>NW_027472581.1:92753994-93353994 GCF_030347505.1 Rhynchophorus ferrugineus | reverse complement strand
AAGCAGGGGTGTGCAACTGCAATGGTAAGTAGTGGGGCAAAGTTTCGCTTAGTCCAATCATTGGCGGCGCTGACAACGCGAATTTGATTGGTTAGTTTAAAATAGTTATGTAGAAATCTGTAAGGAAAGTACTTTGCTTTGATTGGTCTGCCATTTCCCCTGCTTATTTTGTGACGTCACATTTATTGGCCAATAGTATTTAAATAAAAATCGAATTTAAAATTTAAAATTAATTTATTAAAATAAAATCCTATACAAATATACATAAGTGTAAATAATATAAATATATATAAACAAAAAGCAAAAAAAAACAATTATGAACTCTATTCTAGGCAATATTAAAATATCTATAATTCTTCTATAACGCCTTCCCATATATGTTTAGTGCCATCAATTTTATGGGATCTATTAGAGTTCTAACTTATCTTGATATATTGAAGGTAAACTTTAAATCCTTCCCTGTTGATATTGCATTAACTTCATTAAACCAAAAATACAATCACACCTCATAATAAATTAAAATTTGGTCTTGAAAATTATTATAGATTGGACTGTTGAAACACTAAAAATTTATGTGTTTTTTAAAAATATTTAGATTTTAGAGTATTTAATCTGTGGAACTACTTAATATAGAATATAGACAAATATTGCATGTTGTCTCTTTTTCAGAAGTTTTGTTAAATAGCCTGAAATAAGACTAAAATACAATATTAGACTCGTTTTCCTCAGATCAAAATTCTCTGGAACTGAAAATATAGACTCAACTGGTGATTTAACAACCTCAAGTGGTACTAGATCTCCCGTTAAAAAAGAATATAAGTTATCTAACATGTTCATCTTCTTCACAATTTTCTCCGGGAGAATAATGTGAAAAATTTGAAGTGATGAGCCCTTTTAAAAATTTCTTGAACATACTAGGGGAAGGATGCTGTTTCTACCTCCATGACCTCTAATAGATCCAACAAAATTCTTTAAGCATTCTTGGTTAAGATTTGTTAAACAAATGTAGTTATTTGTAAATTTAGGCAAAATAGATTTCTTTAAGGTAATAAATCCCCTAAAAGTAGGAATTAAATTTATTGATGGCACAATAAGAAATATTTTCTTAACAAGGCAATCAAATTTAAATATATAATTCCTCTACTATAAAATGATTGAACACTGATTGTTCTAAAAAGTTAAAGTATTGCAAATATTTTAGGGATATCTTACAATTAAAAGTAGTATTTATTACTACTAATTATCCAGTTATATTAATTGTTACCTTCTTGTAGAACTTCTTTATGTAGAGACATCACACTGACAGCATACGAACAACTTGGTAGATTAATTGAATTTTATTACTACTAACATCTTCATAAGGTTTTGAATTTCTGTAAACAACAATATATAAACAGACATGTAGTAGATATATAATTTTATATGTACCTAATAAAACCAATGATGGATATGCATTTACCCTAATACCTGTTAGTGAAGGAAGGATAATTCTAAATTTTTCACTTAAATGTCCGTAACAAACACCATGACGTTGATATATTTGCATTGTGGTTTATCCAGGTAACTTACTACTATTTACTTGATCAACCCATTTTTGGAAAGGAGCGAGATCATTCTTTGGGAAACGATGTCTAATTTTCGTAGTAGAATTTTACCCCGGTACACTACATCTTTTACTACACTGACGCATTGTCATCAATTTTTATATTATTAATCCATAATAATTAATGTAAAACAGAAAATATGCATAACGTAAAACGAAAATTTCGTGATCTAAACAAAAACCATAACCTACAAACAACAAACATAAAAATGGACGCCCATAGAAAATGCTGATTTCACACAATTTGGTCGACCAATCACATTTCATGTTAGTGGCGGCACCAGGAATTTTAACTAGCCAATCAAAATTTGCGAGCGCAGCGCTACAGTTGATTGAACTAAACAAAACATTTCCCCAAGGTCGCCTATACCTTGAAATTTCTATTTTTTCTATATATACAGTTGACGGAAATGACAAGCAATTGTACTATACATCTAAAAATATGGAAATGTAAAAGCAGAAAAACAAACAAACAGTGATAAATATTTAATATTTTTATAAATTAACAATAATTTGTTCATATAGTTTGTTCAAAGTTATTTTGTACATACGTAATTTAAATTTGTGACATTAAAACATCGTAATGTCGCCGCATAAACTTGGCTTTGACTTACAACAACTTTCTAATCTAAATAAAATAATCAAACAAACATGTTATCAAATATAATTAATTTCAACATATAAAAACTACAGTTAGTTATACAGCCACAATAGTTAATAGGTTAGAGTTATAACCTCTTATCACTATTGCTTTCAAGAATTTTGCATAGGTCTGACAACCGGACGTATTTGACATGCTCATTCATTTACGTGTTCGAACTAATCCGACAGCATTGTGTCTCTTTTTAACTACAATAAAATGAGAAGGAAAATATGGTCTGATTCTAAAACGAATTTACAAATTGTGGCCGGCAATGCGTTAAACATCATAATGAAGTATGTTCAAAAAAACTAATATAAACTAAATATTCGTAGTATTTTTTAGTGTGTGGCTCTAACAGCCTTTCCACTAACAATTCTTATTTTTAGCTTGTAATGTTTAATGTTGTTAAATGTTTTGTTAATAGGCCTAACCTTATAGGCCTAGTTTTATCAGAAATATTTCCTTATTTAGATAAGTTTAGTGAACATATATTGTTATTTGATTTATTGCAATTAAATTTGTACTATAAAAAAACTACCGACTGAAAATACTAATTATAATATAACTTAAATAAAACCTATTAACTAACGATGTACAATAACAAAATACTAAATAAAAATTAAACATATACCTAATCATACTTACAATACATACTAGATATAATTAAAAATGATTGCACAATAAATAAAATATATGATTTAGTTATTATTGAACGGAAATATATTTTAATCACTATTCAAAATATAATATACATGTTCAGCTTTTCTCCCGTGATGAGATGTCTTCGATTATTAATAATTTGGCAAGATTTTGAAAATACTTATTCCGAGGGGATACATGTTGTGGGTATAGCAGAATATTTTAAATGTAACTGATATAAATCAAGTAACATCATTTTATGAGCATGCCAATCTAATTGGATTTCTAAACGCCCAATTAGTGTCATTTCCAAATACTGTTTAAATTGTAAAGTTGTTGTAGCACCTGTTGTAATTAGTTCTGTCATTCTAGCTAGTTTATTATTGAAATATCTTGAGATGAAATACATTCTTCGCCAGTATTTATATTTTTTGAAGTTATCTCTTTTGTGATAATTTTTTGTATCGCCTTAGCATTATTTGTAATCCCAAAAAGGAGAAGTTGAAGGATTATCTTTCAAGATATTATCAAACCGTAGAATATTTAGCTGAATGCATCATTCTACTGAAAATTTATTAAAAATATTAGTATAAATATCGAATATAGTTTATCACCTCTTTACGGTTAATATTTCTTTACGAACTACTGTAAAAACTTCTTCAAATCTTTTAAAATCGATTCAATTTCTGGAACCTTTCGAATCCAAATTTTGTCTTCAACATTTTAGGAAAGAAGCAATCTTTTGACAATCAAAAGACTTGAACAAAATTCGAGAAAGAGAAAAAGTCAATCAGAAACAATATTACCTATTATTGCCATAAAAAAAGTCAAAAGTATTTTACTATTTATCATTCAAAATTTTAATTTTTATCCTATTACATTACAGTCTTGAAAAACATCGTTTCAAAATGCTGCAATATTAATATACAATATATTGTTATTTACAAGCATGTACCAAAAAATCATAAACTATATATAGTACATATAAATCAATATAAATCTAAGTTCGGCATATTTTTGTCAAGGTCACGGCTAGAACGACATGAAAGTAGTAGAACCAAAAATGGTAACTAAAAGTACACGAATGAAACAGCCGATAGTAAAAAGTAACAAAACCAGTCGGTCCAAAAAAAGCGACTGAAATAGTCATTGGCAAAAAGTAGTAAAATCAGTCGAACCAAAAAAGCAACTGAAACAATCGATAGTAAAATGTAGTCAATTACTAAATAGTCGATAGTAAATTTCGGTCGAAAGTTCTCAACGCTAGTAAAAATAATTTAATTTCTTGATTAAAAAAAAATAAATTCAAAAAATTCTTTATCGAGTCTTTCTTATCATCATTTCCTTTCCCATATCGTATAGTTCCTAGAACACATGTGATTACCGAATAGAAAAATACATCTAAAAACACACTCACCACTATTAGATAAGGGGATCTGATGCTTTTGGCTGGAGTGGAATTATAATCGATATATTTAGAATCCCATTCAGTAAATTCATTCAGTATTGAACGTAATTCAACGAACTGTAAACATTCGGACTTACCCTTTTAATTTGAGTCTCTGGACATAAAATTCTCGGTATTTATAATACAAATAGTCAGAAACGACTTCCAGACTGGAATTAATTTATTGGGTTACGACTACGTCCCATATATTAAATCTTAGAAAAAGTTATTACGGATTTTTAACAGTTAATTTACGCAAAAGTTTTTTAAAGTACCTAAATTGACCTGTGACTAAATATTTGATGACTAACTATAAATATCAATGACATAATCGATCACTTTCCCCAATCCTCTCAAATAATACAATCTTTCATTAGAATAAATATTTTTGTTATTTAAACAATGACAGAGAAATTCGGCCGAATCATGCTGCATCGATCTAAACAAGTAATAATCACAAGACGCTAAGTCTAGTGTGTACGCTAGATGCGGCAGAACTTCCCATTCAAGCATTATTTATAACTCTTGCAACGTGTGTCATGCCAGAAGAAGACAATGGTAAACCACGGTTGCAGAAGCTCTAGAATAAAGTGTCGCGAGTCATCGTTGATGCCCCATATTACATCTCCAACAAACTGATTCAGCGCGATACCCCCTTATAAACCCATAACGAGTGTTATTCGAAGTGTTAGTGCGAAGTACTCTGAAATACTATTAGTGCATTACAATGCACCCATCAAACAGTTAAATGTGCGCGATAACAGTGAAGTGCGTAGGCTCAAACGTAAACTACTATACGAACTGATTAACAGACAAAGTGAGATATAATAATCTCTAGAATAAGTTAGAATAGTTTTTAGAATAAGTTAGGATAGACTTTAAAATAACTTAGAATGGTATCTGGAATAATATTTAGGTTAAAAGTTGTACAGCAGATCACTTACTGAAGTGATCTTCTACATCTCAAGATAGTTATATTATATAACGGAAATCATACAAAAAAAATAAATCTCGTAATTCATTGTTTTTGAACAGTTAACAGTTGTTCCCGTTGATACTTCGGATTTTGTCCAGAGAAGATATATCGCTAATATTATAAATTTACTACCCCAACGACCAAACAATGTCCTTGCTACATTCAAAGGAAAAAATAGATTTTTTTTTGATTTTCTAAATATATCGATATTTTTTCATCAAGCCTAGGAGATAAACCTACTTTCCAACGAGTTGCGATCATTTTCTTTTTATTTCGGTTCATTTCATCTGAATTTATATAGAACCATGCACCTCCTATGTACTTAATATTTTATGATTCGTACGAAAATAAATGATTTTAATGTTTTTGCGCTCAACTTCATTGTTTACTAACTGTATAGTGACTTCATATGATACCGGCAAATCTTTTGACGCGAAATTAAATCTAAAAATAGATTTTTTTTTCTGAAATCCTTTATTTTCTGAAGAAATATTATATTTTTAAGAAGTAATAAATACGTATAATGTTAAAAATTGGTTTTTCAGAATTACTCACCATCATGTTGATTAAATATTAAGTAAAGTTTTTACTGAATGGGATTCTAAATTTATCGATTAGTATTCCATCGCCGCCAGAAGTATCGATTCCTCTTATCTAATAGCGGTGTTTTTTTTACGTATACTTTTTTATTCCGTATTCACATCTGTTCCAGGTACTCGAAGATATGAGAAAGGAAATAGTAATAACAGTGATTTGTTAAATTTAACGTTTACCAATTTCTACTGTAGTATTTAATTTTAAATAAGGCTCATACACTCATCATTACTTTCTCCATTGTGGAAACAGTTATATTAATTTAGATTTGTTTTGTTGACATGATCATATTGACATATTAATCATATTCAAATCATGACATAATCAATTTTGTATTATTTGACAACTTCAAAATGATCAGTTGATAGTAATTAAAATAATATTGTAAATAACAGGTCAATTGAAACGTCCCCGGTCTGACACATAAATAGCGCTACTAGTATTAAATCCGTATGTTTAGTCCGAACTCTCAAAAGATGCGTGTATAAATTCGACAGCTGTCGAATCATTAGTTTGTGAATTATAGCATTTTGAGAGAAGCAACTTTTGTTATTGTAAAAAAAATTAATAAAAAGGAATTTCGCGAGCTGATAAAATAATGCTTTTTGAAGGCAAAAAATACAGTTGAAGCAAAAATTTAGCTTGATGCTGGAAAATCAACCATCAAGGATTGGTATGCTAAGTTTAGACATGGTGAAATGAGTACCAAAGACGGTGAACGCAATGGACGCCTAAAAGAGCACAAAATCATTTTAAATGACCGTAAATTGAAATTGAATGAAATAGCAGACACTCCAAAGATATCAACTGAACCTGTTCATCATATAATTCACTAATATTTGGGTATGAGAAAGCTCTGTGCATAGTGGGAGCTGCGCGAGCTCACTTTTGACCAAAAACAACGACAAGTTGAGGATTCGGAGCAGTGCTTGAAGATGATCAAGCGTAACAAACCAGAGTTTTTGCGTCGATATGTGACAATGGATGAAATATGGCTCCATCACCACTCCAAGGTCCAATCGATAGTCATCCGAGTTCTCACACCCCCTCAACCTTAATTTGGTTTGATGAGATGCCTTTCGAAATATAAAAGTCTAGTGAGTTTTGATGTGCTGAATCCGACAATAATATCTTTACAAGGCGACACGTTTCTTGACAATTTGTTTTACAAGTTCAACGAGTTATTACACAAAATATTATTAACAAAAAATTTTTATCGACTTCAAAAAATAAATAAGGAACTCTCTAAAAAGTAAAACATAATCAACCTATTTAACACAAAAAAAAACGTTTTAATACAGAATATATACATAACCATCGTTATAATAACTGAATAATGAATAAACAAAAACTTTTTTTTCACCTATCTACTACACGTATTTTATATTCTACTATATACACACACAATTTACCTTAATACCTACCTAAACCTATTTATCTAATTACAACATTATTTTACTACTACCAACTAATAATTTTGAAGTCGATACCGAAATTCGGTTGAATTTTTTTATTAACAATATATTATTTTTCTGTTTTCTGTGTTTTAGTGTCAGTTATCTTATTAAGTATTATAATAGGTAATTAATGCAATACTATATAGGTTTTACACTGAACTACTTCCGACTTTCCTTTACATCAGTTCACAAATATTTGATTATCTTAGATAAAAAATATGTGAAAACATTATACATGCCTTTGAAATTTTAGGGTTTCCCTCGATTTCTCCCTTTTTCCCCATCTGATACTGATTTGGTTCCAATGGGACCAAGAAGTACGCTCTTTTGAATAAAAAAAAGAATTTTGAAAATGGTACATAATTGACGGAGAAATCGACGAATATAGATTAATATATATATATATATATATATATATATATATATATCTACTACTATATATATCTATATATATATATATATATATATATATATATATATATATAATATATATATATATATATATATATATATATATATATATATATATATATATATATATATATATATATATATATATACAGCCCGACATAGAACCTCGTCCTTTTTTGAAGTTGGTTAATAATAATAAAAAAAAAAAAAATTTATATATAAAATAATTTCATTTCAAATCATTAAGTATACAAATCAAATCAATCAAATCATTAATACGTATATTTTATTTAATATATGTTCACTAGCACATACTAAAACATTTTGTTTTTCCCGGTGATGGTCCTTTTTGTTTGGAAGGTCTATGTGAAACGTGCAAAAATAGCATCATACTATTGAGATGCTGCATTTGTCTTCATATCTTTTTTCCACTTCTTTAAGGTTCTTGTGAAATCGTTCATCTTGCTCTTCACTTACATCTCCCAAAATTTCCGGAAATCACTTGATTTGGGTAATGATCTTAGAAACTGCTTTAATAATCACAGGTTTATATGCAGCGGTGGTAAAGAAACCTTATGTCGAGATATCAATGTGCCTTGGAGAACGTTCTTCTTGTGATATCTGGGAATTTTTTTATTTGATAAATTTTCACTACTTCTTGGCTAACAACTTGATCGCCATGTGACTCCATGTTTATTACTTAAGGTATTTTACCACGCCTGCAGTTCAGAAAGATTTTCATTTATTTTTACATCGATTTCTAGTGTTACGATGATAGAGATCAGACTGATATCAATAGATAATTTAAGTAGAATGTTATTTTATAAAAAAAAAACTGTTTATTTTGGCAAGCAACATGTATGAATTTACTATATCTTGTACCATAATTTTAAAAACACGACAGTTTTTCTATGTTATTTTATAGAGTTGATATAATTAACCTATCATCAGAAGTTATATAAGATATATGAAATCGAACTGTTTAGTTTAGTACTTTATTTGTTTCTTAATTGATTATATAGAGATCCATATATAACATATGTTCAGTCCATGTATTATGATCAGTTCTTAGTTATTATATGAAACCGGTATTCCAATCTTTATATAAAAAAGGGCATTTACTCATGTAAATCTTGTTGTAACTATGAAGAAATTATGGCAATATATGTACCTCTGCCTAGAGAACTATAAAAACTAGACAGAATTAGAGCGGAGACTAGAAAACACAGTTTAGTCAATTAAAAGACACTCAATTCCTCGAGAAGAATCCGCGATATACCTCGGCATCTATTTCGACGGTAGATTAAATTGGAAACATCACATTATATAGCTATCACAGCAAAGTAGAGGCAATATCACTGCTGAAAAACACGCAGGAAGTCAGAACATTTAAGCGAACCAAAGGACATCAACTTTTGTAGAGTATATATTCCAACATCTTGGTAAGTAGTTACTCTTATTTTTAATCTCTTTTTTATAAAGCTGTGTTAATCATACATTACAACTGCTAGAATATTACCACAGTTGGATTTCTTAATCTCTCTTAAAACGTATAATATTTGTTTATACAGCTGCTATAGTACAAATATGGTAATGATAACAATTATTGATAATCATAATTATAATATATAAGTTATGAAGTTAATAAAGGAAGTTATAATTTAGTGTAATAACACTATCCATAAGATATTTATTACGAACAATAACCCACGAAAAGCTATACAAAGCATTGTTTTCGAAAATCTTAAACAAAAGAAGTTGCATTATTATGTTTCTCCAGATTAGGTTAAGCTTTCCCTAATAAGCTTTATTAGAATAATCAATTAATCATTCTATTTGCTAGAGTAATACAATTTATTTTCCTTTAGCTACATATGGTTCGTACAAGTTGAATCGTTCTGTAAAAGGTTTTTAAATAAAACAAGTATATAAAAATAAATAAAATCTAGTTTATATTGTGGTTCTAAATTCGCTAACAATAGACTTAGTAGAAAAATACATTTATAAATAAAAAAAAATCAATTAATTTACAACTTAAAGGACTACATGAAAAATGAACGTATTGGTCTCGAAAAATGTAATTAATGGGCCGAATAAATGAGATGACGTACTCCCAGCTGAGGCAGCTTGCATTCTGAAACAAAAAAATATATTAGTAAGATAGATTAATTTAACCTTTGAATTAGAAGTGCAATAAAAATGTTTGTTGAGTGAACTTGTTTTCGAATGATTTTTATATATTAAAATTCAGTGTCCATATGTTTGCGCCCGTAAAACTCATAAAATAATTAATGGATGGCTTTAAAAACTTATTATTAGGTATTATTACATTTTACTAGAAGAGTGTTTTTACATTTGATACATTTATGTTCCATTATTAAAATGTATAAACTATCCATTTGTAAGTGTAACAAATTTACATTATATAATAGTATATAGTGTTCTAAAAAAAATTAAAGTAAATTAATAGAGCCTGTTGCTGAGCTTTATGAAATATTTGATATATGAAATATATGATATATGAAATATATGATATATAAAATATATGATATATGAAATATATGATATATGAAATATATGATATATGAAATATATGATATATGAAATATATGATATATGAAATATATGATATATGAAATATATATATAAAATATATGATTACGCAATATATATTTAAAATAGTCTATTCAGTGATATTCTAAATTATTGATTAAAAATCGCGTTATTCCTTTGTAAGTGATAGGGTTTCTAGCATTTGTGTGAAAAATGATCTTCTGATTAAGAGCCGAATACTAATGAACATTTAATGAAAACACTCATTAAAATTAGTGAGAATTGAGTGAAATATTGTCATAATATAAACCTCCAAAAGTTCTTCTCAACAGTTGCCAATTATGACAGACTTAGTAGCCGAAACTCCTAGTCTCAACATGTCCCGCTATTTTCCGCATCTAGCACCATGTTTGCACCATCTAGCACCATGTTGTTCGAAATGATTTGACGAGACTATTAAAATTTTTATTATTTTATTACCCGACTTTTATATAAAAAGAAAAAGCTAAACAATTAGTTCTACCTGATTTTTATATGAAGTTTTAAGTAAACTTTAATTTGCTTCACCATCGTTATTGCTTATTTTTAAACTCACCAATAATTATGAATAAACATATTGAAAAATAGCACCATTTTAGTTGTTTTATTATTATAAATTTATCTGGAACAATTTTGTAATTGTTCTTATCAAATATATTCTACAGCAATACCGGTTTCTTTATGCAAGATATACGTCCTTAATCAATAAGTACAAATAAATTAAACTCTTTGTATAATATCTAGATAACACCAAGTTAAAAAATTATTTATAATACGAATTTATGCAAACAAGAAAAATATCGGAACTTTAACCCAAAGTTTTTCAGTACTTATCGTATACTCTTCAATCTACCACTAGTTTTAACAACCATAAAGATGAAACTATTTTCCAGTTCAATTTCAATAATTTACTCAAAACTCTATCAAGGACTCTGGTAGAAAGATAATGTTATACAACTGTAAACAAATCTATGATATGAACATGAAGTTATTGGTTTATGATTCGACAATCCGTACTTGGCTGAGAAACAGATTCAAAGACGCAAGTGCAATGGTTTTAACATGTTTGTCGAATAAAAGTTCAACGATGAAATTCCTAGTAGAAGTGAAGACACTAACACTATGCAAGACCAAAACAGTTGAATTTACTATAAGTACTATAAGGAGTCAGGCTTAATTTTTAATGATTTAATGAAAATTGCCCATAATACTATTTTTAAAAATATTATAGATTGTTGTCTATTCCTTTATCTCAAGTTTCTGCCCACACTTGCAATTCTATTCATCAATTAATAACAATTATATCATATCCCAAGGTTAGAGGTCAGACACAGTGAGATAATATCCCTCAGATCGGGATTGAAATTATTTACCTATTTTAAAATTTATAAGTAATTTGATTTCTTTTTAACTTGATACAAATGTACTGTGAATGATTAAAGAATCAAGTATATTTTAGGGTGTTTATTATATTTAAATTTTACTTGAAATAAACATAATTATTGAAATATCTACATAATTTATGTAAAGGGGACAGACAAAATGATATAAACACCATGCTATAGAGCATGTATGTTGGAAACACTGTCTCCGTGTAAATAATGCGACATTTTATAGGTTACATATTTCAATGTATTATACGCTTTAATTGCGATAGTTCAGACCTCTCAGATGTTTAACATTTCATCAGCTGTACTCTTCGGTAATGTCAGCATAGTTCTAGGAAATAGATATATGTTCTATTCATAGCTAATAGAAATAGTAGTAAAAACACTAACATAAAAAAGATTGTAATGGCAAAAGTGACAACAGAGCTAAATACTCATCTGAGTAATAATGTTTCGACAGTATGGCAGAAGTTCCGCTAATTTAACACTCATGGAAGGGTTATGATTGCGAAACTCTTTATAACGTAAACCAACTCTACTTTGCGAAAGAAGATTGGAATACTGTGGAATATTCCCATAAATCATCGATTACATTGTTTCTTACAAACAGATGAGTTTATGTATGGAAAATCCCAAGAGATGCCTACAATGCGGACTGTTTTCTTTCTACAGTGATTTGGATGGTAATATCGTAGTACTAAGCTCAGTCTACTCAGTTTTTTCATTCATATCACTGGCAAGATTACTATGAATGAATATCTCGACATATCCAATGATGAGGTTCTGGTTATGACTAGCATTTCGCTACCATCAATGTCATATCGTCCAATTATTTGAGTAGTACAAGATACTCTGGCCAGCACAAACATCAGGCCTCAACTGGTATTATTGGTAGTTTTAGAGCAAATAGCAAGAAGTAGATCTGCATTTCGAACATCGTTGAAGTAATTGGTGTGTGTTTTGGTTAAGATCAGATGAACATTCCATTGGAAATGAATCAGGCACTTTACGAATATATTCCGCGAAAAATACCAGCTACTTTAAGAGGAAACAGTGGCTAAAATTAATGAAAGTGAATGATTTTATCAAATATTGTGTATTTATCAAGTATTCTGAGTATTTTTAACTAGAGTAAAATGATAAGGAAAATATTGTCTGATTCTAAAACTAATTTACAAATTGCGGCAGGCAATAGATTAAACATCTTGATGACGTATGTAAGTCAAATTTCCCACATATCATCTTCTGACACAACACCTAGGCATTAGGCTAATATAAAACACGAAAATATCAAAATTTATTTAATGGGATTATACTCACCATTGTTCAAAGGAATGAGTAGGTTTTAACACATCCCACCTTCCTCAAATAAATGTATCCGTTCTTACAATTAGCTTTAACAGATAACACGTGAGCCGTATGGTACATATCACTGAGTAAACATTTATCGTCCGTAAATTCTTCGTAGGATTGATACATGCAAACAGACGGTCTGGTCAAAACAGTTATTGAACCAAACAACAACCAGACGAGCACAACGGACATGTTTATCTTACTGACTGATCGATATAAACAGACCAGACGTCGTCTTTAGCAATAAAATTATTTTGCGCGTTATATATCTGTTATGTGTTTTCGCTATATCAAGTTTTATACCCGGAGATGCAAAACTACGATAGCAAAGGTCAAGAGAATCTTGAATCTTAATCGCAATTGCATCGCCTTAATGGCATTGGTACTAATATCAGTTTAGTGACCGTAAATAATTTGCAAATAAAGTGCATAAAATTAATAAACCATGTTAGCTAGTATATAAATGAAAGGCGTTAATTATCAATTAATATTCTTAAACAAGCTTTGTAGTTGTTAAACAGGTTCTCTGATTAATATAAATACTTATATATATGTTTGATTTTATAAGATACATTATGATTAACATTCTCATAGGTACTAGGATTTTGAATTGAATTTGAAAGCTTGATGGTAGATGTTATTACTTATGCTGAGTCGGTTTTACGTTATTTTGATAGTTCATTTTCATCTAGAATGCTATCGTGGTCAGAAAAAAACTAAAATTTCGAACTAAAATACACATGGGGTATTTATTTCTCATAATATACTTGTCTACGTAAAATCACCCAAAGAAGTCATTTCTTGAATAGTGATGCTATTTTACTAATTTTTTATCAGAGTTTACAGAAGCTTTGAAAATGAGCATCTATGCACAGCAAGATGTATAGATGTATAGGTTATTCAAACCCGCCTTAGTGTCAAAGTGGATGGCCCTTTTAGACTAACCAATATCTTCCTATTGTAGCAATCGCTACGATGCTCTAGGCCACCACGCATTCACCTACACCAAGTTCAAAGGTTGGCACCGCTGGTGGATTGGTACCATGCGGTTCCCGGCTATGTATAAGACTACCACGACGAAGTCTCGCTTTCTTTTCTTTCTCTACCCTGTCCACTCTCCCGTCGACCACATGTATCAATCAATATCGAAATAAACAAGTTCAAATTCAACCAATGTTTTCAGTTCCCGTGCGAAATTCACCAAATAGTAGTCAGTGTTCGGACAAACAATCGCATCGACAGCCAAACATTCCGACCAACCAGATGAACATTCCTACAATTGGTGACCCCGACGTGATCAAAGTGCCTAACAGGTAAACCAGCTCAACATAAGCCCCTCGATAGGTGCTTGACAGGTGTATGGTAGGATAGCACGAGGAACGGAACCCACCAACATCACATTGTCGACGTTATCCCACGAAACTAATGCGATGGACGAAAACCAAAGAAGCCCATCATGCATGACATCAATCCATGAACATCCTTGCATCACGAAATGGGACACGTAAGGCACCACACTTGTAGGTTCCTTCAAACAGATCAGAACGCCCCAAGACGAACGACGTCCTGCAACACCTTCGATGCCAGCTGATCACGTAAAACTCCTGAGTAAAGTTGGAATCCCCATCTCATAAGCAGTCCTTGAGAGATTGACTGCGTGATTGCGGATGTACTCAGGAACCTGCACCACATGGAGATACATTCCACGGCAGGTCCACTAGGAGGGGAGTAATGTAGCGACCGCTGCAGCCCTTTAGGCCACCACGCATTCACCTACAGTAAGTTCAAAGGTTGGCAACGCTGGTCGATTGGTACCACGACGTCTGTGGCTCTCTTTTATTTTCTCTAACCCCTCGTAACTGTACACTTCCATAGCGCTACCGTACTTCCTTTACCTAACTTAATACCCTGTCCATTCTCCCGTTGATCACATGTATCATTCAATAAGGAAATAAACAAGTTCATATTCAACTAATGTTTTCAGTTCCCGTGCAAATTTCTTCCACAAAATAGTAGTCAGTGTTCGGACAAACAATCGCATCAACAGCCTTACATTTCGACTCACCAGACGAACATTCCTTCACTGTACTTGTTGTGCTTCTATTTTCATGGCCAGTCACAATAGGCAACCGAAAATGGTATTTGTTTGCTAAAAAACAAAAACCGCTATATTGAAACGATTCCTAATGGCAATTTCCGTCAACTTCTGGATTAGCTGTTCTTTTCGTGCTTTTGGAGCTTTTCGATAGTAAACTTTAAGAGGTTGAGCTCGGTTTTCGTACAATAAATCTTGCAATTCATTGTTCTCCAACGTTTTAGTCCTACATTTTGAAAAGATATGACTCGAATGTACAGAAATACGCTTATTGCTAAATGATAATTAATAAGCATATAACGATATAGCAATTTATCATGGTTAAAGGTCTTAGCCAAATCGTACAGGGCCATTATTAATATCCCTCTTTATCATTTACCGCTGGCTCAGAATACTGGAAAGCATCTGCTATAAAGAAGATTTCCGTCTACTCTCACTATTCTACATCAAAATAAAGGTCAGAATGGTCATAAAATGACAAATTAAATGTTAACATTACTTCTTTGGAATACAATTTAAGAAAATTGCGAGTGAGGGCTCAGAATGGTAGAGAAATACGCTCAAATTATTATAGTGAATTCTTGGAGACATACAATTTTGTGAGAAAGTGAACAATTAATTGAAGAAAAATATATATAATCAAAATAATACGCTTGAATGTGAATTAAAATGCTGTTTCTCCGTTAAGTTCACCAGATCTAGACTAGAACTTCTGATAGTATATCCTATTTGAAAGCGGTTTGAGAAATAATTGGTGAACCTGGTCAGTCATTTTTCTAATGTTATTATTTTTGTTTTATTTTCTTTTTTCTCTTTGTAATTATCTATGCTAACCCTATCTTGTAAAAACCGACGAAAAAATATTCTTAAATTATTTAAAGTCTTTTGTACATATGTTATCAAGATGCTTAATATATTACCTGTCGCAACTTGAAAATTCCTTTCAGAGGCAAACAATATTTTTCTTCTCATTTTATTCTAGTTAAAAAGAGGCTCAATGCTATCTAATTATTTCGTACTCGTAAACGAATGAGTCTGTTAAAGTAGGTAAGATTCGACCAAAAAATGACAGATAGGCTATTTGCGCATTTTATTCCCATATAGGTTTAAACTGTATTAACAATATAAATGAAAAAACAAACACGAAGGCATGATTAATTGTTAAATACGTTTAATTGCCGGTAATAACAGATAAGATACGACAATGTTTATTGGACATACTCATAGATTTAGAGTAACAGGACGTCGAAATTTGATTAAAAAAGAAAGGAATTATAAGGAAAGTAATCAAGATCACTGCTATTACCTCAAGGCTAATGACGTATATTTTATGATACGAAAATGATATTGAATAGAGAATTACGATGAAAATATTATAATTACGCATATAAAACTGTTTATTTTTGTTGTAATCATTTCAGTTATTAAAAGAAATATAAATTACTTTTTATCGCGGTTAAAATAGTTCCTAGTTCCTGACCAATTATGTTAGGTAAAAAATAATTCAATTGTTTCCTGTAATTCTTTGGTTTTACGCTTTGCAATTCTACGAATTATTACACATTATTTATGTAGATTTATTACATCTGGTAATGTGATTAAAACTGTTAGTACTGTTGAGTTGAGAAGTTTAAAAAATAGCTTTCCAAGAAACATTTGTAACTTACTATTAGAAAAAACATGGTTTTTGTGGTCTGAAATACATTACAACTGAATGTTATTGTTTAATATTATGTTTTAGTGTTCCTTCTAATATTACCAATACATTACTGAATTCTTTGATTTTCTTTTGTTTTGATGTTTACATTCAGATAGTTCAAAAGGTTACAAGGTTTATTTGAGATAATCTGAGTTTCGTTAGTGTTATCAGTTTGGTTGCAAATGAATGGTTTAGGCTCAAAACGGGCTGGGTAGAAGGCGCGGTAGGGTTCCAGAATATTTTTGTCTATTAAAAGTTTTTCGATTATAAGGACATATCACGACATAATTACTAACGAATTCGCTACTATAGGGTGACCTTTAACTCAGTAATTCGAATCGCGAATAAAATTACTTTTACGTTGCCAAAAAATGGAGCTTTCTGGTATTTATTTGGCCTTAATTTGCTTTGGATCCTAAATAACCAGTGATAAACCACCTATAGTAGATTTACGTTTATATATTGTAGTATATCACTGAATATATTCATATAATACATAATTCTTGAGGTCATATAATGAAGAAACGATATTCGATTAAATAAAAACCCTTAAAACCTTTAAAATTGTAGGTAACAGGTTAATAATCCCTTCATTGAATCAAACACTGTTTGAATTACGATCAAAAACAGAGTTATGAGCTTTCATCTATTAGTTAAAATGTCTTCAACCTTCCTTAATTTAAACAGTAAACAAGGCAGCATATGTAATGAATCTTTTTAATGAATTCCCATGAACTGAAGGCATACACCATAATGTAGATTCAAAAAGGGCGAGCAAAATATTTTGAGAAATGTAACAATTGTCATTAGTCTCCCCTCTTCTGCTTTCTTCTATTATATTAAATTTTATTTTTAATACCGTTATTTACTTTCAATTTCCATTAATATTTTTATTAGCATCTGCTCTAATGGTTTGAAGTTTCAGGATTTCAGGATATTATTACCGCTATTAAATTATTACATGTTATTCCTAATTATTTGCCAATTAATATCTTATGGATTCTTGTTGTTTCTTTTATAAGAAAAACAAATAAACTGACAAGGTTTATGAAGATGATTCAAAGATCTACGATCATTTTTTTATTACAACTGTTTCTCATACATAAATATATTTTCGTGCCATAAAAAACTCGAACCTCTTAGTCATCCACTAGTTTATGTCTATTTTTATTATTACAAAGATGTTAACTCGACTTTTAACCTTACTATAGCTTACATTACAATTATTTTAACATATATTATTTTTATATAATAATTAATATTATATAATATATATAATTTATATTATTTTTGTTTCTTTCATTTCATTCAATAGCAATTCGATTGTTTTGTTTTCTATTTGGCTGGGTTTTTATACTGCATATTGTATGTTAGGTTACTGATAAGAATAATACATATACATTTTATACATAGAGGGATTAAATACATCCTATGTTTAGGCTCAGAAACGCGCTGAGTAGAAGGCAAGGAATAGATTGAACAGTCGCTTTTGAGGAACACAAAATCCTCTATTAATCCATTAAACATCATTGCATCCACTAAAAACAACTGTATGGTGTGGTATTCACGCTGGAAACATCGTTGGTACCTTTTTTTTTGAAAACGACCAATGTGTTGCCGTTACTGTTACTGCTGAACGGTACCGAGACATGATTCGAAATTGTCTTGTACCTGAAATGGAAGACTAAGGACTAGAGGACATGTGGTCTCAGCAAGATGAGGCCACAGCACACACAGCTCGTTCAAAAATTCATTTATTGAAATACTAATTACTAATTACTATGATTAATTACGATGTTTTTCATGTTTTTTAAAATCAAACAAAATTTTAAAATCTTAAAAACAATATTTGTCACGACATTGAGAAAGTCAGCCTCAGATGTTACAAGATGTCATGAAAAAAGCCTTAAAAAGCTTTTTAGTGCTAAAAGAAAAATAAACTTTTATGAAAACCAAACTTACTCATCTTTTCTTTGAGCGAAGTTAAATTAAAAAGGCAATTAAAATGTTAGCGGGACTTTTGCCCCACGTTGTATATCAATAAAAACGTGTAAACATTGCTTTCAGAAATTGGTTAAGTGATATTATTATGAACTGAAACCAGCGAAAATTTGATGAATAATCTGTTAGAATATATTATGATATGATCGATATTAAAATGATCGATGATTAATTATTACATTTTAAAATACATCAACATCCTTTTGTTATATATAAATTGAAATAATTTTCTTTTACTAAAAATTAGACAATTTCATGAAGTTATATTTAATAAATATGTTATCAGTTCTTTTAGTTATTTATATTTTAACATTCTCGGAATCTCAAGGAAACATTTCTTCATAAAGAATTTGATATTTCTTTGCTGAGAATGTATTGAATAAAAACATATATTTTTAATACATCTTTTTCTAAGATCCATATCAAAATATCTTTATAAAACTACTGCTCTTGTACAGATATCCTTCAGCATAACTAATAACAAAAATCACTTGATCATCTATCAATTTATTCGTGGATAGAAAATATAAATAAGTGATAAAACTGGCAGCCACATATATCATGAGTAATCACAACACAACTATCGTGAAAAACAGGATTTCCACATTCGTTCGCTTCAGTGCCGTCAGAAAACATAAAAATATGTATGTTTTTTCTTGAGATATGCTTAAAATGATGCTAGAGATCGATGATTAATGATTACATTATAAAATACATCAACATCCTTTTCTTATACATAATTTGAAATAATGTTCTTTTACTAAAAATTACGCAATTTTATGAAGTTACATTTAATAAATATATTAGAAATGCCTTTAATTCTTTATATATTAAGGTTCTATGAACTCCAAAGAAACCTTTTATATAAGGAACTTGATATTTCTTAATACAGAATATATTGAATAAAAACTTACATTTCTAATAATTATTGTTCTAAGATCTATATCCAAATATCTTTATACAACGATTCCTCTTGTAAAGATACCCCTTAGCACAATTAATGACACGAATCACTTGACCATCCATCAGTTTGTTCGTGGATAGGAAATCGAAATACGTGAGGAAACTGGCACCCACTTGCATCACAAACAAGCACAATAGAACTATCGTGAAAAACAGGACGGTAGCGTTCGTTTGTCTCATGTTTAATTGCAAGAAGTTGCTGCGGCTGCGACGATCTTTCAGTAACTGTACAGTGGAATGTATGATTTCAGACTTGTCCCACGAGGGATCAATTGAGGTCATGTACCAATCCAAGCCGGGTTCATTGGTGAGCGTGAAACAGTTTCTTGTGAAAAAAAAAACACACGACACGCGTCAGAGGAAAAATACGTTTAACCCGGCATCACGGTCGACCTTGAAATTTTATTATAGAACAATAGGTGTTTACCAAGGTTCGGTTCACTCAGTCACCGATAGACATCGCGTAGCGTTTTAGTTTTTAGTCAGAATTTCGTTTAATCTAACTGTCTCGTGTCCGATTCGAACGATATAAAAATAAATCCGGCTTTTTATCACGCAAGATACGATTCGTGTGCCGTACTTAATTGATATCAATCAATTGAGTGCGGTTTGATTTTGAAATATTCATTATATTATATTATATTATAGTCGCTGCTTTGTTAAAATCTTACAGTTGCTAATTTTGAAGTATTAGAATAAAATGACAAGAACTATTGTAGTTATTAAGTTTAGTTCACTGGAGATTTCAGATACAGTATCAGTTATCAATAGAGAAACCTTCAAATAATGTCAATATCTATTCTCAATTTTGTCTAAAGATCTCTGTAATGCAATACAAGCGTTCAAAATAATTAATTTAAGGCAAATAATGTTTATCTTTTATGCCCCTGTTTCCTTAAAATATTAGGATATGATTCAATATATGAATCGTGTGCTATAGTTAATTGATGCCAATCTACTAAGTGCGATTTAATTTTGAAATATCCATTATGTTATATATAGTCCCTGTTTCCTTAAAATATTAGATTTACCAATTTTGAAGTATTAGAATAAAATTGTCAAAAACTATTGTAGTTATTAAGTTTAGTTCACTAGAGATTTCAGATACAGTATCAGTCATCAATAGAGAAACCTTCAAATAATGTCTGTAAAGCAATACAAGTGTTGAAAATAATCAATTTAAGGCAAATCATGTTTATCTTTTATTTTTCAATACATGAATCGTGTGCTATAGTTAATTGATACCGATAAACTAAGTGCGATTTAAATTTGAAACATTCGTTATGTTATATTATAGTCACTGTTTCGTGAAAATATTACAGTTACCAATTTGGAAGTATTATAATAAAATTGGCAAGAACTGTTCAATTTATTAACTTTATCTTTTTCACCATAGAGAAGCTATACGTCAAAATATAAGACAATCTAAAGCAATTACAAATATATAAAACTCTGTTAGAAAGCATGATGTGGGTTAGAAACTTCCGAAATAATTATTTTAATTTTGAAGACGAATAATTTTATGTCAAGTTTCAAAACTTTGAAAATTAGCAATAAGTGGGGTACGAATTTAATCCTAGAGCAACAACATCAGGAATATTTTAAGTCTTGTTGTGCTACAATGCACTACGCAAATTTCAAACCCATTACGAGTATTGAAAGAATATAGGAAGAATCCCACTACACATTAAAATGTTCAAGAAAACCGAACATTCTTAATATCAAGCTTTCGTTCTGCATTTTGATATAGTTTATTATGAGTTTATAAAAAAGAATGGAACCTTCATGAAAGATTGAACATTGAAATTGATTGAAGATTGAAAAAATTGAAAAGAATTACAAATTAACAATAAACATATTCAAAGTAAGATAGACTCATAAGATATCTAATCAATTTGCTGTATTAAGTAATGCCTGGCGCTTATAACATGAATTTTTACACAATAAACAGCGAGAATTTGTGTTATGTACGTTAAAGTATAGCCCGTCTAATAAAACCGCCAATTCACATCATATATGATGTCGAACATATTGCCAAATGCAGTTTTTAGCTTAAAACATGAAACTATTCTTCCTTCTAATTTTATAATAATTTAAGAGATATAGAAAACTTCATAATTCTTCAAAATCTGCTTCGTTTGGGACATTTAACCGAATCAATAAAATTCAATTCGTTTAGGTACTACTGAAACATGTTGCCAAATATCAGCAAAATTCTCAATTGAAAAGTCCCCGGCCTGACACATAGATGGTGCTAATAGTATTAAATCCATATGTTTTTAGTTAGTCCTAACCCTCAAAATATATTGCTTTTTGAAGGGAAAATTATAGTTGAAGCAAAAACTTGCCTTGATGCCGATTTTCCAGATACTGTCTCGGGAAAATCAACCATTAAGGATTGGTATACTAAGTTTAGACGTGGTAAAATGAGCACTGAAGACGGCGAACGCAGTTAACGTCCAGAAAAGGTTGTTACTGACGAAAACATTTAAAAAATCCACAAAATGATTTTAGAATGACCGTAAATTAAAATTAGCCAACCAAAAAAGGCACCGAGAACATAAATGTTCAACAAAGAGGAATCCCATCGGCTCGTTGTCGAATGTTTCGGTCAAACTAGGTTACGTACGGAGGCTAGACGAAACGATTCAGAAGTTAGACCTGGTAGAGGACTCCTTATAGCGCCTATAACAACCATAAATATCAATAAGACCCGAGATCGTGGAATTTTCGGGAATTCCTTAAGAGTCCGAAACGCACATGATTTATCAGCGTGAGAAGTTCCCAGCCGGAAGAGTGTTTCTTACCCAGATATTCTGAGCGATTCGGGGTACAGAAAAGGATCTCTTGGACCATATTTGTCCACCACCACCAAGAACCCTAGAGAGGAGCTTCAGCGATAAAACACTGTGAATCGACCACGGGAGAACAGAATTTACACCGACAATGAAGAAAGCATTTTCACCAAGACCGAAGGAAAGAGATGAAACGAGAAGAAGAAAATATTGTTGGGAATTGAGAAGAAAGTATTGAATTGATTGAAGAAAGCATTGAGTTGAATTGATTGAAGAAAATATTGAGTAGATTTCATTGAAAAAAGAATTGAAATGAACATTGATTCAGGAAAACATTGAAATAAGAATTGTTAAAGGTACTAAGTATGAAGACATTGAAGTAATATTGTTAGAAGAATTGAGAGCAGTATGGTTAGGTACTGGTCTGGTAACTGGTGAACTGGTCTGGCCGTCGCTATATGGTAATTGAACGAGTTAGACTCGACAATTGGACATACAATTATTCACCTTTTGCTGAGTCACTGAGTAAGTATATGGTCTAAAGTTGTTTTAGTGGAAGACAACTCTTCTCCTGTCGCCTGCTTTATTCGCATTAGTTGTAGAGAGTAGAGAGTCACCCAATTCTCGCTGAGTCTGCTCTGTGTTTTTAGCTCTCGGAAATAAACATCAAAAAATTTACGAAAATCTCTGATGATCTCCATTTTTCAAAGTGCAACTAATTTTTAACCGAATAAACAGATGACGTTACCTTTACGTGTCGAATAATCTATTGGCTTTAACCTTTCAAACACACAAGAAAGTTATATTAAAAGTATGTACATTTAAACTATATTCAATTCATATTTCATAACTCATGAAAAATTAATGAAATATAAGAAATACTTTTGCCTCAACTTTATTTACCCACGATTTTGTCTGAAATTTCATTATTTACCACATATAAAATATACGGTCGATTTTTGATGAATTGCGGTGCTATCGAGGAAAGTATATTAATAAAAAATAAAAGTGTAGAATCAGTAAAATTTTATATTTGTACAACCCTGTATATTTAATCTTAAAATTAAACAAACAATTTAAAACTTAACCGTAATCTCTGTATCCTTATCAGCGTCAGCGATAGTCACGCGTCATAAATTGCAATCTCATTTACCTTTCTACGTGTAGATTTTCCTACACATCCCGTTAAAATACACCATTCCCGTCGAGCATCCCCTCACCCGGAATATATGGGCTCCCTTTAAAGTGTAGTTGCGCTTCAGGAAGGTCTCGTAGTTGAGATAGACCGCACTGACGCAAAAATTGCATAACAATACGCACATCAGGCACACGAATACGAAGCGGACTCGTAACATTTTACAACATCGTTTCTCGGCGGCAAACGTAGAAGTGTAATTATTGCTCAATATTTAATTTAGATTAGACCAGGTTGCCTGGTAACGCGACATCAATTTTTTATCTTATTTTCACGTTTATGGCGCATCGAAAACAACTGTAGAATCACCGCGAGAAAGTTCAGCATATTTAATCGCGAATCCTGAAAATATTCAAGGATGGAATCAAAATATCTAGAGTATATTTGATTTTGGCAGGCTCACACTCTCATGAAGATCCAGCCATAGCATCAATGAGCCAACAAACGCACCTAATTCGACCGTAAAGATGGCGTACAAAAGCCAATGAAACAAAATCCAGTCATATAAGTTTTACGCTCCGTAGAAGAATATGTCAATAATTGTCAATTCCCGCAAGCCGAGGATGATCTTGTTATGTACCAAGGTCGACATCTATCTTTGAAGAAGCACATACTCGCAAAACGGAAACAACTTGGAGTTAAACTCTATCAAATATATGGGCTTATCAGGCAAAAATTCAAGTTATCATTAGATCCAATTTGATTATTGGACATATATAAACTTTAAAATAAGCTTTAGAATAAGACTAATTAATTAAAATACTATTTTTATACTGGAGATCTCAATTAACCAATTTTCTACATACCATGTAGATATATAATTTAAATATAACAAATACTTATTGCCCTCTGGGCAGATTGTGCAGCTACTAGGAGTGATAATTAAAAAAAAAGATTTATTGCAAATGTTGAATGCTGGATGCAAAAAAATCTGAGTTTTTATTGTTTAAATATAAAACATTAAAAGTTTTCAATCTTCATCACCAGTGGAAATAAACATTTGTTATCAATATTTTGGATAACATCCTGTTAGACAAAAGCAGAGCAGATTGGACTCAAAATCATACAACTTTACTGGTTAGTCGGAAGATGCTTTCAGCATGACCTAAAATCAAAGAAATTAGTTTATTAGTTAATCATGAAGCCAATTTGGAACTATAAGGTGCAAATATGGGGTTACACTAAAACATCAGACCAACTAGTAATCAAACGCTGCTAAAACAAAGCCCGTAGATTAATTACCAATGCTTATCGCTAAGTAACCAACGTAGAAGTGCACGATGACCTCGAAATCAAATGGATTTATGAAATCATCCAACATTTCGTCTTAAAACATGAAATAAAGTTACTAAATCATATTAACCTGGAAACAGTACAACTAATGGACAACACACAGGAAATCTGAAGACAGAAACGAACCTAACCACACGAACTTGTATAGTGTAAAGTGTTACACTTAGCTTTTCCTTATGAAGTTTATTTTATTTTAATTTGGGAGATATATATTAATGTATTTATTCTGTACTTGTCTTGCTTGTATATTGATGCAAGTAGAGCAAAACAATCGTAATAAATAGTAATAATTTACAAATTAAAATTGTACTAAGCGTATCTAATGGAAGATGTAATTAATATTAAGAAAATATTTTGAATTTAGCAGTATTCCTTTGAACTTAAGTGTTTTGGTGTTTTTCACCAAAATCAAAAAAAATTTTAAAAAATTTTTCAGCATTGAACTGGTTTAAATTCTGCCACTGTAGAACTCCTGACAGTGATACTTAGGAAAACAATTGAATCAATGAGCTTCTTTCGAAATTTATTGGTTCAGCCAATTTCAAATAGCATATGATAAAAATTTCCTTTCCAGTCCTACCGAACACTTGCATAATATCGCCTTCATTCGCGTTAATGTGGAAAGAAAACCCCAGAAACTATTTGTAAAGCTTGTGAGAGTGTGATCTACACTTCAGCGCCCTTCATTCGTTTAATCATATAATTATTTAATCATAATCAGATATTCATAAATAAATATAGCAGTCTGTCTACTGAATATTTTAATCTCAATTCTTATGAAATCCAATTGTTGAGGTCTGGCATACACGTCGCCAATAAAATGTTGGAGTCCCTGATGCCCTCTACAATTCTATACCTTAATTTACAATCATACTAATTACTATTTTGTTAATGAAATTTCAGTTTAATAATCTGTGCTCTATCGCCCTCTTTACAGCGGTTTTTTAATTATTTATAATTGGTTATTAATTAAACAGTAAACTAAGAGATCACTTTGTCAATTCCTAGATTATTTTTTCAACAGACGATTTAGTAACTATTACAGAAAAAATAGTTTTTCGGTATACTTCTAAGCTAAGGGAAGCTCGTTCATAAATTATTTATAAGGTCTGATGTAACCAAAATAATGTAACCTTAGTAAATATTGTTAAATATTTTTTATTGAACTAACAACTTAAATACTCTATGAAGGGAATCCGTTTTAAATTATTTATTAACAATTCGGTTGATGGTGATAATGAATTCGTTTACTGAACTCGTAATAACTCATAAAAAATTCGCATTTTTTAAATCCGCAAGACCATCATTTATATCACCCTTAATTATTAGACCTCAAAAATAACTGCAGTGGCAACATCTGTTGAAGGTGCGCCATTTTATCAGTATCAGAACGAACCTCCAATTTCATCTCAACAAAATCCATCTGCGGTTGAAAATATGAGGACTCAAGACATATGAGATAAAATCTACTCACGTAACCCTTTGTAAAAGTCCTCCGTTAAATATTAAAATCATGAAGCCCAATAAGCAGATGATATTAAATATCTAGGAATGCATCTGGATCGAGGCTTATCTTGAAAAAACGTATACTAATAAAGCCTAAACAAATCGGGCTTTAACTATATCAGATATAGAGAGAAAAAACCTAATACCAACACACCAGTTTGGGTTACTAACAAGCACTCAACAATTGACTAGGTCCACAGAATAACAGATGTTATTGAAAAAGCCTACGAAAGTCAAAAGGTATGCTCAGCTATATTCTTATATGTAGCACAAGCCTTCGATAAGGTTTGGCATGAAGGCCTTGCTCATAAACTACAGAGAATGCTACCAAAACAACACACCGAACTATTAAAATCACACATTACAACCAGAATGTTTAGAATCAAACAAGAAGAACCTTACTCTACAAAAAAAGAAGCTAAAGCAGGTATACCACAAGGAAGTGTACTGGGAGCAATGCTTTATCTGCTTTACACTTGTAATATACCACAAATGGAAAATATCACGATGGCTACAATTGCTGATGATACTGCGATTATAGCTGTCGGAGACAATAGTGAAGAAGCCTCACAAAAATTACAACAGGCAAGTGACAATATAAATAATTGGACACAAGCTTGGAAAATAAGAATTAATGAAAGTAAATCTGTACATGTGCAGTTCACCTATAAGCAGACCGTACAAGCACCAATAACATTAAATAACACTATCATTCCATATAGCAACAACGCTAAATATCTCGGAATGAATCTCGATGCAGAACTTCATTAGAAGGAACATATAAAGAAGAAAAGAAAAGAACTGGCATTGAAATATAGGAAAATGTACGCGCTAATTGGAAGAAAATCACAATTCTCAGTACATAATAAATTACAATTATATAAGCAAATATAAATAAAATACAAATTTTTCAGAACAAAGTCCTGAGAGGTATTGTGGGTGCACCCAAATACTATAGGACTGATTACCTACATCGAGACCTTCAGATACCCACAGTCAGTCAAGAAATCAAGAGAATTGCAAGGGGCATGAGGAAAGACTCCATTCTCATACGAATATTGAAATATTGCAACTTTTGGATACCACCAGAACAGGACACAAACTCAAAAGAATCAAACCATCTGATCTTGTGTAGTGTTGTGTGGTGAGGTGCATATATTAAAAAATTCAGCAGTGACATGTATAAACATTATTTCACCAGAGACTGAGTTAGGGCCGATGGGTCCTCTTAGTTATATACCTAGATTTAAGTTAGCATAAAGACAAATTGTAGGTTAGACGGAAACGACTAGTAACAATATATTAATTAAATAATAATAAAAAAATAACTAAACCAGATGTATTTACTTTTAGAGCGTACATCTAAATTACTTAATTAATTAATTAATAAAAGCTGTGCTTGAAGTATTAACAAATAATCAACCACAGAAAAAATACGGACCAATGAAGTTGTTGAACCACAATCCGCACTAAACAGTAACTTCTTAGTTGTGTCGTCACTTGGTAAACTATGTGTGGATTGGCGTCAAATATCAGCTTTTTGTAATCAGTAGTGACTGAATAATAAGCGACAAAGAGACTGCTTATTTCTCAACAAATGAGCTGCTGTTGATGTTGTTGATGTGAAAGCACACTGTTTTTCATATCTCCGTAATTTGATTTGTGCCTATTTAAGTTAAAAGCGCTTTATCGCTAGCAATCCAGCGTTTTCCATCCTAAAGGTCGATTTCGCTACAAAAGTCCGCGTCTCTGGAGTTTTTCCACCACTACATACTGATTATAGCACTTAATCGAATGATTTCATTTTTAGGTCTCGGTAAGAAACATGTAGAATTTTTTCCATCACACGTACAACATCTTAGGGAGGGCAAAATTTCTGCAACTTTGCTGATCGACAAATATGAGACCATTTAAAATGTATTATATAGTATCATATTAGACATTGGATGTCTCACCGATTGTGATGAATTTTAGTGAATATATTATGTCATAATTAAGTAATTACTGTCTGGTTAATAGAAGAACAAATTAAATAGGTTTTAAAGTTGCTTTAAAAAAATTATACAGGTTAGTGTATTCGCACAGTGGTTATGGGCTGGGCAGTTTTGGAACTTTGTAGTTCATTGGGACCAAATCTTTATCTTCTGTACACTCGGGACTTGGCTACATTCAATGAAACTATTGTTGCTACATTTGCAGATGATATTGCAATGTTAACCGTTGGATATATAAACTAAATATAATAAATAGCTATTGCTGAAATATTTGAGATACTTATTGAAATACTTTGAGAGAACAATGGCGCATTGAAATAAATCAGTGCATATTTATTTCACCATATGAAATAGAGCTAAATATCTTGGCACGACCCGTAATGTTAAACTCAAGCTGAAGTATAAGAAGTGTAGTGGTTATTGGGTAGATATTCAGCCCCGCCAATTCTAAAATGAGTTTTTGTTTTATCAACAAATCTTGAAACCAGTGCGGACTTGTGGTGTTCAAGCCTGGGAATCTACCAGACAAAGCAATAGAAATATTATACAAAGATTGTAAAATAAGGTACTGCGAGGTATTATTGATGTTTCATGGTAAATTCGTAATGACAATCTGCATAAGTAGTTATCAAAGATATGCCCAAACATGCTCCATCAGCACATTATTGTTAAGTTCTCCAGCTCCTAGATAATGATGGCTTAGTCAGAAGATTAAAGAGAGTAGACCAAATGATATAGTTTAGTGATGTTATAAGTAAAACTCAGTGTACATTAAAAATACGTATATGTTAAGTCCAAAGTGTATATCATAGAATGGGTACTTTGTTGTTTTAAGGCCGTAGCAAATTAGGATAAAAACAAATGACTTATTAGTAGTAATTTACTAGATTAGTACAATAAATAATAATTTTTAAAAATGTGTCTTTAACTGGAAAACAAATAAAAAAGGAAATTTTACTCTATTCACAATATTTTCCAGATATTGTTCCATCCAAATACCACATATCGCATGAGCATAAACTATATTTTATAAACTATTTTGTTATCAAGAACAGCACTCAAAATTGATACCAAAAACCGAATATTATCTTATTATCCCATTCAACTTGCATCAGTATATCGAAATAATATTCCGTTAAGCTACATTAAGTGAATGTACCTGTTAAAGAGCTCCAAATGATTTCAAACACTGATTGTTCATCAGGAGATACCCCCTGGCACAATTCACGATCTTCAACAGCTGTCCCGTCTTCGGGTCTTTCGTCCTGGTGAAATCCTCGTACGAGACGAAGTGGCCACACACACCGGCCACACCAAACAACTGAACCAACAACGTTAAATATAACAGCGTTAAAATTAAGTTTAAGTAACGCATCGTTCGCCCGCATCTATCGACAGTACCGTTTCTTTCGGCGTTTGAGGTTTTTCAGTTCCTAACACACCTCCAGTCAGGTAATATAAATGTGTGTACGTTGTAGGAGATTAAACCTGTCTAAATATTAGCAGTGATTATGATTAATTAGCGTATCGGCGTGGTTGGGTTCTTTGAAGAAGCACCCGCGTCGATACCGAAACGCGCTTTACGGGTTTCGCGGCCAATTTTATTATTTGCACAATTAATAATATTTACGATAGCTCTCGACTTTCTGCATGCCGGCTTTGTTACCGAGAACACCATGTTTATGCGATGTAAGAATCGTCGACAGCTTACACATTTCATTTGTATATACGAACACGCTACATTTTATTTTTAGTACTTAATGTAAACCGATTTTCACGGGGAAAATACGATATTGGGACTTTTAACGGTCTCAAAAAAGTTTTCGATGATCGATTGATTACAATGAATCTAGAATAATGGACGATTCAAAGAAATTTTAAACTAGCAGGATTATAAATAAAATCATGATATATGCACCGGCGAGAATGTAGAACAGATTCTATAGCCAATTTTATAACAACATAAGCGTTAAGCCGTCTAATAAATTTCAGCGTTTCTTTTTTAATATAGTCTTTTATGCATCTATGTAAATTACGTTTTGTGAAAAGATATTAGAACAAAAAAAAATTATTTCACTTAAAATCCTGCTTTACCAGTTATACCGGAATGTTGTTACCGGTTTTTCTAGCAGATGTCGCTAGGCTTGTTATGTTATGACTTTGTCATTTTATTCTACTAACATGGAGCTTCAAAGCTGTACATGTTATATTTTACGAAGGTAACACCGTCATAGATTTACACCTCTATGAAAATGTTAAATTTCTCTGACACTCACGGTGAACATGCTCTAACCGACTAAGCGACGCGTGATTTCGAAAAATTAGAACTGATTATTTGGATGTGCAAGATAAAAAACGTTTTGGTAGACCGAAATAGTTTGAGAATGCAGAATTGCAGTAGTTATTTGGATGAAGACCCAACCCAAACTCAAAAATAATTGACAGAAGCCTTAAATGTAGGCCAAGAAACGATTAGAGACCGATTATGGGCAATAGGAATAATCCAAAATGTGGGAAGATGACCTACATCATTGATGTATCACGTCATATCATATGATACATCATTAATGTACCACATCAATTGAATGACGGGCAAATCAAAGGTATGATCGGAAGTAATTTCTTCATCGAATTGTGACGGGTGATGAAAAGTGTATTTCTTTTAAAAACCTTAAGTGCAAAAAATCATGGGTATCACCTGGCAAAGCTGGCCAATCGACTTTAAAACCAAATCATTTTGGTCGCAAGACAATATTCTGTGTTTGGTGGAACCGGAGTAGCGTGGGGTAGTACGAACTGTTGAAACTTGGTGAAACAATTTATAGTGATCGCTACCGACAAAAAATGTTCAGTTTGAACCATGCATTGATCGCATTGTTTCCATAAAGTCTCATAACGCACAATCGTCAAGGAAGCGCTGAAAGCAAGGACATATTATAGCAGCCCCCGTACTCTTCGGACCTAACCTCGTCCGACTATCAAATTTTCGAATCAATGAGGCACGCGCTTGCAGAGCGGCACTTCGCCAATTTCGAAGAAGGTAGAAAATGGCTCGATGAATGGTTTTGCTCAAAGAACAAAATGTTTTTTATGATGGCATCCATAAATTGCCTGAAAGATTAGTAATAGGTTTAGAATCAAATGACCAGTACTTGGAATAACTAAATTTTTCTTTTTTCTTTACATATATTTATTTACGGAAAGAAGCAGCGACTGGTTTAACGGCTATACAAAGCGACACTGGACATATTACAGACTACAGTAAAAAACCTATCCGTCCATGCCTATACAAGTTTCTATTAGCTAGGACAGCACATGCGCACTTGTTCTAATTTAGCCTAACAGATTTCACAACTTGCGTCCTTTTGTACCACGCTTTTCGTACCACAGTCACAGTTGTGTTTATATATCATTTTTAGGTTAATTTTTTATTTACATTTTGTTAATGTAATATGGAAACAGAACTTATTTGAAGGTTATAGTAGAGATAAGAATGAAATATGGTCATGCTTGATACTTTTTCTGTCTATTTGTTATAATACTTATATTTTTCTGACTTTACAGGTATTTCAAAAGAAGAAAAAAGCAAAATGTTTAAACGAAATGTCATGAATTTTCAGCACAGTGTAAATATAATGTGTACTTAATAGAAAGTGGTTGGAATTAATTGATAACATAATATAAGGATACGAAGCTATTATTTTTTTCGATTTATATAACTCCACTGAGCAGATAAATAATGTCAAAATATTACATCATGCAACAAATTTTATTGCAATAAAAAGAATAAAATAAACAAAAAAATGTAATTTAAACAATGCACATTTTGAGACATACACACAAACCAAACACAAAGTTGTAGATATATTGTCTATTCTGTTATCGATACCATTTTCCTTATTTGCTTCTTCTGCTTCTCACTGTGTGTTTTTTTGGTATGATTTTTCTAATATCTTGTCTTGCAATTTAATTAGTGTGTATTTCTAAATGTTTAATATCCAATTCTTCTTTGTTCATCTTTGCATAAACGTTGTGCCTCTCATTTACAAATATTTTGATCTATTCGCAAAAGACACTTGATTATTATTAGGTTTTATTTGTTCTCTCTGGGGTGTATTTATTTTGTTTGTTGATAAAGCAGACATGAGCAGATGCAGCCTTAACTCTACTTGTTTCGTCCTTAAACTATTAAATTTTTTTAACAAATTTTTAAATATTATTGTGCTTTTTTTTACTTACAGTCTAATCTTTATCTACAACTATTATGGCGGTATTGTCAGTAAAAGTAGCTGTTGTTAATATACATCTTAGGAATATCACTACTATTATAAATGTTTTGCCAATCAATTTTGCCAAGCAAAAATCATCTAAACTCGAAATTGTATCTTCAACAATGGTTTTTCAGATTTGTTAAGAAAAAAAAACACTGCCAAAGTTTATTATAAATTTTTGGAAGCTGGTTTTAATGATACTGGTTCATAATATCTTAGTAAAGGGAAGTTTCGTTTTAACGTTTTAAATGGTGATTTTGTGTTAATGACAAAAAGCATTTAAACACTTTGAAGATAATTAAGTCAAAGAAGACAATGATACTACAAATTCAGCTGTAAAGAACTTTCAGGAAGGCATAGAATTTGACGTATCAATAGTAGTTTTGAGAGATAATTATATTTATTTATTTTAATATTTGTTGTAAGAAAGTTGTAGTTTAGGATTAACGATGATTGTTTTCATTGTTTAAGGGTCTAATTTATTAAATAAATGATTTGTTTGTTGTAATATTCGTGACACGGGAAAATAAGTCATAATTATTTTGAGACAATATAAAATATCTTATTGCGTAAAATGTGTGGTGAAGCCAGTTCAAGATAGGAAAAGCACCAAGCTGTTTTGCTCACATGATTGGCAAAAAGTCTTAGTGGCTTGTTGTCGAGTATTCGGGATAATGGGGATGCAGATTCCGGAGCTAGACGAAACATGTAAGAAGTTAGAGCTGTTAGAAAACCCGTTATGGGGTCTGTATATTGAAGGTACGCTTATTCCGCGTGAATACGTAATCCGCGTGAAAAAATCTAGCTGGAAGAGTACACCCCTGCCCGAAAATTTGAACGAATCGGGATGCGGAAAGGGGTTTCTTAAACCAACTTTCTCGGTCACCACCAAGAACACGAGGGACGAGCTTAAGTAATAATGCACTATGCGTCTACAGTGAAGAGTCCATCGAGAGTGAGAATCATAATTAGCCAAAGAACATCAGAATTACGAAAAGCATAAGAAACAGAACAACAATCGTTTAAGACCAGAACAATCAACAAGCGTGAGAATTTAGAAGAAAGAAAAAGTCGCTATTAATAGTCAATAATGGATACAGAATAGTAAATTGTAGGGAAACAGTCAAAATTGAATAGCGATTTTCATCCAGAGTACAAGCATAATAGAATTCTTATAATTTATTATAATCATAAGGTCCGTCGACGGAATCGGCATTAGCCAAACCAGAGATAATATTTGGCAAGTCATTTCAAATTATTTCAAAATTTCCTCACCATTACGTATCAATTTTATATTAATTCAATTTTGCTTGTCTCATTTTATATACTTTTATATTATTCATTTAAATAAGTAAACTTGTCCTTGCGCATTAATTTACGCAAAGAAGACAGAAAATAAAGTGTATTTTATTTAAAATATAGTTTTCTCACTTTAACACTCAACAAGTATGAAAAGTTTGCTGTGATACATATATTTACTATAAAGGATACAGTAATGATAATGAACCAAATAAGCTGAAGCTAAAGATTATTTTAAGCAAATAACAACAAACATAACTTACGATTAAAACAGATTAACATCTCAGAGTCTAAATTGTCTGTCTCTAAATAACTTTCGGCAAGATCCTTTCAAGTAAATATATCCGGATGCGCAAGTCCTCACAGCCAATATGTGGCCCGTCTTGTTCTTCACGTGGTTATTGACGATGAAGTCCTTGAACGGTATGAAACTTGCATCTGCCGCCAGGTGACAATAGAAGACCGTCAACAAAAGCACCACGACCACCAACACACCACCAGTTGACATTTTTACGACTAGGTTAGATCGTAAATGAAACTATAACAGGCAGTAATCTTTAACCTTTGAGCGAAGATAAGGCGCCACAGAATATTTACTGGCTCGCCTTTATTGTAAAATAATCGGCATTTTCATTTATTTCAAAATTACTTAAGCCTAATGTATGATAGGATATAATTAACACAAAACATTCTTAGAAATCGAAATCAATAAATATACTATACAAGGGTAAATCGAAAATATAGTGTCATATTAGCAAGTCATTAATTCCGATATAAAAATATAAATAAAAAGATATACATTTTTTGACTCAAGTTGTTCAAAATTTCTCACCTTCTCTTAATACCTGTTGATGTAAACGGTTGTAGCATTTGCCAAAATAACTGGCTCTTGAATAATAAAATATAGCTCAAGGTATTGAGAAACATTACAAATTAAATCGCGATACTAAGCTACTGATAAAAAGACTACTGCGATTAATTTATAATTTGTTCTATTTGTAGCATGTATTCCATCAATGTAGATCATGTCCTTAGATTATTTAATTGTTTTGCATTACCTCGGCCATATAACCTATTAGGATATATTAATCCTTTGTTTATATTTACTATCTATAATATATAAAATGAAAAACAGTCAAAATATTTTCAGATTATATTATATTTTTAATTGAAAATTAATTGTCTTTTTCCTTATTTAGAAGAAGAAGAAGCGTAGCATGTAACCGTAGTTGTATGCTGTAGAAGAGCAGAACGAATAGAAGAATTATATTTTTCCATCAACCAGTATTTCCAATATCGAAATAACTAGTATTTGTATAATAACGTAAAGGACTGGGCCTAAGTTTAATGTGGGCAGCAGAAGACATCCGGTCTTACCCAGCCTGGTTACTGGCGTGACTGAGATCATTTTTTCTTGTCGGATTTTACACTCTTGCCTAGAACATTCACAAATTCTAAACAATCACAAATATAAAGTTACGACCATGCCCCAGCAGGATTCGAACCGGCGGCTATCGCAACAGTAGGAGGACCGTCCCATCGCCTTTACCACTGCGCCACCAAGCCGGCTATAAATGGGTTTAGGTAGGTATTAAGCTAAAGTGTGTGTATATATTAGAATATAAAACACATGTATTAGATAGGTTAAATAAGATTTTTTTTACTTTTATTTAGTTATTACAACGATTATTATGTACATATTTTATTTTAAAATGTTTCTTTTTTGTTAAAAATTTAAATTTGATTATTTTTTAATTTTTAATGGGTTCCTTATTTATATTTTGAAGTTGGTTCAATTTTTTTGATAAATTTTTTTTATTTTTCTCTTTTTAGAGTTAGATATTTACTCAATAAATTACGCGGTTATTTTATTTGAGGAAAAATAGGAATAAAGAAACAATGATTGGAAATAAGAAGCGCTTCAGACTCCGAGGTCGGCTACTTAGCCTAAATGATTTGGTAAATGTTCTAACTAAAAAACGATATAAAGTTATTCTACCCGCCGGGAATAGAAGCCCCCGGGACCACCATTTGAGGGCTAAACGCTTTACCCGATACACTATAGAAGCACATGTCTATAATGTTTCTACTAGGTCTTATATGTCATAGTTATTGCTTAAAAGGCAAACTGAATGGCTTTTACACTGAACGACTTCTGATTTTCCGTCACATCAACTCAACAATAACATTAGTATACACAAATATCTGATTATTTTAGATTAAAAATATATGAAAACTATGTACGTGCCTTTAAAATTTAGGCATTTCCCTCGATTTCCCTTCTTCCCCCCAATAAATCCCGATTTGGTTCCAATGAGACCACCTTGGAAGTGCACCCTTTCAAACAAAGAATTTTGAAAATAGGCCCACCATTGACGCAGTAATAGGTGTACATACGTTAAAAAAAATATATACAGCAGAACAGAAAACCTCCTTCTTTTTCGAAGTCGGTTAAAAATAATGGACTCCGGATGTGTAATTTTGAATCTTCGTGGTTAATGCTAAAATCATCAGATTTGATAGTTCTTTACATTGGTACTTTAAATTACCACCAACAGAAACCGCTGATCAAAATACCTGCAAACATCTAGTAGTACAACCCTCCCAATTTAAATATTTTATCAACTTTGTTGATTTTGGCTTTTCACCATCCATAATTCGTAGAGCTTTTAGAACTAATGCTGAAATCGAATACCCTGTCCGAACAATTCAGTTTTTAATAATATTCTTTCAATCAATGATCTATGATTGAACTATTCATCGGAACATCATAAACTAAACTGATAAAGACAGATAAAAGATATCACTATTTAATAAACAGTCATTTGTTTTGCATGTGCAACTAGATTTTTGTATCTTTAGTAATTGTCTCTTAACTCGACTGGAGTAAATAATTCAATCAACTCACCTTCTATCCATTAAAAATCGATCGACAATCACCAGGAAACAATTGCACTTGATGTTTTCGACAGTTCTGTCTCGCTTTCATTATATTAGCTGTATTTATCCCTGACTCTGATTTCATGACGAAAGAACTGTATGGTGTAAAGGCACCATCACACACGCCTATTACAAGAACGATCGCCAGCACAAAGCACGTTTTTTTCAAGCACCGTATTGATTTAACCATCGCGGATAACGCCAAACTAACAAGTAACGTTTTTTCGTGTATATAGCCATGTAATGTCGGATATGTGTAATCTTTCTACGTATATGAGTCAATTCATTGAACAAAAATCTATATACCTTATCAAAATATCAACATATGTGTAGTTCTTCATAACTGTTCCCTTTCATATCGATATTTAATTTAGATAAATTTCTGATTGATATCCTAAATAGATAACTATGATCCGATACAGGTTTCAATCAATATAATGGCGCTAAAATGCCTATATCTAAACCAAAACGAGATAAACACCACGCAATTATTACGTATGTACCAGGTTGTACAATAAGTTCGCGTGGGCTAAAAATTTGACGTCATTTAATACTCCAACTTTCATAAAAGCTTCATAAATTCGCTTTCATAAAAGGTCGCCCACTAATCAGCTAGTCAGTGATACTTTCCTACTGATGTATAGTTAAAATAAATTGAAAAGAAGTACATAAAGCTAGTTATTATCTTAAAATAAATTCATATGTTGGTTACCAAAAAAATATTTCGAAAAACTATTTTCAATGAATATTTACTTATCATACTAAAAGTGATTCGACGAAATGGTAAAAAAATGAGCCATGCTCACCTAACGACGCTTAATTCTTATCATGGTGTTTTGGCAAACTTTCCTCTGAAAGATGCGCTTACTTTAGCACGAAAAATAAGAAATATCTAGAAAAGTTCAAGAAAAAAAGACATGAAAACTATTCTTAAGATTCTGCCAAAGAGAATTACTCTGTTAAGAAAATTAATTCAACAAAATTAACAAAAAATGAAAAATGAAAATGAAATGAATGGGAACACATTAAATGCATATCTGGAGTGAATAGTGTTTATGTTTGCATGAAATCTGACAGTTACTACACTAATTTACTTTTTTTCAATTACAAGTTTATTCTGGTTTAGTTTTTATTTCTATGAGGAACCCCACAAATTTTGTCATGTTTTAGTTACCATATTCAGTATATCTTAATCTGCAAAGGTTTGTACAATCACTTGGCTCAAGTGACCTCTTTGTCGGGTTTAATAGACTCTGCCTGTGGGGTCTAATCGGTCCTACATATTTTGTAATTTAAAAGTAAATTTAATAAACAACGGATTCTTTAAAGTAAGTTTCTTTGCATCCTAATAGCGACCGAATAATTAAACAACTGATCTAAGTACTCCTTTCCTTTTTTTGAATCGACCCTACGATTATTTGAAGTAAATCCTGATAAAGTGATATTTCCTCTGCTCTACTTAGCGATAATGACAATAAGAAAAAGTAATTCCACAGGAATGCAGTCAACAAAGGACTCACCAACTCGACTCAGTCAACTTACAACTTACAAACCGATAGTATAACAAAAAAAGGTGCAGTAAAAAAGTACTAACGCAGATATTTGACACAACAAGTTCTGATAAAAAATAAACACCATAATGGTTCGAATAAATTAAAATAAAAATAAAACAAAAGGGAAACTATCTGAATGAAGACTCAACTGAAAACTACGAAATCTACATGATGCAGTTTACATTTGAATTAGAAACAATTTGTTCTAATTCAAGTTCTAAATAACTACAGAAGAAAAAAACCATGTAATCATGCATTATTAACAGGAATGACATATAAAAAATATACCAACCAACAAGAAACGAACGTGAGAGCATAAAGGAGATAACACTTGAGGAATTACAGAATGTACCAAAAAAACAGAGGAACCTAAAAGCATCTGGTCAAGATTGCCTGGAGGTTTTATATGTATCAGAAAGTTTTGAGTTATTATTGGAAATTTAGGAAATAGAGCATGGAAAGAAAAATTAATCTCACAGGATTGTCAAATAGTCCCTAATATTCCAACGCATAAAAAGAGAGAAAGTAAAGAGAATAATAAAGACTAATAATAATTAAGATTATTCCCTGAAGATATATGAACAAATAATATAAAATCATCTAAAATCAGTAATAGGTAAAACAACAAGAGAAAGGGAAGATGTATATGAAACAAATAGTGGAAAAATTACAACTCAAATAGTGATTGTAAGAAGACAAATACTATGAGTTACATCAGAACAAACAGGAGGAAGTAATAACATTGCAAGAATATTGTCATGAGACAGACAGAAGTCATGTAAGAAGACAACATGAAATAAAACTCTTTCACAATCCCAAGTGGCCTAAGATAAGGTAGAAGACCAACTCTGTTTATAATTGTAACAGATGAAGAAATAAAACAATTCCAAGTAGATACAACAGAATATATAGTGTATAAAAATAAGGTACAATGGGAAAGTCGAGGAGTTCTTGCGAATAATGACTAATAACAAATGATAAACCAGATCACCTACGTACCAAATCGCACATTTGTAATCAACTTCATACTGAAGGGTCCCTTTTTCAGTTGAAGTTTAATATGCAGTTTGAAGAAAAAGGCGGCTGAAGGTGCATGCATGCATTACCGATTTTGACATGTGAATACTGGCTTTGATGTTTCAAAAGTCGTGATTAACACTAAAAACCAAGATCGATTTGGATAGGCAAAGACGACGATTTCCATTAAGCCACTATGCGAAGATGATTCATGTAAAACGCAAAAAGTTATGTTGTAACCATTTCGAATCGCTTGAAGGGTATGAGGTATTATTGAAAAGCTTGGATATTTTGTGCTGTATAAACTGATGCCAAGAAACATTGAAGGGCATTTCAACGAATATATACCTAGTCATGCATCAACATCAACAACAGAGCCTGATATCCACGGCTCCAAATCAATAATTTGTACTTGGTACTAATGAAAACATTAGTGGAGATCGCTATCGACTACATTTGATGCGTTTAAGCCGTGCACGGCGTGAAAAACGACCGAAATACGAGCAAAGACATCACAATGTAATTCTTCAGTATAACAATGCTCTACCACATGCTGCAAAACCGGTAAAAATATACTTGGAAACATTAAAATGGGAAGTATAACTTCACCCGCTGTATTCTCCAGACCATTCTCCTTACGATTACTGCTTGATCGGACATGAGTCGTGACATGTCTGAGCAGCACCTCACATCTTATGAAGATATCAAAATACGGACCGATTCGTGGATATCCTCAAAGATGCATCTTTTTAAAGGATGAAATCCGTAAATTGCCTGAAAAAAGGGAAAAAGTAGCGGCTATCAATGTACAATTAATTAAACCAAACAATGATCACCACAATTAAAACAAACAGTAATATTTTACAACAATAATTTTATTAGTAATTTTAATTTTAATAATATAAGTCTGAAGTAGCATTTTTTGAACTTCTAATTTCTAATTGTTTAAATGGACCTAAAAACGAAAAGATAGACTGAGCCATTATTATCGATAAGTTATTATTTGTTTAAAATATACCTCACATGTTTACCATTAAAACGTTTGAACGCACTTGCCATTTATTTTGATGAAACCAGATTTGCAACGCACGTTGCAAAACACGCACTTTATATTGGCTTCCTTTCGTTCACCTGCTGGACTTGCTATATAGCTTCTTTTAAACGTCTTCCTGTACCACTGTTGGAACCCATCGTCGACGACCTCAGTGTCTTCAGCCCGTATGTCGGCACAATTCATCAGAATCACTACTATCATGGACAAAACAAACACCTTGTTCTTTTCCATGTTAATAATTGCTACAAGTTAGGCACAATAATGCGAAATTAAACGTTTAATCTTGTTTGCCTGATGCTTAATTGTTAAAAAGCAAATAGACAATTAGGAAACTGATAACATTCTAGTTTCAACGTCAACATCATATAAATAAATCAAAATAAGTAGTAAGCTAATATAAAATTAATATAAAAATAAAAGTTTTATTTTTTTTATTAATTACATCTTACATTAAATATGCTTAGTACATTGTTAATTTACAAATTAATTTATTACCACTGTTCTGTTGTACTTGCATTAATACACAAGCAAGGCGAGTATGGGATTAATACATCAGTCGGTGTTTCCCAAATTAAAATAAAACTAAAGCACTGAAGCTAAAGTTAAAAATACAATATAATAACAGGTCAATTGAAAACTCCCCGACCTACCATAGTAAACCACATTTTGTGGCAAAATCAGTTTTCTTTATTCAACATAATTCCCTTCAATTATCTTTCGATTTCCTCTCATTATAGCGGCCCTCCAACTTTTCAATACCAATTTTGTAGTACGATTTGTCCTTTGCTTCAAAATATGCCCCAGGTTCGGTGATAACCTCTTCACTCGACGAAAATTTCTTCCCAGCGAGCATTGGTTTGAGATCTGAGAACAGGAAATAGTCGCTGAGGGCCAAATCTGGACAATGCGGTGGCTGAGGAAGCAATTCGAAGCTCAATTCATGGATTTTTGCCATCGTTTTCAATGACTTGTGACACGTTGCACTGTCTTGGTAAAGTAGCACCTTCTTTTTCTTCAAATGAGGCCTTTTTTCGGCGATTTGGGTTCTTCAAACGGTCCAATAACGTTATGTAATAGTCGCTGTTGATGGTCCTTCCTTTTTCAAGGTATTCAATGAAAATTATTCCATGCGTATCCTAAAATACAGACGCCACAATCTTGCCAGCCGACTGTTGCGTTTTCCCATGCTTTGGAGCGAGTTCATCGTGTACAGTACTAGACACAGTTACAGTATTTCATGTTTTCTTCGTCTCTTGAAATCTTGGATCACTTTATATATCCATTTGATTTGGAGGTTACCGTGCAGCTCTTCCTTAGTTACCTTAGTTACGTCCTTAGTTGATAAGCATTGCTAATTAATAGTAGCATTTTTTTTGAGTGCGCTGGATTAATAATTGGTTTGAGGTTTTAGTGCAACCCCATATTTGCACACCATATGACCTAATTGGCTTTTTGACTGATAAACCAATCTTCTAACTAACCTAAGAGTATCTTCTACCTAACCAGTACAGTTTTTTGACTCTGAAACTAATCTGATTTGCCTTTCGTCTAACATGATGTTCTCAATTTAACCTAGCACCAATTAACATAAATAGATTTGGAGCTATTAAGCTGTTTTTTTCAGTCTCTAGTCCATTTGTAGATCTTATTGACCGCTACTTGTACATTTTCTACAGAGATACACCTTTTGCCATGATATCTCAGTTGTCGAAAAATGTTCCAAGTATTGTTAATTTTATTGTTATGGTACCAACAGTATAGACCAGATACAGACCAACGACACTACCCTGCAACAGCAGCAGCATTTTACTTTTATATATATTATATATATATATATATATATATATATATATATATATATATATATATATATATATAAATATATATATATATATATATATATATATATATATATATATATATATATATATAAATATATATAATATATAAATGCTGCTGCTATATATATATATATATATATATATATTTATATATATATATATATATATATATATATATATATATATATATATATATATATAAAAGTAAAATTGTATTTTCTTTCCTATCTAAATAAATATTAGATCTAACACCAAATGTTTTTAATGAAGATGTTTTTTCTGGGTTAATTTTATAAGCTTTATTGAATCGATATATGAATTTATTAATTAACAATACAAGAATAAGATACGTTTAATTTGTTTTGAGTTTTTCATCTTCAATCCAACTGGTTACGGGCTGGACAGATTCGTCTTCGGTTGTTGTTATTGGAGGTGGATCTGTCACTTCTACCCCATTGACAAAGTGTATATTGATTGGCTTGATGTTAGCTAAGAAGAAATAAATATTCAGCGAAAAACCCGACGTGATAATTGTTGTTGAAATATGTCAAGATCAGTAACACCACTAATCGCACTTACTTGAGTTCGAAGCGTCGATAATAAAGGATCTTCGTATTGTGTAAGATTTTGTGTTTACTATTGGTTTGATGTTTTGGCGCACGCTCGTAAAATTGTGAGATGCGGAATTAACATCTACTTTGAATCGAGGCTTTCGAGTTGTTACGCTGACCTACAACATATTCTTGATTGACGTAGATCGTGTCAAGAAAATATTCAAACGTTCTAGAATCATCGTTAATATTTTCTCTAAAATAACAATGTTATATTTTATTATTTGATAATTTTTACACTTGCAGGTTAAACTAAAAAAACTTCTCCCTCACCCGGACTATCAGTTATTAAAATCGTATCTCACTGATAGACATTTTATTGTAAATCAAGGCGATGAATATACTGAATTAAATCCCATATATTCAGGAGTTCCGCAAGGTAGTGTACTAGGTCCAGTACTGTATCTTCTATATATGGCTGATCTACCCACCACAAAAATAACTACTGTGGCAACATATGCAGACGATACAGCAATCTTAGCATCCCATGAAGATCCAGTCACAGCATCAATAAACCTACAAACCCACCTGGAGCTAATACAATTATGGTTGAAGACATGGCGCATTAAAGCCAATGAAACAAAATCCACGCATATAACGTTTACCCTGCGTAGAAGAACATGTCCACCAGTGAATATCAATCATCGTCAACTCCCCCAAGCGGAGCATGTTAAATATCTTGGTATGCACTTGGATTGACGCTTAACCTGGAAGAAGCACATACTTTCTAAACGGAAACAACTGGGACTAAAATTATGTCAAATGTATTGGCTCATCGGGCGCAAATCCCTGTTATCATTAGATAACAGGGTATTGCTGTATGAGTCTATACTCAAGCCCATTTGGGCATATGGAATCCAACTATGGAGTACCGCTAGGAAATCTAATATATCCATCATTCAACGGTTCCAAAATAAGATATTGCGTGTCATTGTTGATGCTCCGTACTATATTTCAAATAAAGTGATACAACGCGATATTCCTCTAGAACCTATAACGAGTGTAATTCAACGTGTTTGTGTGAAGTACTTCAAAAGAGTGTCAGTGCATCCCAATGTACTCGCTAATCAGCTAAATATGCGACGTGATAGTGAAGTGCGTAGACAAAAACGTTTAACACCACCTGATCTGATTACTGGACATATGTAGATTTTAGAATAAGCTTTAGAATAAGACTAATTAATTAAAATAATATTTTATACAGAAGATTGCTTAATGAAGTGATTTTCTACATGCCATATATATATATATATATATATATATATATATATATATATATATATATATATATATATATATATATATTATATATATATATATATATAATATAGACATAAGAAATACTTATTGCCAATAGGGCAGATTGTTGACTCACGAAGAGTAATAAAAAAAATTTACAGCGAGAAGATTTGTAACATAGTTTGCTACGAAACTTATGTTGTAAAATTTAAAACAGAAATTGGGCAATGATTAATAAATAAGCAGTGAACACACGTCATCAAGATCTTTAATGTATTGCCTACCGCAATTTGTAAATTCATTTTATAATCATACAATATTTTCCTTTCTATATTATTCCAGTTAATAGTAGTTACAATTATGTCTGATGCTTTCCAACATGTAAATAAATGAGCCTACAAAAGTCGTTCGGTTATCAAACAACAGAAACGAGCTACGGGAGGACCCCTCCTAAAAAAACCTAGTAAAAATTCGATAGAGAGGTAAAAATATTTACTGTTACATATTATGTAGCATCTTTTGTTGCATCTTTTGCATATAGGACCTTTAACATTTTAAGTGGTCATTGAAACGAGGCATCAATATTCTTGGGAACAATAATTGATCGAAGCTTATCAAATTTTGTGAAACCCATACTAATGCCAACATACTAGATGAAAAACTTAATAAACCATTAAATTTAGGTTTCGCCCTTTGAAGTCCTTTTGACAGTTTTCTATATTTTGAAGGACGATGATTGAACAAATTTTCTTACAGTTACTGATCTCGAGTACTTGTATCATATAGTCAATCCAGAATAGCAGTGAACTCACGTCATCAACATGTATAATGTATTGCCTGTTATTGAAGTTTGAAAATTATACTGAAAGTTTTAACTTTTAACTATATTGGCTGGGTTTGATCTAAACGATTGTGACCTTTTTTTATGATAAGGTTTATTTATATGGTTCTTGGAGATTTCTCTCCTCATCTATAGTTTCAACATTAAATCAACTATCTATCAAATTTCATATATAGTATATATATATATATATATATATATATATATATATATATATATATATATATATATTCGACATTAGATATAATAATCACGATAAACAAAATTGAGTAAATAAACTTGTATGTACGCATGCACCAAACTTGGATTATTTTTTGTTTTAAAATTAAATTGAGCTCAATATGCGCATGCGCCAAATCCGGAGATGTTGTGGAGTAACGTATTCTGTATATTTAATCCAATCGAGCTGATATAGGGAGCGGTAAATAATTATTACAATGGACATGTAGATCGAGAAGAATATACAAGCAAAAACTGTTTGGATATATTATCGACATATACCTACAAAAAAGCCTTGAGTTTGGATGAATGCCTGAGGAGGCATAAATAGTGAAATCCTGAACAAGTTTTAGATAAATTGGAAATTAACAGTGATTGACTTAGTGATTGACTTAAACAGTGACTTAGAAAGTGACAATGATTAAATGAAACTTTCGGTGTATGTAATTATGATGAACCGCAGACAATTACTAAGAGATGAGAGTCTAAACAGCTAAAGACGTGTATATAATTAACAGAGTATAACTCTAGAGAATTGTATTGTAGGGTCTGAAATATTCATGTGCACAGATATTTATTCAGAAATATGCATGAGTATTAGATTAGAATGTATGAGGACATCGTGAATACTAACTGCTTTGTAGATATGGTAAATGCATTAGATAGAATGAGGGCAGTGATTAAACCTAATTGTATCAAGAAAAGTTTACACAGATTGTAAAAGAAGAAACTAGTGACAGTCATTTTGATGACTTGACAAGGATATACAGCATCGAAAGAAACAATAACTAAACGTAAAGAACGTAAAATTGTTAATTAGGTGGATTAGGCCCCCAGGGGATACCACTATATAAAAAAGAAAAGAATAACCTAGAGCTCTACTTCATAGGAGGTGTGGAAAAGAGTTCAATGCAAATATAATTAAACAGATCTAACCTGCACACTAACTAACTAAACTTTAAGTTCTTCGATAATGTATGCATTAGATATTCTGTAATGTAAAAATAAATGATATTTGATAACATTATTTTTGTTTCATTATTTTTTAAATCATAATTTTGGTTAAAACCAAATTAAACTAAAACTCAGAGTTGATGCGGCAACATTGCAACGTTTTCACGTCATGAATTCAAATAACGTGAGTTCACCGCTATATTGGATAGATAATACATATTCTTACCTGATTATTACCGGCATTCAGGCCCAAAATTTTGCGATGGTATGCCGGATCGACATCAATAATCTCAGTTTTGATATTTCCGATCATCGGGTAGTTTCCAAGTTGAAACAAATCTGATTCATTGGTGATGTTCAACATCTGCTGGTCTGGTAACATGTTGGACAGGTAGTGATTCATCCATGGTACCGATTGATAGGGATTAACAAAAGGCATCATAGGATAAGACTGGTACGGAGGAAATCCCATATTTGTTGGATACGGAAATGGATAACTGCCGATATTCTGCAAAATAGCATTATTTTATTATTATTATTTAAGCATTGTTGATGATTGATTTTGGCGTACTTACGTTGATATATCTGCCATATGCGTAATTGGCAGCTAGAGAACAACATAGAAACCATTTGGCCATTAAACGATAATCGCCCATATTTCCTATTATAAGATGATATTATTAAGAGCTCGCTAGAAAACAGTAGTAAGAACTAACCGTTTTGCGACTTCTACCCTCTTATTTAAACTACTATATTTAAATCATTTTTATATACAAAGATCATCAATTAACTTCAGACCTATCGCTAGTTTCTTCTATGCGACATAAAAAAGGTCCTAATAATAGTATAATAACCCATTTCGATAAGAAAAGATTAACAACTATCTTGACATAAACATATAACGTACTACCAAGAAATCTGCTGGGTTGTGAATTAATTTTGAGGATTTCTTGTAACATTTACTGATATTCAAACAAAAAATATTTTTCACAAACATTATAAAAAAGAGTTTTAATTATCTTTAAAAAACCTTTAAAATTAGCGAATTTGGCAACTAATTTTAAAACTTTGTTATATATATCGCTATTTTTTAAATTATTTAGAAAATGTCGATGTTTTTTTGAGCCGATATATCAATATTTTTATTTTTTCTTTCAGACATTTTTCATGACATTCTGCAACATCTGAGGCTGAATTTCTTCAATATCCTGTCAAATATTGTCTTTAAGATTATTAAGTTGTATGGTTTGGGACTTATTCACATAAACTTTTTATTTTAAAAAACCCCATAAGAAAATTCTGGTGCTGTTAAATCCGGAGATCTGGCTGGTCAGGCTAAATCGCCACACCGCAAAATTAGTCTTCGTGGGAAAACGTCATCTAATAATTGAATTGTTGAACAAGCTCTGTGTGCTATGGCCCCATCTTGCTGAAATCGCATGTCCTAGTTCTTCCTCTTCCATTTCAGCTACAAGAAAATTTCGAATCAGGATACCGTTCAGAAGTAACAGTAACTGCAACACTTCGGCCATTTAAAAAAAAATAAGGCCCAATGATGTTTCCAGCATGAATACCACACCATAGAGTTGTTTTTAGTGGATGCAATGATGTTTCATGGATTTATTGGGGATTCTGTGTTCCCCAAAACCGACTATTATGTTTATTGACGTGGCCACTGAGAATAAAATGGGCTTTCTCGCTCATTATCAATTTAGACGAAAAATCGTAATGAATCAGTTTCACCAGACAGCTTTAGGATGGCATTAGTGTACTCAAATCGTTGATCAGAATCTCTCGGTAGCAATTTTTGAACTAATTGAATTTTGTACGACAACATTTTCAAATCAGTTTTCAAAATTTGCCTTAAACTGCATCCAGAAATGTGTAACTGAGAACCACGTCTCCGAATTGATGTTTCTGGAGACTCTGCAAACACTATCGCGCACCAGAGCAACATTTTCAGGGTTACGAGACGTCCGTTGTCTTCCAGAACGAGGCCTGTCTGCTGCCGTACCGTACTGTCGAAAATTTCATCTTTTTACCTGAAGGAAGTCTCCAGTCAGTACATAATTATTTTTACAAAACAATAACTTATTTACTTACGCTCTTGTGTAAAAATATATTCTTTTTCCTTGTTCGTGTCACTATTCCACCGTCAGAGTAGTAGTAATGAAATCATTATGATGTTATTGATGGTTATTGTTATATGTTTTGTTTATTCGATACAAGTCAACTCTTATTAGAGAATTTCATCTTTTCAAAATATCATCCTCTACTATTTTTGAATCTTGCAAAATTCTATCTAATTTATTCTGTAACTACAATTTCGCTTTCTTCAGCTTTCGTTCCACAAATTCTAGCCTATAACACTTCCTAAACTACTCAACTGATTATCCAGCTTTGGTTGACGTATTGTACATTTACTAGTCTAAAACGGGTGAATGTTTACTTGTAACAAAATGCGCATAAGAGTTTTAATTACATTAATACTTCTAGTACAATGGTATATTATATGCCCTTTATTATGTTGTTATATATGTAATGAAATATATATATGTTATGTATAAAAATAAAAACTTAAGGACAAAGTTCTGAAAATCTACGTAACGAACTGTACTGTCAATGATATTGCTGTAATAATTGTCAGAAAAATACCACAAAGATTTCCCAGAGATCAAACTTGGTAAATACAAGTTCTCTTTGTAAAAAAAATCACAGTTGTTCATATTAATAAGAAGTGTAATATATTCTAACAATTACAAACCATAGCTTCATTTTAACATAAACATATACCCATATTTATAGCGCGCAAGACAGAGAAATAAAAAGAAAAATGTCTTGGCGTTTATCTTGACTATTAGAATTGAACCAAACAATAAAAATAAAATTCTTAGAATACTGTTCATATAAATATACGTTACAGTATGCAACCTAGTACGAACACAAGATGTTGAACATAATCGTATTTACTGTTTTCAAACGTAGTCGTGTTAAAAATGGCCGCCTTAACCATACTTTTGGTCTTGATAGTGTCAAATAGTGTAGCATCGTCGCGAAAGATGTACTTTCCGAAATTAAACTTAAATTTAAAGGATACGGGTAAATATATTTATGGTTAATAACACTGTTCTTTTAAATAATCTCCTAGAACGTCAACAATCTGTCCGTGGGCAATAAGTATTATTATTATAATCATCCTGACACGTAGAAGATCACTTCAGTAAATGATCTGCTGTACAACTGACGTCTAAATCTTATTCTAGATACTATTCTAACTTATATTAAAGTCTATTCTAACTTATTCTAAAAACTATTCTAGCTTATTTTACAGATTATTAAATCTCACTGTATGTGTTTATTAATTAGGTTCGTATGATAGTTTGCGTTTGAGCCTATGCACTACATTGTCATCGCTCATATTTAACTGTTTAGCGAGTGCATTGGGATGCATTAATAGTCTTTCACTACAGTACATCGCACTAACACTCTGAATCACACTCGTTATGGGTTCTATGGGGGTATTTCGCTGAATCAGTTTGTTGGACACGGAATATGGGGCATCGACGATGACTGGCAACACTTTATTCTGGAACCTCTGGAAGATAGCTATGTTAGATTTGCTAGTAGTACCACACAGTTCAACACCATAGGTCCAAATGGGCCTAAGTATTGAGTTATACAGCAAAACCTTGTGATCTAATGATAATTTAGATTTACGCCCTATCAGTCAGTAAATTTGGTTTAGTTTAACATCAAGCTATTTGCGTTTTGTCACTATATGTTTTTCCATGTCAAACGTCGATCTTAATGTATTCCCAGATATTTAACGTTGTCTGGTTGCGGGACATGTTCTTCTACAAACGGTGAATGTTACATGGGTAGATTTTGTCTCATTTGCTTTGATACGCCACGTTTTCAACCAAAATTCGACTTTGTTAAGATGAAGTTGGAGGTTTCTTGTGGCTGATATTGAAAATACTATATTTGAGTATGTTTTCCCACACTTGTGTATATATTCAAAGGGCTAGTTTTTTAAATTAATTTATAATTTTTGATACCAAACATAATATTTTAATATTTCCTCATCCAAATCAATTATAAATGTTTACATCAGATTCGATAAGAACTTTTTAATATGACGACATTTGACGATTAAGAACGCTACTATTTTGATTTATGTTATTAAAGTTTTATTATTAGTTTTAAATAATAATAGTTTCTTATTTAAAAATGGTGTCATATACCACTATACATACCAAAATAACAGTGAACTAACGCCATTAAATATTTTCGCTATTGCAAATAAAATAATGAAACAAAAATAATGCTATTCAATATAATGCATTTTAAATTATCAAAGGGTCTAAGCTACAGTTAATTATTGAACTGTTTACCACATCACATATGAAGTAGAGTTCTAGTCACATTTTTACACAGTGGCTTCCAGTGGCATGGCAGCATAATCTTCCTAGATGGCAATTTTATATCGAAGTAATGTATTTTATTTTCATATGAGAGCGTATTTACCTTATTAGGTTTAGTTGTTGTGCTTCTATCTTACATGTTTCCTTGTCGAGCGATTTTGATATGAATATATCTCACCCTATTTTCTCTAGTAAAGTCACACAGAGCAATAAATCAATACTGATTATGTTATATAGAACTAATAATCTTCAATCTTAAGCATATACGAACTCCGAAATGGTGAGGCTAATGAAACGATAAAGAAAATCGCTTTAACATATTCTGTGAATCTCCAAAAGTTCTTCCCTATTAGCAAAACAGTGCAATTAAAATTTATACTAAAATGCGAGAATTGGGATGAATGTGAATGAAACAAATTTACGGAATATAATAGTGGATGAAATAGAGCCCATCAAGAACTCCAATAATAGAAGCTTATGTAGATTCATTGTGTTTTAGAAATACATCTTTTATTTTGTCAGTTTTGTTGTTTGGATTTGCAATTATTCCTTTACTTTATTGTAGAATAATTTTCAATATCTTCAGTTGGAACACTTGCAGTTGTTTGAAATTATTTGCGAATCATACAGAAAATAGAACGCAACATAACGTGATACACAGGGATATTAATTGAAACTCGTGGTGTCATACCGGATTTCTACACAAAAAAGCGAACATTACTATAAATACGATGTAACCCCTCACAATAGCTTGATAGTTTTGGCCTAATCATCTTAGAAGGCTGTCAACTGTAACGCCTTCAAATTAGGTCCTGATAGCCCACTCTGTCAAGGACCTAGTTTTTGAACAAGTTTTTGTCAGGAAAAGTTTACTTAGAATGTCAAATAACTGCCTCACTGCTTGATGGATTGATAAATATTTAGCTCTAAATTCAAACATTTCTTCTTGTAAAATAATAATAAAAGCATAGAGAATCACGCAACGATTTTTTATAATAAGCTCCGATCGCTCATTAGATGGTAATTGTTTTTTGGTGAGCTTTTTTTGAAATAACAGTGACATAGGCGTGTTTCTAGCGTGTCTTTCTGTAAGTTTATTAATCTGGTTTTAGGGATAATTTTGAACACGTTGGATTATTATATCATCGGGATTAGGCGCTTTTCGAGAAACGAGCTTCTTAATCATTGTTGAGACGTCACCTAGGTTGTTTTTCGTGTTGACGGCCTCTTGGTTGGTTCATAGACTTGGTTAAAAAATGATAAAACAGCTAGAAATAGAAATTTCAATGAATTCGTGTGGTAAACAGTATGACTATAAATACATAAATATTATTGTTAAATTTAAAAATCGGTGATAATGTTAGATACAGTTGTTACTTACAATGTTAGTTGACTTTTTTTAACTAAATAATGAATATTAAATGATATTTTTGTTATAGAACGTGAGATCCAGGAACCAGAAGCCCAAATAAAGAAGGAACAAACATCCAGTAAGTATTATCCGTTACTAATTGACACAGTTTTATTATCTTTAATTATTATTATTCAGCTGCCAAAACAATTGAAGTTACAATAGAAAATAGATTCCTTGTCGACGTAAAATGTTTACCTGATCATGTAAAAATAGGAAGCATTTGCAAAGAAATTGTTAGTATAACCGATTAAATGATTTAAACAATTTAATAGCTATACGTATTTCAATAAAATTATCGAAAATATTTGAATTTTTTATTTAATCCTTACCTCATTACTGCACCTTCGAAACATCCACCGTATAGACCATACCTTAACCCTTCCGATTACTATTTGTTTCCGTCTCTGTAAAGCTCTCTTAATGGTATAAAAATGGCCTCAAAATATCTTATAAAAATCACTTGATTCAGTTTTTTTGGTCAAAAATCTCCGAAATTCTACGGTGAAGTGATATTGGTTTTACCAACAAAAAATTTACTTTAAAAATGCTCCTGTAAGGGTATTAAATTATCATTTTAATAATCCTTATTAAAAGTTAAAGAGTAATACATATAAGGATATAACTACATAACTAAAATACATAGTTCTTGAGTTTTCAAAGAATAAGTACTTCCTTTGTTGTTTTATTCAATAAGTTATATATTATAAACGCATCAGCCTTTTGAACTATTTAGGATATGTTTACAGATATGCAATATACAGTTAAAGTGTACAATGCTACTACAAGTACAGAATGCAAAGAAAAATATAAATACATGGTCGGTATATAAGAACTAAAGTTAAATGTTTAGGAAGAAGAGTCCATATTCTAAGATGACAAGTAAAGTATGTAAAAGCATACAGATGCATGAATATATGAATGCTACAGTATAATTGTGGCACAACCCATGACAGTGATAAGGATATAAGATACAAAAAATATAAACAAACATGCACGATATTACATAGACGCACACTATTATATTTCTAGCAGTAGTCCTGTTACGGTTAGAAAAATAATCAGCTTGTCCAGGTTCTTCAAACTAAGACAGGTTGGCCAACCGTCCTTGCGAGTTGAATCTTCGGCATTCGAGTAGTATGTGTTTGATAGACAGTGAGGAACCACATTCGACGCACAGTAGTGGACTTTTCCCCTTAATGAGATACTCAGTTCAGTGACCAATTTTGAGATGCGAGAATAAGCTTAAATTGTACCTGCTGATGTTAGTGGTGTTAAGGCCCTGATAATACTCTTTTTTCGCTTCCCAAAGCTTGTTGCTTCTGTTATATCCCAACTGAGTGACTCTACTCCAGAAGTGTATATCATACATTTTAATTGATGTTCTTTAAAATTTTACTTTTCGGTATATTTTCTTACATTATTTATAATTCTTACAATAAAGTTTTAAAAATTGTTATAACCTTACTTAATTATAATTACAACTAAGCGTCAATACATTTTTGTGTTGAAGTAATTATAATAATTAATATTCTATAATATTTATATTTATGTAACTTTTTTTAGAGAAATTTTATTTAGTTATTATTTCAAATTTAACTAGCCAGTAGAATGCCAGTACGACGTCTTAGTCACGTAATGCGTATGAAATCCTCAATCAATGAAGTTAACACTCTATGACAGTATTCCACGATAGTAACTTTTGTTTTGAGACAGATTACCATGATGCAGAATAGAGAATAAATAAACAACAAGTAAATTATGGCTTTTATTTAACGATATAAATTATAAAAAACTTATACTATAATACAAAAGTGTGAAACCTTCTTCGTTGTTAATGATTCAATGTCAGTGACTAGTTATATATATTAGTTCATGAACCATATTTAACCTTGCACAAAGAAGGGCTTAATGCAGTTAGCTTTATGGTCTAAAGCATATCCATCACTGCAACTCTTGGGGACATCAATAAATCTCCTAGGCTTTTGAGTAACGTTTGAACCTAAAATGGAAAAACACCCTAGATGACTTATATCAATCCACTGTACTGCTCTGATATTGTTTGACTCAATTGACGGCTCCATAAAGGAAAAATACTCATTTCCAATTAAATAATTCGTAAATTTGTAAAGTAATTTTTAATCAGCCATGAATATTTGTAGTATATAAAATTCTACAATTCATATAAATCCTTCCAAAATTCTAAAAAGAACACATAACGATCTCATTTTCTTAGACTTCTGGTGCTTTATAGTACAAGAATTTCTGCCCAATTATGGGTAAAAAGGCTTAAACGAACACAAAAAGGAGCAGATTAAATATATTCCTCACTCAAATTTGACTGACAAAATTATTCTCAGTTCTTTATGTGATTTTTCTGGTATTTTCTTAGAATGCAATTAAATAAGGACAACAAAAATGCTACTAGAAAATAGTATTAGGTTGGTATTGTTCTATACATAGAAACAAAACAAGGATTTATTAATAGAGTTTAGTGACCTACCTGTATTATTTTGGTTATCGCTAGTCTCTGTGGTTGTTTCTTTAAATTGTTCAGAGCTTTGTGTCTCCTCTGAGTCGACAACTTCTTCTAGAAAAAAATATTTGTATCTATAAATATTAGGTTGAGGAAAAAGAATCTTCTACATTTTAAACAGAGAGGTTTAAAAGTGATATCTCTTGTTGAAAAAGACACATCGGGTTGCAGTGGATGGCATTAGAAAGTTGACAATTCGTACTCAAGATCCTTATTTGACGATTTTAAAAAATCGCTGACCCAGCCTTGTTCGAACTCTCGGTGCCCCGAAAATATGGACAAACATGGACAAAGTCGTGAAAACGGACAAGTCCGATCATGATAGAACCACTGCTTCCGTTGCTTAAGACATAAAATTTGTACGAAAACCTCATGAATCGCGCAAAACCTACAAATCGCTGCTGAATCCCAAGAAGTTAACACATTTCTGATGCGGATGGTAGGTGGAAGAAAATGGATGCTCGGTGAGCCATTGCAAGCAGTAGTCAAGTCAGGATTGACGGTGAATTTAGCTGAGTAAATGAGCCGTCGAAGGAAGCAATTGCTCAGAATCAGCCAGCTTTTATAACCATTAGATTTGGCCACATTGGAGACAAGAGTTTCTATAAGGTAACTAACTGACCCGGCACACTTCGACTACCTCAATCGATAAGTAAAAGACCTAATAATCCGTAATTAATAAAAAAATGCTCGTTATGAATGAATTTTTATTATTGTTTTCGATTAATTACACATGATGTTTCATACTTAAAAAACATAGTTTTCCTGATATACTGACTATTTATAAGGTTTCAATTAGATATTTACAGCTAATTTAGATTTTCATTTAGATATTTAAAGCTATCTAATATTTTTTGTTTTGTTTTGTGGTGCCTAAATAAAGATGACGGTTTTTCGATGCGCAGGCACGCGACGTCATGACGTCGTGTCCATGTGCGAAACAGGGAAACTCCAAGTCAATTCCGCAAACTTCCAACGACTGAAATTGAGATTTATTTATGGTCATCGCAAAGGCCAGACGTACTGGAAATTGTAAACGTTTAAAATCGAATGGTAAATCCGTTGGAATCATCGGTATACGTGGGATCAAGACATCCTCTCCTTTGTATTTTCCCCTTATGATTGTTGCCTCAATAACGTTATTCATCATCTTTTTCCCAGCTAGTCTTGTTCCATTGCACAGTCGAGGTTGATTTATGTTACGCAGCATGATAACAACTGATTCTACATTTAACTTCAAATTGTGAGGTGGTAATTCAAGCAATTCCAGTGAATTTAAAAACTCCGTGGGATAGTTGGATACGTCGTCCTGGTACATATCGGGGTCGACTGATTTGAAGGAAACCAACTGCTTTAAGATCCTCGACAATCTCGAATTCTCGACTTTTTCTCTCTTGACCATTTTCTAAATGGACTGCCAAATGGAATAGTGTAGGGTGTCTTTCGTGGATCGCAAATGAAAAGATACGTCAAATTGTTTCGTTGCTACTTACATAGCGACCCATCTGGTACTGTGATATTTCGTTATTTGCATTGGTTACAGCGAAGACGGCCATATCGCTATCTTTGTTAACATATTTACATATATACTTTATCGACCTCACATCAGTTACAATATTCCACATTGATATGAGTGTCAAAAGCTTTGGATAATATTGTCTACATCAACATTTTGTCCTTTTACCTTCAGAACTACCGATCGCCCATTGTCCGCAACTGATCGCCGACGATACAATGGGTATCCATCATTTCCCGTTATGGTTTCAGCAACCAGGTTTCTTGGGTATCGCTTGGAACACTTGGCGTCAGCCATACAGGGTGAATTGTAGTTAAAAACTCCGCAAGGTCCGTGTATTATATGTTTGGTAACTACTGCATGAAATTTTGGGTCAACTGTGGGAAAGTGTAGCGCCAAATGATGTCATTTAAAACAGTAATGTTATCTGTTCTGAATGTTGGACAAGAAGTGCTTAGAATCATGTCCAATCCCAGAAACTAAAGGGATCTATCCTATCACAGGAGCACTGTGTCTGCGGAATCGCTCAATTTAATTATGTCGTGCTCGCGGTTGTTGTGTTTGATGTGCACGAACTCGTTGCATTCTAAGCCAATTTACTTCATTGTCACTCTCTAAAGAACGCAATACGACTATTTTCTTGATCTGTCTCTCTCTGGTTATCAGTGCGGTTAGCACGTGATGCAGCGCTTCGCACATTTGATTGAATGCGACCAACGAAGTCAGGTCGTCTTCTCCTCGGCATCGTAAATTGTAATTAATCAAAATGAGAAAAGTTCCCGCGCACGTAGCAGTAAAGTGTCACTATCACAAAAAATCAACAACAAAAAAGAGCACATAATTTGAAATGTCAGTATCATAAAGGATCACCGAAGTTAAGAAAGTTCTCGCGCACATAGATTGTCGGATTCGATCGACATCAAAGAAAAAACAAAATTGTTGTTTTTATTTAATTTCTGGCATTATATATATGTATTATATATATATATATATATATATATATATATATATATATATATATATTGATATACCTTTGATTTCATACAAAAATTAATATATGTTATTATACATTTACTATATGTATAATAGCTCTAAATATAGACAAGAATAAATAAAATTAATGATATAATAAATGATATACTATATATTAAGATTAAGATTAAGATATATTTTGTGAATTTATTAATAACTATTAATTCATAAAACTAATACCAAATGCTATAAAGCAATATCCTGAGAATTTCTGAAAATCTTCAAAGTGTTATATACAAAAATTCAATGTTTGTATACTTGAAAATGAAATAAAATGGTTTATTGGTAGAATTTATTGACATACCTGTGGTATTTTGGTTTTTCCTAGTAGTCTCTGTTGTGATTTCTACATCCTTAGAGACTTGTTTGTCGACTGGTTCTACAACTATGAATAGAACAAATATGTATGAAACGTTTATATTCTTTCCAAAAAAATACATGAAAACAACCCAAAATCGTTTAGTAACAGATACAGATAATAGATACGAGTAACATATAGATAATAAACGTTCATTAAGTTTTCCTAATTTAAAAAGAATGTGAAAGAATTTGTTCTTTATATAATTCTAATTATGCCAATTCGATGTGAATTGTTTTAGAATAGAGAAACAAATTAAACAATTGAAACGCTAAGGCTACTTTGAAAACTCTTTATTCAATACTTACTTGATTTGGACGGCTCAATGACGTAAGTTCTTCGAATGGTAGTTGTATAAGTCTTTTGGGATATTATGGTTCTGCCATCTGTTGATGTATTTGTTGTATGGTGTGTTTTCGAATTAACTATCAAGTCAGGACTTCTGTCAGGCGTAGTAATCTGCAAAATATATTTTAATGAGAAAAAATATAAAACTAAAAACCGTGTTTTCTTTAATTTATAAATAATGAACGAAAAGAAAGTTATTTTGCTTTGATACTACAGTTTTACAATAGTTTTAATAAACGTGAATTATATAATTTTTATATAATTTTAGCCGGCTTGGTGGCGCAGTGGTAAAGGTGACAGGACGGTCCTCCTCCTGGTCGTTAAATTATGTTTGTAATTGTTTAATATTTGTGATTGTCCTAGGCAAGAGTGTAAAATCCGACAACGAAAATGATCCCAGTCACGACAGTAACCAGGCTGGGTAAGACCGGATTTCTTCTGGGATGATTTATAAGTTGGTCACTCGCCAGTCGGTACGTTTAATGCCGAGGACCGTGGTTCGGAGCCCACGTTAAATAGTAGGTCCAGTCCAGATAAACCCCTAGTTGGTAAAAGGAGACTTTAAAATATGTAAAAAAATATCGTTCCCCCTATTTTTATATAAAATATAATTGTATTGTACACTATGTAAAGTGAATTAGAAAGAAATATTTAAAAACTATTCTGACTTGATAACTAATTTAAGATTTTATAAATCGTTTATTTAATATAATTTAAATATATTGAAAATTTATATATAGTTTGTTCAAATTGTAAATGTTGTTTTAGCGTTATATATAACCATTAAGTGAGAATCAATAGGAAATTTTACTTTACTGTCATTAAAAGGCCTGCACTTAAGACACAGCAAATTATTACATATAGAGATTTATTTAAATTAATAATATTTTGACAAAACTTACTTGAAATACAGGTAACTTTAAACAAAATATGATTAACTGTTATATACTAACCTATTAAAATAAGTCAGAAATGCAGTTTTATTAGAAAAATTAATTAATTATTATCAAAGATAATAAAAGCAGTATATGTAGTTAATTCCTATTAGATCATCATGTTCGTTATTTTTAAAAAGTTATATAATTATTTCTATTAATTGAAAGAAATATCCTTCAAACAATTATGTTAATAAATCTATAAACATTTGATGAATAAACCAAAATGAAATATTCAGTTTTAATAAGTGTAATTCACCTTTAAAAAAAAATGTTATTAAAATATGTGTTATGGTTTTCTAACACTGGTTCCATTATTTATATCAAAATCGATTTTTATTAATTCATACCTGATTATCAGCCGGATTTAGGCCCAACATGATTCGATAATAATCAGGATCATAATCGACAATTTCGGTTTTGATTCCACTTCTTGGTGCAGCCATTCCACCCCATTCGCTTGGATAAGGAGCTCTCAGTAAGTAATTTGTGGGTTGAATCCAACCTGATCCATTAGTGGGATACAGAGCCTGTGAGTTCGGTAAATTATTGGGGAAAGAAGGTTGCATCCATGGCATGGTTTGATAGGTATTTCCGGGTGGCATCATGGGATAAGGTTGATATGGATACAGTCCCAGAGCTGTTTGGTAAGGATACGGCATAGCAGGCATATTCTGTAAGAACATCAGAAATATTTATTGGTAAAAATGTGAAGTATCAAAATAAACAATATTTAAATTTGATAACTTTGACATTTTTCTACATAAAATAATAGACCAAAGCGAATAATGGCCATAAAATCTTGCAGTATATACGTGGTGGAATCAACAGGTTGTTCTAAAACCGAATGAAACTCTTAGTGCATATATTGTAAGAATAATAAAAGATACACTGTTGCAGATGGAATGTATTATGGTTACTCAACAGATATAGCGATTTTTGGTTATCAAAAAAGTAGCTGTTGATAAAGAGAATGAAGATAATCTAAATGATGAAGAAATGCTAAAATGGCTGAATGACTGAAATATGGGAAGAAATTGTATCAATTTTTCCCAATAAATGTCTTTTTGAAATGAAAAATTATTAGAATACACGTAAGGACGTAATATGATATACTCACACTAACATATTGGCCATAACCATAGTTAAACAATATCAAACAATAGAGAGGCCATAGAATTAACACACTATAGCCACCCATTATTAAAATTGTCTTAGTAGCACCACACAACTTGGCACAAGCCAATATACCAATTAACTAATTGCTCGGCAACTTTTCCCTGATTATTTAAATCATCTTAACTATGTGTGATTACAAATAAATAGTCAGTTTTTTGCGCTGATCGGAAAATTATGTGATATTCTAACCACAAAACTATAAAAACCACAACAAACTAAGATAATCCTACACTATCATGTACCATTTTTATGCACTTATTGCAGAAAAATTTCACGAAATCAAAAAACGAAAAATCCCGATGAATTCGCATACAACGAACGGCAATTTTTCTCTCTAAAAGGAACCACAAAAGTTCAAATTGATAGGAATGACAGGGTATTCTGATAACCGTAAAATATAGCCCGGCTTTTATATAAACATACTCGCACATTAAGACACCGAAAGATAAACATAAAAAGAGAAGGTTATTGGTGTTTATCGACTTTTAGTATTGAAACAATCTATAAAAATGTAATTCTCGGAATATCTTTGGTATAAACAGTCGGCACACAAACGATACGTTACGTCTGTATGATGTAGGACATAATAGTCTGTGCGGTGTTGAGATTTAAACATGTTAAAAACATACGTAGTAACGTTGTTTTGCCTTTTGTTAGTAATAGAGGGTGTGTTAACCAGTAAAATCTACTTTCCTGGTACTTATTCACATTTAAAGAAAGCAGGTAAACAAATACAATCAGTTTAAAACTTATTTTTTCTAAATATTAATGCATGAAATTCGACATCTTACACACGACATATATTAGTATTAATTATAATTATAATAATATTCATTATTATAATTATATTTAAATTGTTTGAAAAATTGAAAATTGTTCAATAAGTTCGAATATTATTCTTTTATAATGGCCATTTTGGGGTACATCGGTATCTTGAATGGGTTCCTCCGTAACCAAGTTCCTACTCTGTGACATAACCTTTAGATGGTGGAAGCTATCAATGCAAGAACTACTTTTTATCATCATCTTAGGTTAATTTCTTTCTTTACTTTCGTATATAATTTTAAGGAAATTCGTTGTTATGACGTTTTTTTGTAGCATTTAAGGTAAATATGATTCGTTTAAATTAAAAAAATCTAACAGTGTTATTTTTCATGATGTCAACGTTTCAAACAATATTCCAAAAGACACTCTGTAATAGGGAAATGGGTTCTGAAAGTAAACAGTGATAAACTTAAGGTATCTCTTATAAACTCCTACATCAAGTTTTCGGACCGGAAGGTGGTAGAAGAAGGAAATATGGTTAGTTAAATGCAGCCATTTTTCGGCGATTTCGTCCTTCAAACGGTTCAATAACGCTATATAATAGTCGCTGTTGATGGTCTTTCCTTTTTCAAGGTAGTCAATGAAAATTACTCCATGTGCATCCCAAAATATAGACGCCATAAGCTTGCCAGCCGACTGTTTTCCCCCGCTTTTGGAACGGGTTCATCGTGTGCCATACACTCGGATAACTGTCGATTGGACTTCGAAGTGAAATGATGGAGTCATGTTTCATACATCGTCACACATCGATGCAAAAACTCGGGTTTATTACGCTTGATCATCTTCAAATACTGCTTCGAATCATCAACTCGTCGTTGTTTTTGGTCAAAAGTGAGCTCGCGGGGCACCCATTTTGCACAGAGCTTTCTCATACCCAAATATTCATGAATGATATGATGTACACGTCCACTTGATATCTTTAGAGTGTCTGCTATTTCATTCAATTTCAATTTACGGTCATTCAAAATCATTTTGTGGATTTTTTTAACGTTTTCGTCGGTAATAACCCCTTTTGGGCGTCCACTGCGTTCACCGTCTGAGATGCTCATTTCACCATGTCTAAACTTAGCTTACCAATCCTTAATGATTGATTTTCCTGGGGTAGTGTCCGGAAACTTGGCATCAAGCCAATTTTTTGCTTCAACTGTATTTTTTTCCCTTCAAAAAGCAATATTTTATCAACACGCCAAATTCCTTTTTATCCATTTTTTTTTTCACAATAACAAAAGTTGTTTCACTCAAAATGCTATAATTCACAAATCACCCTTTCAGCTGAACATGTTTTCCCTTGTATTGGTGAAGCGGGTTTAATCAAACACTTTCAAAGCACATAAAAATATATATCTGAGAAGTTTTATCTTATAATAAATATGAGATGTATACTTAATAAATATTAAAAATTTTATTTCGGTATTTATTATAACTAATACTATTGTTTTATTTCTTGCAATTATAAAATTAAACATTATCCACAAATAGGTACAGCCGACTGTGCACATGCTTGATATTATTAAATTTAATTTTTTAACGCTATTTAACATATCGATAAATTGATATATTAAATACTTTTATGTATTTTCATCAGCTATAGAAATTGATTAAAAACGAAGAAAATTTAGTAAAGAACTATTAAACAACCTAACCAAAACTATTAAGTTCATTGATTTTGACATTTCTCAATACAAAGTAATTTTACAAGAAGTTTTAGAAGTAAAAATTTTTTTGTTAATAACAAATATTGGCCTGGAGGACCAAAGGCAAAAGTCCGAAGGTAATGAATGGATTGCAAGATTTATTGGACGAAATCTTACATATCGCCTTCTGATTTCCACTTATTCAGATCCATTTAGCATGAGATGAAAATAGTTCTTTGGGCATAACTCATTTTACCAGAAATATGGGGAAAATTGGTAGGAAATGATGAAATTTTTTGATTGAAACATATTGTACCCATTTCTCCCAATAAATGATTTTTATTGTGGAGAAATGATCAGAATACTTGCAAGCACATAAAATAAGTAACAACAAAAAGCACAGAGTGGTTCATTTAATGATGATTTTCATTAATTTTGCTGCGAAACAATGACAGATCTCTAACAAAGTGCGATAATGAAAAACAATTTTGTTCTAAAATGTTATTGAATTCAAAATCAAATAACTAAATATCAAAAAAAGTGATATTATACAGAAAGGAAATCACAAAAATCAATACAAATACCTCGTTCCAAATAACTTAACATTTATTAGCCCCAATTAAAAACTAATTAGTATTTATACATTTGTTGTTTCATGGAAAAGCTCATATAAGGAACTAATAATACGTTATATGTTGGTTATAGATCCTGAAATAAAGAAAATCGATTCCAGAACAAAGAGCGACGAAACAGAAACATCCAGTAAGTATAACTTGATCGTACTCGGTATATTCTCTTATTCATTGTTTTATTATTCAGCCGTTGGAGATGTAGCAGTCACTATTGAAAACAGATTCCTCTTTTCTGTCAAATGTCGATCTAACTTTGTAAAAATCGGAAATACTTGCGTGGAAACTTACGCGATATTTAATTAAAATAATTCAGTGACTTGTCAGCCATCAAGTAAAACTATTTTGTAATTCAGTCAAAATATATTTAAAATTGATTGAAATTGTGCATAATTTAAATAAATTAACTTTTCGTCTTGTACAGCTCTCTGCTTGTCCTTCACTGGGTACTGATGATAAAATAAACATAATTTTTACGGTTTGTCAAATATATTTATATTATTATAGCTTTATATATTGAAACAGTGGAGGCCCTAGAGCAGTGAGAACTCCAAAATCAATTGAAACACTAAGGTATTAAATGTAGAAGGTCGCCGCTTTCAGGGTCCCTACTGATATAATATAACCATTAGTACATGTATAGAAAACATATAGTTTTATATACTAATAATTTTAGATGGTGAAGTATCATCAAGTAAAATTTACTTTCCTGGAACATACTCCTCCTCCAAGAGCTCAGGTAAACAATTGCAATTTTACTAATAATTATAAAAAGATACACGTGAAAAAGTAATCAATGCCTTAAGTTTTAAATTTTCAAAGTTACTAATTTTTGTTGTTATTATTTAATAATTACATTGTTACTAGTCGTTTCCGTCCAACGTAAAATTTGTCTTTATGATAACTTAAACCTAGGTATATAACTAGGAGGACCCATCGGCCCTATCTCAGTCTCTGGTGAAATAATGTATATACATGTCACTATTGTATTTTTTATTATATGCACCTTACTACACAACACTACACAAGATCAGATGGTTTGATTCTTTTGAGTCTGTGTCTTGTTCTGGTGGTATCCAAAAGTTGAAATATTTCAATATTCGTATGAGAATGGAGTCTTTCCTCATTCGCCCTTGCAATTCTCCTGATTTCTTGACTGATTGTGGCTATCTGAAGGTCTCGATGTAGGTAATCAGTCCTTTAGTATTTGGATGCACCCACAATACCTCTCAGGACTTTGTTCTAAAAAATTTGTATTTTATTTATGTTACTCTTTGCAGAACATACCCATAATAGAACTCGGTATGTCCATATAGGTTTCTGTATTTGCTTATATAATAGCAATTTATTATGTACTGATAATTGCGATTTTCTTCCAATTAGCCAATACATTTTTCTATATTTCAATTCCAGTTCTTTTCTTTTCTTCATTATATGTTCCTTCCAGCGAAGTTTTGCATCTAGATTCATTCCGAGATATTTACCGTTGTTACTATATGGAATGATAGTATTATTTAATGTTATTAGTGCTTGTATGGTTTATTTATAGGTGAACTGCACATGTACAGATAATTCTTATTTTCCAAGCTTGTGTCGAATTAATTATATTGTTACTAGCCTGTTGTAATTTTCGTGAGGTTTCCTTACTATTATGACCGACAGATATAATCGCAGTATCATCAGCAAATGTAGCCATCGTAATATTCTCCATTTGTGATATATCACAAGTGCAGAGTAGATAAATCTTTGGTCCCAGTACACTTCATTGTGATACACCTGCAGTATCTTTTTTTTTGTAGAGTAAGCTTCTTCTTGTTTGATTCTAAACATTCTGGTTGTAATGTATGATTTTAGTAGTTCTGTGTGTTGTTTTGGTAACATTTTCTGTAGTTTATGAACAAGGCCTTCATGCCAAACCTTATCGAAGGCTTGTGTTATTGTGAACATCTATTATTTTGTGGACTTGGTGAATTGTTGAGTGCTTGTTAATAAACCAAAACTGGTGCGTTGGTATTAGGTTTTTTCTCTCTATGATCCGATTTGTTCTTTTCAACAGGAGTTTTTCAAAAACCTTAGATAGTACTGACAGAAGTGATATAGGCCTTTAGGCTTTTATTTCGCTTGGTTACTTTCCAGGTTTTGGGATCATTATAATTTCCGTCATCTTCCAAATGCCTGGGACATGTTTTGATCTAAATGCTGTATTGATCAAGTTGGTGAGTTTTATAATTCCCTTTTTTGGTAGTTTTTTTTTAGTAATTTTAATGTTATTAAATCGTAGCCCGGTCATTTCCTGGGGTTAATGTCAGTTTTAATAACTTTGTTTAATTCTTTCGGCGTAACTAATTCAATCATCGAATTTTCAGCTTCTATGTCCGGCAAACTATGTTCAATATTAGTTTCGTTTGGTTTGAAAGTTTTTTCTAGATATTCAGCAAATGCTTCTGCTTTTTGGTGATTGTCACTTGCCCAATTCCCACATAGGTCTCTTATAGATGGACTGTGTAGACAACAGTTACTAATGATCACCCTGTATCAACCTCATAATAAAATGAAATGATATGTTACTAAGATCAGAAATATATTTGATAAATAACATTATATTAAAAATAATAAATGTGCATCAAAACATATTAAAATAACTACCTCAAGAACTAACCCTTTTAAATGGTATTTAATTAAATCTAATTTCCATTAAATTTCAATAATAAACAAGTATTGATAAGTTTCAATTACTACCCCACTGAACATTATAACAAAGTATCATAAGTAAGGCTATTTTCAGAATTGTAATAACTTCAGAGCATCAAATATAAGTATACATGACCTTTCGTTACCTTTGTGTTATAAATATAAATATGGAGTAAAAAATGAAGTAATGCATGTTTGTATATTAAAGGAATATATTTACAATCATTAAATTAACTATTGATTTTTCAAAACTTAAATCAATAAAGTAAATAATCCAAATAATCGATACAAAGTTCGAACAATAAAATGTTATATAGTCACATAACTTATTAAATTAATCATTAAACAGCTTAATATTTAGCAAAGCAATTGAAATCTTTACAAATTCACAGTTAATAATTCATAATTTCAGACGAATAATTTTTTAAATTCTTGAATTTTGTTAATCTATGTTGGGATGAAATTTTCCCATATGTTGGGCTTTTCTTTCACAGCTGTATATATACCTTCCGATAAAGCGGGCACATTAATTCACTCTCTCCGCAAAAAAATGTAAAATATAACTTTATGTGACCTTACCATTAGTAATCGTTTTTTATCTAAACTTACCATAACTCTGTCATAATTAAAACAATACAGAAAGAGCCGAAAGTAATACAAAATATTACATAATACTGCCTAAAATTAATTAACTTCGTTTAACAATGTTTTAACACATTCAGCTTCCCTAGTTAAATTACAGACAACAGAACGATTAATGAACCACTGATTGCTTGATTTGGGTGTATTTTGTTTTATTGGAATTTATTTATTTGTGTATAACACCCAAAAATGTTATGCCTAAAAATTCTACTTCCGTTTTTCTCAAAAAGGGAGGACAAATTTTCGCTTGGCCGATCTATATATTAGATTTTTAATTAATGATTGAGTGAATATTCAGTAGTTTACCTTAAGAATTTAATTGAGAGCATAGCGGAAAGCTGCTCAAGCTGCTCATGACGCTGATGCGACAAATATATGTTTTGTTTCTTTTTATTTAAAAGTGGTATTGAAAATCTGAAAATAGCTAACATTTTAGAGGCCCTGTAGATTATTCTAATGAACAAACGGGACTATGTCTTCATGATAATCTTGATCGACTCCATAATATTATCCACAATGATTAAATTACGACGGCCAAACGATGTACTCTTACTTATTTAAAGTAATGTCTAAAAAGACCAGCCACTTTGGTGGATGTAAAAGCAATAATTAAAATTATATTGTCCGAAATTTTATTTTTCCAATGGATTATAGCTTACACCATCTGCCTCCAGAAGCTTGTTAGGAAATTGGAGACATTGAACACAAAAGATGTAATAATGATATTGAAGATATTTTGTTAATAAATTACTCTATTTTCTTTGTTTACCTTTATGTTATAAATATAAATATGGAGTAACAAATGAAGTAATGCATGTTTGTATATTAAAGGAATATATTTACAATCATTAAATTAACTATTGATTTTTCAAAACTTAAATCAATAAAGTAAATAATCCAAATAATCGATACAAAGTTCGAACAATAAAATGTTATATAGTCACATAACTTATTAAATTGATCATTAAACAGCTTAATATTTAGCAAAGCAATTGAAATCTTTACAAATTCACAGTTAATAATTCATAATTTCAGACGAATAATTTTTTAAATTCTTGAATTTTGTTAATCTATGTTGGGATGAAATTTTCCCATATGTTGGGCTTTTCTTTCACAGCTGTATATATACCTTCCGATAAAGCGGACACATTAATTCATTCTCTCCACAAAAAAATGTAAAATATAACTTTATGTGACCTTACCATTAGTAATCGTTTTTTATCCAAACTTACCATAACTCTGTCATAATTAAAACAATACAGAAAGAACCGAAATAGTGTTAATACAAAATATTACATAATACTGCCTAAAATTAATTAACTTCGTTTAACAATGTTTCAGCTTCCCTAGTTAAATTGCAGATAACAGAACGATTAATGAACCACTGATTGCTTGATTTGGGTGTATTTTGTTTTATAGGAATTTATTTATTTGTGCATAACACCCAAAAATGTTATGCCTAAAAATTCTACTTCCATTTTTCTCAAAAAGGGAGGACAAATTTTCGCTAGGCCGATCTATATATTAGATTTTTAATTAATGATTGAGTGAATATTCAGTAGTTTACCTTAAGAATTTAATTGAGAGCATAGCGGAAAGCTGCTCAAGCTGCTCATGACGCTGATGCGACAAATATATGTTTTGTTTCTTTTTATTTAAAAGTGGTATTGAAAATCTGAAAATGGCTAACATTTTAGAGGCCCTGTAGATTATTCTAATGAACAAACGGGACTATGTCTTCATGATAATCTTGATCGACTCCATAATATTATCCACAATGATTAAATTACGACGGCCAAACGATGTACTCTTACTTATTTAAAGTAATGTCTAAAAAGACCAGCCACTTTGGTGGATGTAAAAGCAATAATTAAAATTATATTGTCCGAAATTTTATTTTTCCAATGAATTATAGCTTACACCATCTGCCTCCAGAAGCTTGTTAGGAAATTGGAGACATTGAACACAAAAGATGTAATAATGAATTTGAAGATATTCTGATAATAAATTACTCTATTTTCTTTGTTGCCGAAAGTTTCAGGCTGAAAAAACCCTCTACCAAGATGTTGTACAAATAATTTAGATTACTTTTTCACATATCTAATAAAAATATATAATACACACTATATTTTTTGTGAATATTTCCATATATTTAATTTTTTTACTATAATATATTATGACTGAATGTATTATACAATTAGTAATATTACTAATTACATTTTAATTACAGGACATAACATAAAGAAAATAGATACAAGAATGAGAGGAATAGAAAGCTCTAGTAAGTGCAATCTAGTTTTAGGCAGTCGATTCTTACATATTAATATAATTTCCAGCAACCAAGCTTACAACGGTCACCATTGAAAACAGGTTCCTTTTTGATGTGAAATGTCGATCTAATTTTATAAAAATTGGGGACACTTGCATTGAAACATCTGATATAGTAGATTAAATGGTACTCTATCTAAAATAATAATCTAAAAACACAATAAAATATAAAAATGTTATATAATAAACTGAAATAATTTATAAGTACATTAAATTGTTGTAAAATTAATTAAATCTTTTATTTGACAAACTCGTCCAAACCATTGGCGTTTCTGGACTTGCTTCTCAACTGTGCAAACTGAACTAAAGTGCAACTCAACGAATTACTTGATTTCTAATACGATTTCGTAAAGGCATATGTAAAATTTTACCTTAAAAATCGCATTTGCAAGGATTTAAGCTTACAGATGTCAAAATGTAATGTGGAGTGCCAATATAAGCATTCGAAAGAGGCAGATTTTAATCCTTGTAATGTTTATAATATTTCCTCTCTGTCATAAGAAGTCTCACTGTCATTAGAAAAGCAAAATCTCCTGCAGCTTAACCAATTCAATTTATTACTCCACCAATAGATGCTGTAGATCTTCTACTGTGATATTTATTCTAAGTATCTGAACCTCTGCACTTGCTCTGTGGGTTCCGTTGAGATTTACAATAGTAGACACTCCATCAGTTTTATTTTGGTCTTTTCTTCATTAATTCTCAAGCTATATTGTTCTGCAAAGTGAACTATATCATAAAGAGTATCTCAATATCTTTATACATTATACATTACAACAATATGACAATGACTGAAATGATAATGACTCTTTTTGGAAAAAAACACTTTATGACAACTCTACGTATTTACCTTACCTGGAATAAAAGTTATTAAACGCTAAAATGCTCCAAATCTGCTCAGGACGTAGTTATTTTAGTCACACTGGATAGTTTGTATGGGTGCAAGTCTTATTTATATATTTTTTTGATATATCAATGATATGAGGGTCCCTAATTTATTTATGCTACTTTTTAAAATAACCCAAACAAATGGTGTATTTTCGGCCCAAGGCAGAAAAATATTGCAAGGCGAGAACCAGCCGGTATAGTTTGTATGAAAAATTACCGATAAATTTATTCACAGCATTAATATCATTCTAATGTAAGTATATTCTATTTTAAGTACCTTTAATTATGTCTAAAATGTAATTAACCGAAATAATTAACACTGTTGATAATATTTGATATTAGGTCTCATTTGTTTTGTTTATTGTGTATATCAGTCTCTAATAATTTGAATCTTTTTTCAGTTACCAAATAATATACAAAATTATATTCAATATGATGTGACTGGTTTAGTCGTACAAGTGTGTATGAAGGCAGTATATATTTGAGCAAGGTACGATAGTCAACTAAACGGAAGGAAATAAATAAACTCACTGAGCATTCACTGTTGTTCACTACTGGCCATATATTCTCAAAAGATTACGAAAGGTCATTATCAAATATCTTGTTTCTTGTACATAAAATAGTTCGATGGGTTGTACTTCACGATGTTAAGGGTAAATAACATGTATTTAATTGAACAATGTGATTTTATCAAGTTTTTGCACTTTGATATGTGAACAGAAATTTCAAACCTTTCGAATAATACTTACCTAGAGACAATGTATGAACCAAATATTGTCACTGAAGCCAAGTAAAGTAAAATAAATTAAGTTTAGTTGAGGAATTCATCGAAAATCTTGATATGTTAAAGCATATGTCTAAACACAAATTTTATAAGGTACTTGGTGATGAAGTATTCTAGTTTCATGCTTATAACATTGTTAGACTATTATTTAAATGAACTTCAAAATTACGATGTATGCATTTTATTTTAGACAATTTGATACAATAAAGAACTGAGTCATGAAATCTACATAACTTAAACCTATTTTGTGTTGCAGTAAATAACACTGTTGATGAAATTTGAGGCCTTATTTGTTTTGTTAATTGTATATATGAGCCTCTAATAATGATATTCAACTATATAAAATGAATATTATGGTAGCCCTGCCAAATACATTTGCCTCTTTATCTTCAAAATATCCTCATAAAATGTTTCAGTAAGTTTGCCATCGATATAATTTTTATTTATCTTTACAAATATAAAACAAGCTATTTCAATAATGCTATTCTCATAGTTCTAATAGTGGCGATTGTGGTATTATTGGCTACTCTTTAGAGTTATTATCTGAGTTTATTAATTTTTTTGTCAAGTATAATTCTGATAGTATTTTTACCTAAGGTAAAAAAAATTATTTCTTTTTTTATTAATGTTTCCAGTTTAACATACCATCGAGATATAATCCAGAGTATTTGGCTGATTCTACTTGAATAATAGGCCAATTAATATAATTAGTTTTTTATAATTTTGCCGCAACGCAAAATTAACATGGACAGATTTGAAGCTATTGAGCTGTATTTTCCAGTCTCTAGTCCTTTTGTAGATCTTGTTGACCGCTACTTGTACGTTTACTATAGCTTTAGATAAAGATACATCTTTTACCGTTATAACTGTGGCGCAATCAGCAAATGTTCCAAGTACTGTTTTTTTTGTTCTTGGGATATCAGCAGTATAGAGCTGATATAGCAGTGGTCTCAAACAAGGAGATTCTAAATTTTCTTTCGGAAAAATAAAATTCCAGCAGTAGACAATTAGCATACTTAAATAACATTTGTTATCGTTAATATTTGATGAAATGTTACGCTTTATTTTATATATGAATATGTCCTGTATGTACGAGGCGAAATCACATATAAATGTGCTCCGTGCTGTACACACTTTTGCCGCCCATTTGGAAGCTTGGATATTCGTTCATCATACAAAGTTTGAGGACGAATTGTTAGCCAATTGCGCATATACTGGTCTACTTCTTCATTCTTTCAAGGGCGCCAACAAAAAATAATCCCAGCACATATCTTCCAATTTATTCCTTATCAAAACTGCGGTGTTACCTGGCGTTGTCGTGAAGGATGATGACGTCTCGAATCGCCCATCCCTGAACTGTCTGACCCACGTATATAGTCGACTCTAAGACAGTGTAGCATCCCCAAACTGTGCTTTCAAATGAGTGAAAATTTTTGGTGGTTTAAAACTTTATGATGATGCGTTATGCAATATACGAAGATACCTCGCGTTCAGTAATGGCTGTACTGCAGATAGAACCAAACACAGGATACATTACTCAACAAATATCTCCGTTTACATATTTGAACAATTAACATGAACTCAAAGATTCATATCGGTTAAAAATTAGCATAAAAAAGACCAAAATGGTTTAGATCAAATCCAGCCAAGATAGTTAAAACCAAACGAAAAAGCCACCATTATATATAAAAGCAGTGAAATCCTTCTAAAGTCTAAGTATCTATCTTAGCAAAATGCTGTCTCATTTCTTCTTCCCTGATTCTCCCAATATCACATTCTTCGACGTTCACTATCAACAAATTCTTGCTACATCTCACCTACAAAATAAAATTTAAATCATTACCAAATTATATTATATTGAAAATAATTGTCTAATTATTATCAGTTACTACAATTTTTGCTACTATTCTTGATGGACAAACCTAATTAATGACGTGACTATTTCCAAAACAACAAGAATTATGTTCTTCTCTGTTCTTGTTATCATAAAATTTTGGCATATATTGATACCTAGTCAATGTCTTTGAAAATGTGTTATAAATCATTTTTGTTCAAATATCTTATTTAGATTAGAATTTTGTTGTATGTCAAAGACAAACTGAACTAAAACTCACAGTGGATACGGCAACATTGCGACGTTTTTACGTCACAAATTTCGATGACGCATATAACAATAAACTTTGAATAGACTATATATGGTCTTTTATACATTTTCCTTTTCGGAATCTGCTCTGTGATTCTGCAACTACTCATTTATTACATTTTAATTACATTATTACATTACTTATTACAAAACAATTATCATGGTTTCTGAAGAAACATGGTTTACGGAAGAAGAAGCTTTGAAGAAAATAAAAAAAGAACAGAGGAAAGGAATAGCTCACTATTTTAAGAAGCATTAAAAGAGGTGCCAAAAATCAGATTGGAATTAAGGTGGTAATCTTGGAAGAATCAATAGAAAGTAAAAATAGAAAAATCGACTTAATATTCCATATTAAACGAAAGACTGATTCTTGATCCCAGTTAAATAGTAACTAGGGGGATATATTAAACAGGTTAACCATAAATAATCAAGTGAATTGCATATAAAGCTATCATGGTCATTGTTGGTCATTGTGAAGACATGATGTACAAATGAATACTTTCAAATATTTTTTTATATAAATTTTCTGCAATCAATAAATCATATTATAACGAAATGAAATGTAAGAAAATTTAGTCAGGATATCAAGGAAATGTATTTAATAGTACCGGGGTCAACTAAATCAAGGATTTGATAATGTTTGACTGAATGTGATTTGACTGTTTGAATGACTGTACACTTTTCTGATTGTTTATGTTGTTTCAGTAATTTTATTATGAATATTTATTTTCCAGTAAGCCGTACGAATCAAAAAAACAAAAATAACCACGATTTAGAGGGCTTTTGATAAGACATGTTATTTCTATAACGAGAAGTTATAAATATACATGATATAAATTTCTCTGTTTCATTCAAATCATTCTAAATTTAAATACTAATTAATTATTATTTCATTTTTTCCTGCGTGATTAATAATTATTGCCATTCGAATTGACTTATGTATGAATTCAAATATATTCTATTCTAAGGATATTAGGTGGTCATTATGGATTCCTATAAAAACCGAAATAAAAAAAGCAACTAAAAAATTATGAGTGATAATTGTAGTTCTCACGCGACCGTCAAAGGGTAAGTAATGTTTTTATAAAAATTTATGATCATTATTCTACATAGTCGTTTTTATTACAAAGATTTTATATATTTTTTAATACCATATTCCTTATCATTTTTAAATATGTAATGTGTTTATATAGTGAATAGAACAAAATTGCATTATATAAGTTATAATTTTCACATCTTCTTGTATAATATTGAACCATTATAAAATTAGTTTTCTTATTTTGTAGTATTCTTCAGCTCTAATAGTTTAAAGTTTAGTTTAAAATTTTGATCACTCGTATATTACTTATAAACTACTATACTACTTATATTACTTTCGCTTAGCTAGAATATATATATATATATATATATATATATATATATATATATATATATATATATATATTGCTTTTATTAAAATATAAACAGCAATTTCTTTTCTATTAACATAATTTTTTTATTTATTAATACATTAATACTAGTCGTTGCCGGCTAACTTACAATATGTGACTACAGTGACTTATCTATAAAGACTAGTTGATCCTTACTTAGTCTCTATTAAAATGAAAGGATCACTATTCAGTATTTTTACCATTTAGTGCACTTCATTACACAACTACACAAGATCACGTCGTTTGGTTTCCTTGAGTCTGCGTCATAGTTCAGTATTGCAACACTTCAGTGTTTACATGGGAAAAAAATCTTCCTCATAACATTTTACGAATCTCTTAATTTCCTCTATGACCATTGGAATCCAAAGGTATCGATGTAAGTAAGCGTTCCTGTAGTATCTGGATTTCTGAAATATTTGTATTATGTTGATATTGATTCTTGCAGAATATAGGTTTTAGTATCTGCTTGTACAGCAGCAAATTATTATATATGGGTAATTTAGTTTTTCTTCTAAATAACCAATAAAATTTTTATATTTTAATTTTAAATCTTGTCTCTATTTATTTTGATGTGCTCCTTCATCCCAAAATACTTAACATTCTTACTGCATGGGATAATAATATTATTCACATTTGTTATTATATGAAGAGCTTTAAGTGATTTCAACACACACTGATTTACGCCCCTTTTGACTTTTTCTCCATGATTCTGTATTTATATATAAAAGCTCTTGCGTCTTACGGTTTTATGGTTGCTTCTTCGATCTCTGTCTCCAACAGCAAGTAACGCAGTGTCATCAGTAAATATGTTCTTTTTACTCTAAGACTACGTCTAAGAATATAGCTGAACATTTTTTTCTCTTCGTGGACTTTTTAAATAATGTCCTTGATTCTTTTACGGGAGTTTTTCAAGTAATCTGGATTTTGCTGGAAGCAGTGAAATTGGTCGATAAGATTTTACTTGGTTTGGTAGTTTGTCCGGTTTTCGGAATCATAACAACTTTTTTCCAAAAATCCTATAACTGCCTTTCTTGGTAATTTTTTTTTAAAACAAGCTTAATCGAAAGATAATCTGATCTGTAAATTATGTTCAAACTCAATAAAAGTAAGACTAAATAAATAAAGTTTAGACTAAATAAAATTAGTCTAAAAGCTTCTTATAAATGATCGGCGATAGCGAAATATGATTAACACTGAAGTAAAACTCCCAAGTATTTGATCATGAAATAAAATGCAATTGATTCTTAATTTCCTCCAATTTACAGGCAATATATTATTACCTACGTAATTTCCTATCAAACACTGTTAATTAATTCCAACCCCTAATTTATAATTATGTTTATAATTGCCAATTTAAATAACACCATTTTTCAATAAACATAAATTCATAAAGTCACTTTTAATGTAACTTAATACTATTTTTTAGTGGTAAAAATGGCACCACTTGAAAACCATAGAGAAACCATGATTTCCACAATTCAGTTAAATAACACCTCTCCAAAATTTGACACAAAGATTGAAAAGAAATATGAAAACCAGATTGTCTGGAAAAATGTGATATTGTTAAGCATTCTACACGGTTTAGTCGTATATGGTTTTTATTTACTTTTTGCTGGTTATGGAAAATGGAAAGTCGTTCTTTTCAGTAAGTAGAACATCCTTTCATATAATTGGTAGAATATTAGCCCTATTATATTCGTTTTCATCACTTTTTGACTGTACCTTTACTAAAATTTTAATTCAATTTGGTAACCAAACATGAGATATAAATGATTTATAAATCATCAACCAATTATATCAATATTCTTCAATTATGATCTATCTTCATCCATCACTTCATTGCCATCACTAATAAACATATGGATAGACTGGAATAGATTCAGGATTAATACAGAAGAAAGTATTAATCTTATGTTCAACTGATAACTAAACAATTGGATATGAAACAATAAAATACCAGGTATAAACTACCCAAAAGAAAGAGCTCGTAACACCAAAGCAAAAAGCAAGAGAGCAGAGTACTAGCTTATACAACTATACTATTAACAAGGGCAGTGTAAAAACTGCCAACAAAATTTAAAAAAATTGTAGTAAAATACCAGTCATATCTAAGTTATTCGAAAAGTTATTGAATAAAAGCTAGCCATACTGACGGCTCAATTTGGAAAATCGTACTACGGATGTAGATGAGAAAACTTGAAAATAAAAAAAATTTGTTCAGTTATATTTCTCTACCTATCCAGCTATATCTATCTTACATTTCTAATCGTCACCTCAGAATTTGGTGACGAGTATTCGGACTTGAAACCCATGGGCTATGTGTGTTGTTACGTTATATTACTGATATCCCTAAACATGGGGAAGTAACAATGGTCAAGTACTGTAAGTAGATGCAAACAGTCATCAATAGCATTACTGAATATAACGTAAAAATGTGGATTTCTCATCTGTCAGTGATGATTGGTTCTAGAGTAATTCCATATGTGAACATTGAAAAATCCTTCGCCATGACACTCAGTGACAATCACAAGTAGCAAGAGCATGTTAATAGGAAACGAGCAGAACTCTGTAAGTTGTTTGGACGACAATTATTTCTCAGCAGATTATAAAAACAAAATTTAAAGCCAATATAGACCTGCGCAATGCAACTACGGGGTTTTACAAGGAAATCGAACATCAATATAAACCAAATTGCCCCATTGTATATTAGATCCACAAAGATATAAAGGTACCAATGGTTAGCGAATATATTAAACAAAATTTACTACCAGTTTGCTAAACAAACACAAAGAACATTGTGAACATAGAAAAATGCTTCGCCATGACACTCAGTGACAATCACAAGTAGCAAGAGCATGTTAATAGGAAACAAGCAGAACTCTGTAAGTTGTTTGGACGACAATTATTTCTCAGCAGAGTATAAAAACAAAATTTAAAGCCAATATAGACCTGCGCGATACAACTACGGGGTTTTACAAGGAAATCGAACATCAATATAAACCAAATTGCCCCATTGTATATTAGATCCACAAAGATATAAAAGTACCAATGGTTAGCGAATATATTAAACAAAATTTACTACCAGTTTGCTAAACAAACACAAAGAACATTGTGAACATAGAAAAATGCTTCGCCATGACACTCAGTGACAATCACAAGTAGCAAGAGCATGTTAATAGGAAACGAGCAGAACTCTGTAAGTTGTTTGGACGACAATTATTTCTCAGCAGAGTATAAAAACAAAATTTAAAGCCAATATAGACCTGCGCGATACAACTACGGGGTTTTACAAGGAAATCGAACATCAATATAAACCAAATTGCCCCATTGTATATTAGATCCACAAAGATATAAAAGTACCAATGGTTAGCGAATATATTAAACAAAATTTACTACCAGTTTGCTAAACAAACACAAAGAACATTGAGTGAATATTGAAACGACTCCTCGATAACAGTGGGCTTACTCGGAAATTGAAGAGGCAAAACACCTTCGATCTAATGGTTTAAATGTTGAAGAAACTGTTTCAAATATTTTTGATCATGTTTTAAAATTAGGTGAAGTGCGCCAGTAGGAGTTCAAATAAGGCTAATTAAGTTTAGAATCTAAAATCTTTAATCTGGATTGTAATGACATTATAATAGACATATTACTATATAGTTGTAGTTAATAACAATGATAAAATGAATTATGGGAGGCCTAAAATATTATTCTAAAACATTCTAGCTCGAACTAAACCTATGATACGAAATACTCAGAATGGATGTTAGTGTCGCTAAACAATATCAATTTATATGAAACACAAAGTCTCATTTAAACGTCAAAATAAAATCAGTATTATTTTTTATGTTAAGTTTCGTTGCATCAATAATTAGTGGCCGTAGAAAATCTGAATATTTAGCTATATCATTGTATTATGTCCGTGAAAAAGTACCCTACGTTTTTAATATTCAAATATATCATTACGTTGTCAACTATTTTGGTATCCATTCGGCAATTTATTATTCATGAGGACTATAAATACGAGGACTATTTTATTGATAAGTCAATAACTTTTTCAATCGATTTCAATGGTTAAAGTGTAGTTTACTGAGATCCATTCTAGCTTCACCAGCACAGGTGACGCCAAACGTTCGACTCGCCTAGAAGTCTTCACGCCAGATATCGTCGATATCCGTGGAATTACACTGAACGATATGAGAAACGAAGTACCTGAGATGGCTGAAGCTCTAGATACGTCAACGTTAATATTTGAATATGAAAATGGCATCTACACGATAATGGGTACCGTTCGACCATAACTGACCTCTTCAGGGGAATGTTTAGCAATGTTCAGCCACTATATAAACGAGTTGTTGTGCCATTTAGAAACATGGATGCATCACAAAATTCCAGAGACCATTACTATTAAGACAATGGATTTCTCCGAGACAGATTGTTGGACAGATTTGATATCAATTTGATGCTAAAACCGCAGCATTTTGCTATGGAAAAGATATTGTTCTATTAGGACAAAGCAGGGGTGCGCATGTGTGTAACACAATGGTAAAAATCTACAAATTGGGATTCGAACTGCTACCCCAACCAGCAAATTTTCCAGATTTGGCCTCCTCTTTTCAAACCTGTATCGATAGGAAGAGAATTGGATAGAATGAAGAGGTCATCGTTGAAACAAACGCCTATTTTGAGGGCCTTGAGAATGACGAATATTCTGCTTTGCACCAAATACACATGGGTGCCCCACACCTACCTGATTTACACCATGGATCTTCAAACTAATGCGGATATAATAATTATGACCTGCGCTGACTACACTGCTGTCCGCTCAGTATATTCTGACCTTAAAACTGATTTGTTCCAACTGCAATGCCGTTTGAATAAAATAACGAGAAAAATGGTTTTATCAATGAAGAATAAAGGCAAAACGAACGAAACCAAGTCCACCACACTACAAGAGAAATGCAAAATTATGTGAGTCTCAACAGATGCGACATCCGCAGCCTCAGCAACCTAATCATGTAGAGAGATGGGAGCTTCGCTCACACGTTGAAGCTATCACATCAAAAAATAAAAAAACAAACTGTGCAGAAGATGGACAACACAGTTGCTTATTTGTTTAAAAACAATTCATTTATTTAAAATAACAGAATGAATTAAACAATATTATATTTAATATTTCACATTGTAGATGCTGTGTATTGGCCATTTATAAGTATTGGTATTACCGCTGGCGCTCACAGACTATGGGCACATAGGACCTACAAGGCAAATTTACCATTAAGAATATATTTAATGTTGGCACACACCGCTGCCGCACAAAATCATATATACGACTGGGTAGGTATCTAAGACAAAGTAATGTTTAAACTCAGTAACTGATTCGAGTATATTCGGTATAAAAATAAAATAATATAAAAATGTGTGTTGAGATGCGGGAGAGAAAACAAGGTTGTAAATTAAACACAATATATTTTCTCTCTTCCTTGAGTAAATTAATACCGAAAGACGAGTTATTTAATTGATAATAAAGAATACATATATATACATTTAAAAGGTATTAATTAATACGTCAAGGATTATGATTCAAATCGCATGTACTTACTATTAACGATACGTGTAGATTGGCTAATATAGACAGGAAATCTATGCTTTCAATAATACTTCAATTAATACAATAACTTCTTCAATTTTTCTTCAATTAATGCTCATTCAATTCTTTCTTCTTCGTTCAATTTAATCAATACTTTCTTCTCCAAAGAAGTCAGTACTTTCTCTCAGCAATACTTTATTCTTCTCATTTTCCATAACACTCTTTTCCTCGGTGTTCATGCAAATTACTGTCAGACTGTCTTCTTGTTGTGAATGCACAGTGTTTTATCGCTGAAGCTCCTCCCTCGGGTTTTTGGTGGTGGTGGACAAGGCTGGTCCAAAAAACCCTTTTCTGTACCACGATTGACTGAGAATATTGGGGTGGGCAACACTCTTCCAGCTAGGAACTTCTCACACTGATAAAACATGTGCGTTTCGGACTCTTAAGGAATTCCCAAAAATTCGACGATTTCGAGTCTTCTTCATATTTCTGGTTAGGTGCCATAAAGAGTCCTCTACCAGGTCTAACATCCAACACGTTTCATCTAGCCTCGGTACTTAAACCCTCGTTATCCTAAAGACTTGACAACCAGCTGATGGGAATCGTCCTTGTTGAACACGTCTGTTCTGTTTACTTGGTATCTTTTTGCCTGTCTATCTACCAGACGTTCAATATACGGCGAACGTTATGTTTTTATCAGGTCATAATTCTTTTCCATATCATAGATATTAAAAACTTCAGTTAAAAGGTCTAATAAATTAGACCCTCTAAAATAGAACCGAAAAAAATCTACAATTAGCGTAACTTACATTTTACATGGCTGTCCCAAACATTCATAATAAATTAGGGTCTTGAACGCCTTGAACCATTAGGTTCAAAATAATAACACACTTTTTCCCAAACTTATATGAATAATTACGTCACAACAATATGTTTAAAACGTTGTCATACCATACCGCACAACAAAAAAGCTGTAAAAATGTTTTCTTGATGGTGAATATGTTAGCTCTAGTTATTACAACTGTTATAACAGCCCATAATTGTATCAATATGAATTCTTCTTAACTTTGTGGTGTCTCCAATCTTTTTTAAGTCTTGAATTAGAACTGGCCAGTTCTCTTGGTTCAGTCTAATTCTCAATATAACAACTCATTTCGTACAATGTAACCGGTCAATTGAAAAGTCCCCTGACTAACACATAGGTGGCGCTACTAGAATTAAATCCATATGTTTTTTAGCTAACCCTAACCCTCAAAAGATGCGCGTATAAATTTGACAGCTATCGGATCATTAGTTTGTGAATTATAGCATTTTGAGTGAAGCACCTTTTGTAATTGTGAAAAAAAAATGGATAAAAACGAATTTCGCCTGTTGATAAAATATTGCTTTTTGAAGGGAAAAAATACAGTTGAAGCAAAAACTTGGCTTGATGTCGAGATTCCGGACACTACCCCAGGAAAATCAACCATCAAAGATTGGTATGCTAAGTTTAGACGTGGTGAAATGAGCACCGAAGACGGTGAACGCAGTGGACGCCCAAAAGAGGTTGATACCGACGAAAATATTTAAAATATCCACAAAATGATTTTGTATGACCGTAACTTGTAATTAAATGAAATAGTAGACACTCTAAAGATATCAACTGAACGTGTACGTCATATCGTTCACGAATATTTGGGTATGAGAAAGCTCTGTGCAAAGTGGGTGCAGCGCGGGCTTGCTTTTGACCAAAAACACCGACGAGTTAATGATTCGGAGCAGTGTTTGAAGATAATCAAGCGTAATAAACTCGAGTTTTTGCGTCGATATGTGACAATGGATGAAACATAGCTGCATCATTTCACTCCGAAGTCCAATCGACTTCCCAATCGATTGAAATGCGCATGAAATAAATTTCATTTACTACCTTGGAAATGGAAGGATCATCAACGGCGACCGTTTGAAAGACGAAATCGCCCAAGACCAGCCGCATTTGACGAAAAAAAAGGGCTGCTTCACCAAGACAATTCACCGTGTCAAAAGTCAATGAAAACGATGGCAAAAATCCATGAATTTTGCTTCGAATTGCTTCCTCATCCACCATATCCCCCAGATCTGCCCCCCAGCGACTATTTCCTATTCTCAGATCTCAAAAGAATGCTCGCTGGGAAGAAATGTTTGTCGAATAAAGAGGTGATCGCCGAAACTGCCTATTTGGAAGCAAAGGACAAATCGTACTACAAAAATGGTAACGAAAAGTTGGAGGGTCGCTATAATCAGTGTATCATGCTTGAAGGGAATTATGCAAAATATGTTTTTTTTATTCAAGAAACTAATTTTGCCAAAAAAAATGTGTTTTACTATGGTAGGCCGGAGACTTTTCAATTGACTTGTTACCATGTGTCAAAAACCACCGACAACATCTCGTTGATGAATACCGATTTCGGCCTTAATTTAATTCGACAAATTATTACACACTCTTACGCAATTAATGGAACCCTCGGAAGAATGCCTAAAGAAGTTTAATAATTTATAGAACAACATGTTCAGAAGCTTCGAAAGCTTCCGAAATAACAATCTCAAGCCTCTCACATACAATAAGTTCCTCCATAACCAATAACGAAATAACCAACCACATTTAAGTCTAAATCCTGCCTGCTCTTCTCTGTGGTTTATCTCTGGCGAGCTCGTTTAACTTATGCTTCCATAAATTTTACAAAGTTTATCCTTTTTTCGGTATTTCAACAATTATTGATTTCGTCCATGCTGCAACAGTCGCCAAGTTTCAGTTTGCAAAAGATTAAGGCTTTAAAACCCCATCGATCTTGATCACTTCTGTCGTCACTTGGTCGACTTCAGCAGTCTTGGATGCAGCAACTTCCAATACGGCAGTCCAACTCATTCTAGCTTTCATAATATCTTCATTTAGTTTGTTGTATTTCTCGAGACTAATGATACATTTCTATCTCGAACTTGAAACGAACTCAAAACAAATATTGTTTAAGATTAATAAAAGTCATATCTTAGAGCTAATTGGAATCATCATTATTTACAAGAACATCATTGTCATTAACAAGAACATCATGTACATTATGCCAAGTTTCAGTTTGCAAAAGATTAAGGCATTAAAACCCCATCGATCTTGATCACTTCTGTCGTCACTTGGTCGACTTCAGCAGTCTTGGATGCAGCAACTTCTAATACGGCAGTCCAACTCACTCTAGCTTTCATAATATCTTCAATTAGTTTGTTGTATTTCTCGAGACTAATGATACATTTCTATCTCTTGAAACGAACTCAAAACAAATATTGTTTAAGATTAAAAAAAGTCATATCTTAGAGCTAATTAGAATCATCATTTACAAGAACATCATTGTCATTAACAAGCACTTGAAGCCAATTTAAACTCGACGCTTTTACATTGTTGAGCGATTTATTTTAATAAATAACACTAAATGAAAGAAAAAGGTAGTTGATCACAAAGTAAATCCGTTTTTAAGGTTAGAGACCACAGGGTACATCACAAATATACAGACACAGATGCCGATCCCCATAATGCAACCCGAGGATTTTTCTTTTCCCACATGGGATGGTTGCTGTACAAGAAGCATAAGGATGTCATCGAAAAGGGTAAAACTATAGATATGAGTGACATACTCGCAGATCCTGTTCTTCGATTTCAGATTAAGTTAGTACCTACATTTTACATACCAAGTATTGATTAAATAACGTATTATATTTCAGATACTACTACCCTCTGGTGTTCGTTATGTATTTTATTCCCGTAGTCATTCCTTGGTATTTCTTTGACAGCCCCCTATGGCATTCCTTTTTAACGTCAACAGGCAGATACGTTTTTACTTTACATGGAACTTGGTGCATAAACAGCGTGGCCCATAAATTTGGAACTAAACCATATGACAAGTAATGTATCTAGTATCTACTACTATCTTCCTCACTCTATAGTCGTTGCAGCTTGTAACTGTTAACAAGAATCTATTCATAGGGACGCCCGGCATGTTTAAAACCATGTTTTAAAATTACGTGAAGTGTACCAGTAGGAGTACATCCATTAAACGCTAATTAAGTTTGGATCCGAAAGCCTAGATCTGCGCTTTAAGAAAAATATTAAAGAAAATTTACTAGATATTGGATAACTAGTTGTAACATGCGTGTCATATGCTTTCTAAATAAAAAATACATAGATTTTAAGCACCGATTGACCACCATAGATAAGACATGGATCGGTCACTATACACTAGAAATGTAACAGTGGGTGGAAGCCATTGATTCAGAGTCAAAAGCTGCCAATCTGCGGTCACATCTGCCTTAAATATAATTTTCAGTCTGTTTGTGGATTCGCATGCAATGAAAGAAATGAAAGAGCGGTGTATGAATATTTTCACAAAATCTAAAATAAAATTGTCGAGAAAAAAATACTGATGTCGGAGAAAGGCTCGATCAAGCTACGGAAAAATAAAATCATTTGTTAAACGAAAATCGCCATCCTTCGCAACTTTTCACATTACCCTCGTATATGTCAATGAAATTTTTAGGGCTGAGAAAAAGTGAAATAAGCTTTCGTGAGTTTCTTCAAGGGACTAACTAGAAAATGGAGTTAGGCATGCGCAATAATATGGAAGTATTTATTGTTAAAAAAATCTCCTTCAACGTCTTCCGATGCTTCTTTTTGATTAAGTCCAATGACCATTTAGAAGTGTTGTTGTTTTTGGAGTTGGATCTTCTTTAAATTATTTTACAACTGGTATTTTATCTTTTATAACAAAATTTTAAATTTATTTATTACATTGTTACTAGTCGTTATCTACGTGTATATCCAGGAGGATAAAGTTTGGTTAACACAGCCATTTTTACTACACCAGATCAAACGGTTTGATTCTCTTGCGCCTGTGTTCTGTTCTGGTGTTATCCAACAGTTGTATAAGTTCGATGTTGACACGAGAATTTAGCCTGCCCCCATGTCTTCTTGCAATTCTCTTGACTTCCTGAGTAACAGTCGGTATCTCGGTATAAGTAATCGGTCATGTAGTATCTTGGTACACCTACAATAATTCTCAGGACTTTGTTCTGGAAAACTGGAAATCTTGTATTATATCCATATTACTTTTCACGGAACATCCCCATAAGTGAATTCCGTATGTCCATAGCGGTTTCAATACTTGCTTGTATAATATGTATGTTGTATGTTGCAATTTATTATGCACTGATAATTCTGATATTCTACCAATTAAACAATATATTTTCCTATATTTTAACCCCAGGTCATTCTTTTTTATTTTTACATGTACCTTCCAGCGACGTTCTGCATCGAGATTCATTTCGATATACTTACCGTTGTTGTTATATAGAATGATTATTAGTATTATTTATTGTTATTGCTTGTGCTTACTATCATTAATTACTATTTTCCAAATTTGAGTCCAATTATATCACATATGTAGAGTAGGTAAAGAATTGGCTCCAATACACTTCCTTGTAGTACACCTGCCTTAGTTTCTTTAATTGTAGAGTAGGCTTCCTCTTGTTCAACTCTAAATATCCCGACTGCAATATAAGATTTCAATAGCTCAGAGTGTTATTTCGATAACATTTTCTGTAGCTTATGAACAAAGCCATACCTCATTAAAGACTTATGCTACATCTAAGAATATAGCTGAACATACGTTTTTGCCTTCATAGGCTTTTTGAATTACATCTGTTGTTCTATGCACCAGGTGAATCGTCGATAATTTATTAACAAACCCAAAATAGGTGTAGGTATTAGGTTTTTTATATCTATAATTGGTTTTAGCCTTTACAAGGGGAATTTTTCAAATACATCACATATTACTGTAACCAGTTTTTATAATTAATGAAGCATATAGAATATTAAATGTCTAATACGATTTAAAAAAACTTAGAGATTTTTGTTAAATTCTATATTTCATTCATGTTCAAGAGCCAATATAACAGGCCAATTGAAACAATTAGTTTTTTTATTCAACATAATTCCTTTCAAGGGTGATACACTGATTATAGCGACCCTGCAACTTTTCGATACCATTTTGGTAGAACGATTTGTTCTTTGCTTCAATATAGGCCTCAGTTTCGGCGATCACCTCTCCATTCGACGAAAATTTCTTCCCAGCGAGCATTCTCTGAGATCTGAGAACAGAAAATAGTCGCTGGGGGACAAATCTGGAGAATACGGTGGATGAGGAAGCGATTGGAAGCCCAATTGATGGATTTTGCCATCCTTTTCACTGACTTGTGAAAACGATGAAGCAGCACTTTCTTTTTCTTCAAATGCGGCCGTTTTTCGGCGATTTCGTTCTTCAAACGGTCCAATAACGCTATGTAATAGTGGCTGTTGATGGTCCTTCCTTGTTCAAAGCAGTCAATGAAAATTATTCCATGCGCATCCCAAAATACAGACGCCATAACCTTGCCAGCCGACTGTTGCGTTTTTCCGCGCTTTGGAGCGGGTTCATCGTGTGCAGTCCACTCGGATGACTGTCGATTGGACTTCGGAGTGAAATGATGGAGCCATGTTTCATCCATTGTCACATATCGATACAAAAACTCGGGTTTTTTATGCTTGATCATCTTCAAACACTGCTCCGAATCATCAACTCGTCGTTGTTTTTGGTCAATAGTAAGCTCGCGCGGCACCCACTTCGCACAGAGCTTTCTCATGCCCAAATATTCGTGAATGATATAAAGCACACGTTGAGTTGATATCTTTTGAGTATCTGCTATTTCATTCAATTTCAATTTATGGTCATTCAAAATCATTTTGTTGATTTTTTAAATGTTTTCGTCGGTAAAAACCTCTTTTGGGCGTCCACTGCGTTCACCGTCCTCGGTGCTAATTTCACCACGTCTAAAGAACATATAGAATTAATTCTAGTAGCGCCATCTATATGTCGGGCCGGGAACGTTTCAATTGACCTGTTGCTTTCGGGCTTCTTCATTAAAATTGTTACAAGTCATAATTAAAATTGCAATATCTCTAGAACCAAATGGACAGTATAGAAATTAAACACTTCACACATTGCCTCATATTTGAATTTCTGCTGTAATAACAATTTTTCTTGATTATGAACATTTTCAGTTCACGAGTTCATTTGTTATTAATTCACTCTCACTAAATTTATACAATTCCTTTATATTTTTAGAAGTATCCGAGCAGTGGATAATTCCGTAATGGGCCCCCTAGGCCTAGGAGAAGGCTGGCACAATTATCACCACGTATTTCCCTGGGATTACAAAACTGGTGAACTTAGCGGCTGCAAATCAAATTTCACCGCAGCATTCATCGAGTTCATGGCGAAATTCGATTGGGCGACGGATTTAAAGAAGGCTTCCGACGAAATGATACGCAAGAGGGTATATAGAACCGGAGACGGCACTTGGAGCAAGATGGACATACTGAAAAAATGCGATTTCTCCAATTCTGAATTTATAGATAACGGGGAATCGTACTGGGGATGGGGTGACAAAGACATGAAGCAAGAAGAGATCCAGGCTATCAATAAATATAATCATATAACAGATTTATAATATATATATCGTAAATTTATATAGTGCTAAAAAACTAATTTATATAAATCTCTTTTATTTTTGTAAAAATCAAAATATATATGTAGTTTAGTTAATGTTGACTCTGTATCAAATATATATATAACTAATAATAAAAATGGTTGATGACAAAATGTAATACACGGTATTATATCTTAATCTTAAAGTGGTATTGTATAATTTACACTTGATCGACTAGATTCATCAAACACTGAAGCTTCAGGAGTAAGAAAGATTCCATACAGTTATTTATTACTACCTAATATTTAAAGTGTTATATTTGTTCCCACATCAGTCCTCTTTGTTAAATATAACAGGTCAATTGAAAAGTCCCCGGCCTACCATAGTAAAACATATTTTTTTGGCAAAATTAGTTTTTTTATTCAACATAATTCCCTTCAAGGGTGATATACTGATTATAGCGACCCTCCAACTATTCGATACCATTTTTGTAGTACGATTTGTCCTTTGCTTCAAAATAGGCCTCAGTTTCGACGATCGCCTCTTCAGTCGACAAAAATTTCTTCCCAGCGAGCATTCTTTTGAAATCTGGGAACAAGAAATAGTCGCTATTGGCCAGATCTGGAGAATACGGTGGATGGATAGATCTTTGCCATCGTTTTCACTGACTTGTGACACGATGCATTCTCTTGGTGAAGCAGCACTTTCTTTTCCTTCAAACGCGGCCGTTTTTCGGCGATTTCGTCCTTCCAACGGTCCAATAACGCTATGGTCCGTCCTTTTTCAAGGTAGCAAATGAAAATTATTCCATGTGCATCCCAAAATACAGACACTATGACCTTGACAGCCGACTGTTGCATTTTCCCACGCTTTGGAGCGGGTTCATCGTGTGCAGTCGGATGGCCGTCAATTGTACTTCGGAGTGAAATGATGGAGCCATGTTTCATCCATTGTCACATATCGACGCAAAAACTCGGATTTATTACGCTTGATCATATTCAAACAGTGCTCCGAATCATCAACTCGTCGTTGTTTTTGATCAAAAGTGAGCTCGCGCGGCACTCAGTTTGCACAGAGTTCTCTCATACCCAAATATTCGTGAATGATATGATGTACACGTTCAATTGATATCTTGAGAGTGTCTGCTATTTCATTCCGTTTCAATTTAGTCATTCAAAATCATTTTGTGGATTTTCTTAATGTTTTCGCCGGTAACAACCTCTTTTGGGCATCCACTGCGTTCACCGTCTTCGGTGCTCATTTCACAACGTCTAAAACTAGCATACCAATCCTTGATGGTTGATTTTCCTGAGGCAGTTTCTAGAACTCGGCATCAAGCCAAGTTTTTGCTTCAACTCTATCTTTTCCCTTCAAAAAGCAATATTTTTTCAACACGCGAAATTCCTTTTTATCCATTTTTTTCACAATAACAAAAGCTGCTTCACTCAAAATGCTATAATTCACAAACTAATGATCTGACAGCTGTCAAATTTATACACGCATCTTTTGAGGGTTAGGGCTAACTAGAAAAACATATGGAATTTTAGGAATGTTCGTCGGGTCGGTCAGTCGGTCAGTCGGTCGAAATGTGTGGCTGGCGCTGCGATTGTTGGTCCAAACACTCACTACTATTTTTGGAAGGAATTTGCACGAGAACTAAAACACTTGTTGAATCAAACTTGTTTATTTTAACTTATAATTGATACATGTGGTCCACGGGAGAATTGACAGAATATTAGGTTAGGTAGAGGAAGTACGGTAGCGCTGTGGAAGTGGTGCTGTTGCAATGGGAAGGAGGAAAGAAAAAGAGAGCGAGACGTCGTCGTGATGGTCTTTTATAGCCTGGAACCGCATGGTACCAATCCACCGGCGTTGCCAACGTGGTTGAAATTGTCGTTGGTGAATGCGAGGTGGCCTAAAGGGTCGTGGCGGTCGTCACAGATTTAATTCTTGTAGCGCCATCTATGTGTCATGCCAATCAAAAGTGATTCGTAACATTGTTAATGATCAAACTAGGAAAAAAATGCATCGATTAAACAACTAACACATTTATTGGAACTCATTTATTGACAATAGTAAATGAACATAAACATAAAAACATAAATAAACATTTGGCTTAACTTTCATTAAGTGTCTGTATCCATGATTCCACCGTGGATTTGTATTGTTCTAACCATCTAATATTATTCTGCACGTTTTCTAGTGCGGTTTTCCTCGATGATGCCCCAGCCCCTGCCTCGGGATATTTGGCAAAGAAATCTTGCATCTAGAAATAAAATTAGTTTGAAACTGTCTCATATCATGTCCAAATGTTATGTATTACAAACCTCTTTTAAACGTTCTTGGGTTGAAAATGATGAAGTAACAGGTCGAATCATTTGTCCCAGATAGCGATCGTTTAGAGTAAATCGATCAACTAAATATTCCCAATTGTTCCTAAAGTAGAAAAGAAAATAAATATGGAAAACATAAGAAATGAAAAATGTTTCTATAACAAGAACGTTATAATGCAGTTTGATTTTGGTTTTTATTACTGTGAATTAATTAAAGTTAATATTTATTCATAGTTTTCTCGAGCTTTAATCCTTCCATCTGTAAAACATAAGACTGCTAACTGCGACTGCATGGTTGCCACAAGCTTGCCATATGATGACATGATGATAAAAAAGCTAAACTTCCCTCAAATGCGATTTACTCAAAAAACAAATTCAGACATTTTCAACGTACTGAAAAAATAGTTTATTCACATTTCGACGAAATGACACATACTGAAAAGTTAAGCCTGTGAAGAAACTTCAATATGAAGTTGGCTACCAATGCATCCAATGCGATTTAATACACAGGTACATTATCTGTTTGATATCCTTTAAAATTTATTTATAAGCTTGACATAAAAGTACATACCGGAAGAAATCCCAAACGAGATCGGTTCCTTCTGTGTTAGCAGATATATAACTTAAAACTGTAAAGTAATCCTGACTTCTAACGATAGTAACATCTTTTGCAAGTTCTATTAATCTGAAAACAACCTCATATTAAAATAATAATCTATAGTTAAACATTGATAACATACCTTTCTAACAATGAAACGTTCTTAACATTTGCTAAACCATTTACTAACTTCACTTTCTCACTGGCATCCGTTTCTGCTTTGTATACTTCTAATAATTTATTCCAAGTTTCTTCATCAGCATTAACCATACCTAAATTTGAAAAATGTATGTTAGGTAAAAGATTAAACTTAAACGCTAAAGAAACACTGAAAAATTATGAAACTATTGACCAAGAAAGCCGAATTAAAGCATAATTTGGGTAAGATTTCGGGAGACTGGGTGAAATCCAACATTTTTTTTTAAAATCTGATCCAAGTAATCTAAAATTATTTTTGAAAAGAACCTTGATAAGCAGTTATAAAGTTTAAAAAAAGAAATATCAAGAAACATATTACAATGATTTAGTGATGGATTTCTTCACAGATCTAACCATAATGAACCACCTGTTCTAAATTAAACATAAGTCATAGAGAATTATATGAAGAATCAGACATTCACGATCTGTGAGCCCATCGACAAGGTTTAGTGAAGAATGAAGCAACACTAATAACGGCATACTAAATGAGACAAAAGAGAAAAGAGTCTGTTAGAACGCTTGCTAACAGCATAGTGAATGAGACAAAAAAGAAAAATGTCTGTTAGAACGCTTGTTATAGATTGGTGATTATGATGACTGAAAATGTTTCTTATTTGTATTACAATGTATTTGTGGACAACAAAACTTACCATATTTATACACCAGTGATCTCAAATCTTGAGACAAGGGCTGTGTAGTATCATTAATCCAACTATTGAATTTCTGTTCAGCCTCATTCAGACAATTTTGATCTTCAACTGCACATGCTAAATTCAGTACAACCACACGTGTTAACCTAAGAATAATCATGTTATCAATAAATTAGTTAATCAATCAGCAATTAAGTAATAAATTACCTTGTTAATTGATCGTCATCTGGATTTTCCGTCCATGTAAAGTTATTGTAGGCATTTCCGACAATTAATTTAACGTAATTCTAAAAAATAGTTCACTAAAAATCTTGCTTATAATAATAAAAAAGACTACTACCTTAAAGGAGGTGTTTTGGGATGATTCTCTTAAATAGTCCAATATGGTTTGGAGTTTCGAGGATGCAACACTCCATGGAGCATAACTTAATTCCGTTGATAGTTTTCTACTCAAATCCAAAGGAACTCTACAATATATATTATTACAGTAACTCCATTTACGCTATAGTACCAAAATACCCACTTGTAAGACAACAAACCAGCTTCGGCAATACTAAATGATTCTTCAATGAGATGAGTTCTGTCCTTGACCTCTAAATTGTTGTATATATCGATAAGGTTCTGCCATTGGGCTTCTTCATAATTTACACGATAATATCCAATCTGATCGTAATTGAGTTTAAGCCAGGTTGCTCCGGCTGGTTTCTTAATTGTAACTGAAAAAAATTGTGATACAGACTTTTGGAAAATCAACACTTCATTAATTAAAAACTCACAGCTATCTTGATCGTATTGGAATAAATATAATTCAGTAGATTTTCCTAAATCGGTTACATATGTAATAGGAATTGTCCATTTGTATCTATAATGTATAATAATAAATTTTGTGAATAAATATCTTCAGGTTTTTATACTTTTGCAAGTAGTTGTTGGCTTATACACTCACTCACGCATTTGATAATCCTTTACGTCCCCATTCAGTATTAAGTAACTTATTTCTTCATTTACTTCATTCTTCATTCATTATCTAATTCACGATTCCATCATTCATTTCATTTATTAAGGGGTTATAATTGTTTGGATTCTATTCCCTATTTCTTTGTTGTCGTAATATTAGTAAAAGTCTTTTTTACTATTATAACAAGTTCTGCAAATAAGTACACACTTAACCAAAATGTGACAAGACTTTTCAAAATGATTACTTAAGAGTGTCTTCAATGTGGATTAAATCCAGCTAAAGTGTTCAGCCAGGTAAAATCAGAGAACGATAAAATAAGAAGAAAAGAATAAAATAAAAATAAGAAGAAAAGATTAAAATAAAAATAAAGAATAAATTCACAAGAAGCTTTAAAGCCTTTTAAAGATAGTAAGACAAGTGTATCGAAATAATATTAGCTATAATATTGAATGATTGATATTAACAATTGCTTTGAACTGTTTGGGTTATAGAAGGTAATTTTTTTCAGATCAAACACTTCACTACATAATATAAAACAAAGTCGCCTTTTCTGTCCCTATATCCCTATGTGCGCTTAAATCTTTAAAACTACGCAACGGATTTTGATGCGGTTTTTTTCAATAGATAGAGTGATTCAAGAGGAAGGTTTATATGTATAATACATGCATAATATACTAAGGCAACATTGCTAATTATAGAGGTTTCTAACGTGATGTCGTAAATTAACCTATTTTTTTAGGCTTATTTAGCAATTAGCAAAAACGCTGCCTAACCCTACGAGTTAGATCAAATTAATGTACTACAGTACACCATAAAAAGGTCTACAAAAAAGTCCGCGATGGTATATGTTAATCCTTATCGAATTAAGTACCTTAAATACAGTGTGCAATTAATATAGATCAATATGGTTCCTTACAGCATGTAAATTAAACAAATATTTTCGGAGATATTACAAATTTAAAATTTGCGTTTAAAAATGTGTAATGTAATAAAAATTGTATGAATTTAGATATTCCAAAGATAGCAGGAAATCTTCATAGTAAGTATAGGGGAAGAGGAATTGTTTTACTCCAAATTTAATGCGTGTATGCCAAGGGCAGTAATGAATGAACCAAAAATACTGGATCGATTTTAATCATGTTTTCATTGAGTGACATAGGCATATATATTTTATGCCCGTGCAAAGTCGGAGCGGGCCGCTATGTTTTTATATACAACGTTCATATTTTTTCTGTAGTGTATTTAATTTAGTATCAGTATTGCACCCGTGCGAAGCCGGGGCGGGTCGCTAGTAATAATATATGCGCAGTTTTAATTAATTCCATCACATCACTGTAGGACTTGAAAAATTTCTAGAAGAAAAACTGAACCAAGTGATTTTCATAAGTATCTTTTGTAACCTGTTTAGTTTTAGAGAAACCACACAAAACTTGGATAGAGTCAAGACAAGTCCCTGCTATACGATGAATGTGTCAAATATAACTAAAGATGTGTGCGGTCTAGCGTTGCGATAGAAGCCTGCTTCTGCTTTAGTCCTACTAGTTGCTGACAATGAAAAGAAGGATCTGTTTTCTCGTTGTATATGTAAATAAATCCAAAAACCAAACGAATCAATCAACCTAATTTGTGGTATTAAGGAACTATTCTAGTCTAGAAATTTGAAAAAATTGTTATTTTTTCAAATTTAAATTATTTTCGGAAGTATAAGCTGTTTTAGTGACGCGGCATCTAAAAACTAATCTGACTAGTATCGACTTAACTACTGAACCAATTCACTTGAAACTTGATGGTAGCCATCGTATCATAGTTAAACTGTAACAAAATGTGAGTTTTTGCTGTTTAAAAAAATATTTTACTTGAAAAAGTTGGTTATGGTATTCAACTTGACAAGACCTCAAGCACCCAATCTCCAATATATTATAAAGGATGATAGATGCATCAACATCGTTAAGACTATTTAGAGTAAGAATATAGTGTTATATTGGGCGACTTGCAGTAGTTATTTTATAAAAACTGTGCTAATAAAATATTGTTTAATATGTATCTTGGTTTTGAAATATAGTCATAAAAAATATTGAAATTTATTGGCAAGAACTTTCCCATCGATCAACTAACTTCCTCGTTCATTCAAGCACTCATTTATTAATTACACATTCACTTACTTTCTCATTTATTAGTTTAACAATTGTAATTCTTACCCGTATGTTGTATTTGAATCATAAGATGCATCGGGATCTTTCAAAAATCGTTTCTGAGTTAAAATATAGCTTTCAGATGTATTGTCATAGGTAGCAGTTACCACTGGATAACCCATCTGAACCGTAAATGTATCGATGATTTGGGAAACATTAAAAGAATCTCCCACCTAATAACAAATACTTGTTAAAAGATATAAGGTATCAAACCCTTAAAATATCTTACCACAGCTTGAATTTCGTCCAAGAAATTTTTAGTGACAGCGTTACCATAGGCATACTTGTTCAAATAATTTGTAACACCTTTTTGGAAATTGACCACTCCAACTGTATTTTCTAACATTCGAAGAATTGAGGCACCCTAGAAGAAGTTACAAATAAAATTCTGAAGAAGCATTAATGTTACTGCTTACTTTATTGTAAGAAATAGTATCAAAAATTGATGTAATTTCATCAGGCGTGGTTACAGTGACAACTATAGGATGGGAAGATAATGTGGCGTCTAAAGATAACACTGGATGGAGGTCCGAGATTTGAAATTGGGACATCTATAAAATTGGAAACATTGAAATAATAATCCCGTTTTCTTTAAACTCATGGAAACCATACAATATCCCATGTAGGTTCTGCTGCATCTGTTCCTTTGAACTCGATATAACTGGCGAAACCTTCGTTAAGCCAAAGGTCGTTCCACCAATCCATTGTCACTAAAAATAAGATCATATGAGAGATATGGTTAAAAATCCAATGCGTTTTAAATTCACTGAACTTACCCAAGTTTCCAAACCAACTGTGAGCCAGCTCATGGGCAATTACTGTAGCGACTCTTTCTTTATTAGCTGAAGAATGGGTAGTGTCTGTGTATAGTAAGGCGGTTTCCCTGTACGTTACCAAACCCCAATGTTCCATAGCACCAGAAACAAAATCTGGTATTGCAACCATATCTGTAATATACATATTCTATTATTGTTCTATGTATTGAGGCTTTCAGTGAGTTGCCATGCAAAATATAATCACACAATAAATAAACAATTAATCATGGTAATTAAACTTTTATATTTTGAACACGAAAAATAATATTAATATCTGTAATAACTTACCTAATTTTGGTAACGGATATGGTATTCCAAAATAATCAACATAATATTCTATAACTTTTTTTGCTACCTCTCCAGCGTACGTTGTTTTATTCAAGTTTCCTGGACTAGCATATACTCTAAGGGGTGTCAATGTACCTAAAGATGAAATACTAATTACTAACATGTATATTTTATTCATAGATTGCTATTATTCTAGGGTATTGTAGTGTGTATTGCCAACATATATATTTTAACAGTATTGGATGTCAATATTTTCATCACGAATTGCTACACAGGTCTGCAAAACAAGTTCTAAGAGCTGTTTAGGTGTCACTATGGAAGAAAAATGTCAAGAAACAACGTAATTTCAAAAACATGTCACTGAAATACTGCTGGAAAGTTGGTAAAATACTTTTAAAAATTAGTAATACATAGTCTATCCAAAGCAGCATTAAACTCACGTCATCAATATGTATAATGTTGTATAATGTATTACCTATTACAGTTTGTAAATTCTTTTCAATACCAGAAACTATTTTCCCTCTCATTTTATTCCAGTTAAAAAGAGATACAATGCTATCTGATCCGTTCGAACATGTAACCTACAAATGTTGTTCGGTTGTCAAATGTCTGCAAAATTCTTCAAAACATTAGTGCCAGTAAACAGTTAAAAACCGGCTGTATTATTAGATAGAGTATAGTCCTTCCAATAAAACAGTCAATGCATGTCATAGGAGACGTCGAATATACTGCCCAATGCAGTTTGCAAAAAATGTAAAATTAGTTTGAAACTTGGAACGAATTGTTTACCTAGCTAAAAAGAGACACATGTAACCGAATCAGTATATTATATTCGATTTGTATTGATACTGCTCGACTCTGTTGCCAAATGTCGACGAAATTCTTCAACACTTTAGTAATAATAATTGAAGGTTAATAGACAAACGTTGTTTTGGTGCTTTGCTAGTTTTGATAAATTGCTAACCGCTGCTTATTATTTGTGATTACTCTGGTTGAAAATGCCGTAAATGTGGTACTGTTATGGTAAAATAAATTATATTTTATAACATTTTTTATCATTTTATTTATAAAGTTAAACGTGGCAACATTGCGACGTTTTGACGTGGTAAATCGAGATGACGTAAGCTCACTGCTACTTTGGATAGACTATATACAATATTTGATAATAAAGCTTTAAATTTACTAAAAATATGATATAAGAACATAAACTGGTATTATATATCATACATAACAAAATAAGAGTAGTTGCTTTTAGCAAAATAAAATTACTTATTTATAAATACTTACCATTGTTATTAAATGATGTTTCTGTATGGGTAAAATCAGAAACAATGAAACAGGACAAATAAGTGGACATAGATACCGTTTCTTCAAAGGTCACCAAATCATTATTATCATCATAACTTTCTGTTTTCTAAAAGACCGAGTTGGTACAAGTTTTTAAAAATATTTTTTAATAATTGGTTTTACTTACCGCAACTGGGTAATTGGACAAAGCGATGTAATTTTCTTTTTTCGGCTTTAAAAGATGTACGATGTATTTTGCTTTCATGTTGGGCTCATCGAAACAGGGGAAGGCTTGTCGGGCATACGTAGGTTCGAATTTTGACGTTGCAATAGTTCTGAAATTAAAATTGATACATGAAACACATATGAAATACATAGTAACAAATAATAATAAACCAATTACAATTTTTATTTATAGGAAGATTAATATAATAAACTAAAAGAGTTACTGCTACTGCATAAGTCGATGCATGAATTTTATGGTTTTGACATCTTTCTACAAAAAATAACATACAGTATATACATTTTATGGTTTTGACGTCGCTAATTATCAAACGCTTATTGTTGTCGAAATGAAAGAAATCTACTTCATCTATGATATCTCCTATGTCGGTTATAATTTTAATGATTTAAAAGTGGTGATTTTAGTGTCACTGACTGAGATAATGAATTGAAAAACTTATTGGATTGATTAAAACCCAATTCGAACTTTCAAACAATTTAACTGACTTCTTAACTGAACTGAAAATGTCCGTTCAACTGTTTCAACAACGAGTTCAGCTTCTCGTAGATTCTTCATCGGAATACAAGCCAGGAATAAAAAAGGAAATATATAATCATGCAATATTTTAGATCTTAGAAGGTGGTGGTGTGAGATTAACAAATATCGATTTCAAATCTTCCTTAATTCATATGTTTTCCTGTCCATTCATTATCCAAAAGTTGACTCAAGATACTTTTAGATAAAAAAACTTTTTTTTGATACTAAATGGCTTCAAAGTAATCAACTTCTTTCTTAAAAGGAACTCAAATGAAATTTATAAACTTGGCATGGACAAAAATGGATATTCTTCATATATTGACTTTTTTAGCTGTTTGATAGAAAAGCCTCCACATAACTACAGCAATATGTGAAGAACTAATAGTTTCCTCATTTTACATACATGCTCAAAGCTAATGCAATATAATATTTTCTAACCTCGCTTGATCCGTTTTGTTTTTAGAGGGAAAGAAATACTGCTGCAATTTGAGTAATATTCTTGCCTACCTTGGCCATCGACACGACTTTCTTTTCCTATAGTAATCATTGCCATTACATAAAATCTGTGTGTCGTTAATACGTTCGTCACTTATTACTGGCAATGGAATAAAATAAATATTAGCACTAATGATAATTGTTGTGATAATTATATTAAAACTTAATATGCTATTAAAGACATAGGCTAGACTATACCCTACATCTAATCTTATACCAATGGAACTTTCGTCTTGGGTAGAAGAACATATGAAAGATACTAAATACCCTCGCAAGAATCGAAGTAACAAAATTAGATTACGCATTTGATCAATCGCAATCAATCTATGGGGTATTAATAGCAAGTCTAATATACTCACCATACAACATTTCCAAAGCAAAATGTAATAACTGTAATAGATCCTATTAAATCAAATGCACTAATGAAATGTATTTTTTTACTTAAATTTCATTGGTTAATGAAATGTGACGTCGGAGATGTTATGTGCCGCAAAAGTATGGTAACTTTTACCACAGAACCAATCTAATCTATTCACAGCAGAAAGTTTTCTATTCTAGGCAAATAGAAATTTAAATTGATCAATCAGATTACTTGAATGGGCGACCATATAACCCCATCTAATTGTGATTGAAATCTAATTGAATGTAGTGAAACTTTTCTCCAGAGACTATTGAGTTTACTCATTTCTATAGGTAAATTCTACATGTTTCTTTCCGAGATATTATCAGAAGTGAAATAATTCGTTTAAGATGCGACAATCAGCGCACAATTGAAGAACAAATTCAGAGACGCAGATGACAATAGTTTGGACATGCCTATCGTTATATACATAATTTATTATAAAATAAATCTTATAAATAATTAATTAAAATAAACTCATAAATAATTTAAATCGTATGAAAATAATTATTTTTAAAATTTCTGAAATGTTTTTGTTTCTGATTGTCATTGATAAGTGCTATTTGTTACTGTTAGCTCGTTAGGTATTACCAATTTCTTTATCTTAGTCAACTAGGGTCGCAAGTTAATAATAAATATATTTAGAAATTAAAAAGATATGTTTCAAAAATTTAACCGACTTCAAAAAATAAACTCACTAAAATGTAAAAAATTATCAAATTTTTAATGAAAAAAAAAACATTTTAAAATAAAATATGTACGTAATAATCGTAATAACTAAATAAAAAAAGTCGATACCGTACCCAAGTAGTTATATTAAATTAGACTTGTTTTGTTCCTTTTTAATTTTGTGTTTGTTTGTTATTACAATGATTATTACGTACATATTTAACTTTAAAATATTTTTTGTGACTAAGTTTGATTATTTTTTTACATTTTAGTGAGTTCAAGTTGGTTCAATTTTTTTTGTAATAATATTTTATTTCTCTCTTTTTAGTGTTGGATATTTACTCAATAAATTACACAGTTATTTTATTAAGTATTACAATGGATAAGTAAAAACACAGTCCGTATAATGAGAAATAGGAATAAAAAAAAATAAATAAAAATAAGGAATGTTTCAGGCACTGGGGCCCTCTATCTAGTCTAGGTGATTTGACAAGTGTTCCAACCAAGCTAGAAAAAAGAAAGTTGCCGCTCTGTTCGGAATCGAACCCGCGAACTTCGCGTGTGAGCTTAACATTCTATTACAGCATATAAATAGTTGCCTACCAAGTTTCTACGACTTACGACTTCTCATATGATATGGTTGGTGTGTAAAAAGCATACAGTTTTTATACATTATTACCAACAAATATCTATTTTACAACATTATACCCAAATATCTGATTATTTTAGATAAAAAATATGTGTAAACCTTGTACGTGCCTGTAAAATTTGAGGTTTTTTAAGGATCGAACAAAGAACCTCCTTCTTTTTAGAAGTCGGTTAGAAAGACGGTTCGAAGAAAGATCATAATACAAATAAATGAACCAATTTTTTTCTCTCATGAGACGTGAACATAATTGTAGAGGTAAAAAAATGAGAGACAAATTCTGAGTACTGCCCGGCAAACGCACATTTCATCAAAGCAGGAGACAAAACTTGCAGTTGAATCATTGGAATAAAAAAAATACATTGTAATTTTTTTTACTGACAATAATTTCCATAACAATTCAACGAATTTCTCGACAATTGACGATCATTCCCGCCAATCATGACTATATAATTCTGTTAATCATTCAAATATTTGAGATTATCATAAAGAAACGAAAGAGATGATGTCATAAAATCGACTTGAACTGTATGGTGATTGTTCCCATTAATTAAAAAAACCTGTATTGTAACGAATTAATGATAAATCCACATAGATATAACACCGTTATCTACGAATAACTCTTGCTTTCTGCGCAAACCGTGTGTGTGTTATGTATGTTTTAAATTCATTTTAAATGAAACTTTCTCTTCTTGAAATATGCTGTAGGGGCTGACAAGACCGGTAATAATTTTTAAGAAATTCCGCAACGTTAACACCATAACGAATCCGTGTTCATTGTCTCGTAATTTTACTGGATAATTTTAATTCTGTTATGGTCCTTTTAGTAACAACACAATAGTTCTTTTATGATTATTAAAACAAGATCTATAATTGTTAGTTACACAGTTAATTGTTAATAGTGTTAAAAAATATCTAGCTTAATTTTATATTAAGAAATAATCAACAATTAAAACATTCTGTTGGCAATTTTAATTATTATTGTCCATTGACTACTCCGAATCTACACCAAACAATAATTCCTTCAGACTACCACTATAAATAGGTCTGCAGAGCCTAAAAATTATAAAAATTCTTAAAAACCGGGAGTTTTATTTATTCACGTAACCTCCAATATAAAAAGGAAGTTCTTTAAAATAACACACTTTAGTACTAATTTGAGTTATATACTATATTTATTTATTAATAAGATAATGAGGCCCACTTGCTTTTAAAACATATGCAACTCTTTGCGGAAGAGATTCGTAGACTGCTTGAACAGTTTCCAATGGAATGTTGTCCCATTTTTGTACAAAAACATGCGCCAATTGCTTCAATGATATTGGAGATCTTCTCCTCATCTTTTCTCTCTGCTCTGTGCTTGACTGTAGGGTGTTGTAGAATATACTGCAGTAAATTGTGCTATTATATACCAAAAGACTCATATAATAAATCAACTGAAAGTACAGCCATTATCGTAAGGGAAAACCTGCAAAGAATACCTACAAACCAATGATAACTATAGAAGAACAATATCTGCCATTTATAGTCCACCAACATTTTTCATTAATATAAAAAAACTCGCTGCTTTAGTTGCCTGCAATACATGTCTTGAAATATTAATGAAACGATTTAAAAATGACAATTAACAACCAGTTTAATATGGGCTCCGAACCACGGTCCTCGGTATTAAGCCTACCGACTGACCAGTGACCAACTTAGAGACCATCCCAGAACACTCTGGGTTCTTTCTAAATCGGTCTTACCCAGCCTGATTACTGGCGTGACTGGGATGATTATTTTTTGTCGGATTTTCCAATGTTGCTTAAGATATTTACAATTGCATTATTATTACATCCATGCACCAGCATGATATTAACTCGCGAGTATCGCAACAGTAGAAGGATCGTCCTGTCGCACTGACCACTGCGCCAACGAAGCCGGCTTGATATCACAATTAAATTATATTATAAAATATATTAATTGATAAAAATCACAGAAAATAAAAAATCCCTTGACCAAAGTGCGAACTGTTAAACAACAAAATTTATACATTTTTAAAAATACCAATCCCATTGACTTTTTTTAACAGAAACCATTGAGTAAGTCTAAAAAAAATCCAATTAATTTCAAAATGTTTATGTAAATGACACTTCTAAAACTGCGAATGGACCGATTCATAAACTGCCTAAAGATAAGTCGTTATTTTGACTTGGTAGTTGGTATTTTTATTAAAAAATATTTAATAATATTTTTCTTAATAACGCTAACATCTCATAACTCCAACTCTAGTACTTCTTGAACTGTCCTTATATATGGCGAGGTTGTGCATTATATAAAACTACTAAACAACTTGTTAATTAATTAAAAAATAAACTGAATAAATGTATCTAAGTCTAGCTATAATTAATTTGCTTTTTTTTATTATAGGCTCGTAGCAATAACATTGGGTTTATGTGGGTTGGACCTATTGCTACTACTGCCACAGTCTATCTGCACTTTTTAAATGTAGAGTAAAGACATATATTCGCTGATACAGATGTTGAGGCTTCTAATATTCTTCATGATATAGTTTGAATTGCAGGGTCATATGGCTCGCGAATTAGTTTTTTTATTATTCTCTTAGAACGCCAACAATCTGCCCATGGGCAGTAAGTATTATTATATGATTCCAGTTCAGATCATATTATAACCATCCTGACATGTAGAAGATTACTTCAGTAAGTGATCTCCTGTACAACTTATAATCTAAATCTTATTCTAGATACTAATCTAACTTATTCTAACTATTTATATTAACTTATTCTGGAGATTATTAAATCTCACTCTATGTGTTTATTAATCAGTTCATATGGCAGATTGCGTTTGAGCCTATGCACTACACTGTCATCGCGCACATTTAACTGTCGAGTCTTTCACTAATATCCTTTCAGAGTACTTCACTAACACTCCGAATCACACTCATTATGAGTTCTATGGAGATGTCGCGCTGAATCAGTTTGTTGGACACGTAATATGGGGCATCGACGATGACTCGCAACACTATTCTGGAACCTCTGGACGATATCTATGTTAGATTTGCTAGTAGTACCCCACAGTTCAATACCATAAGTCCATATTGGTCTAAGTTTTGACTTATACAGAAAACCTTGTTATCTAATGATAATTTAGATTTACGTCCTATCAGCCAGTAAATTTGTCTTTTTGTCGTTATATGTTTTTTCCATGTCAAACGTCGATCAAAATGCATTCCCAGATATTTAACATTATCTGCTTAAGTTCTGGGAAGTTCATGATTATTCAACTTTACTGAGGGATATGTTCTTCTACAAAGGGTGAATGTCACATTGGTAGATTTTGTCTCATTTGCTTTGATACGACACGCTCAAACGCATTTCGACTTCGTTAAAATGAAGTTGAATGAATTAATGAAGAAAATATTAAAGTAATGACAAATGACGGGTCGCCTACTATTGTAAATCTCAACAGAGTTCAGTCAGAGCATGTGCAAGAGTTCAAGTACTTGGTATCAGTAATACAGGGAACGAAAATGGCATCTACTACTGAATTCATAAGCCGAATCGGATAAACTGCAAGAGCTTTTGCTTTTTCAAGTTGGTGCAAGTGGAGAAACGGAAATTTTCGAACACTTATCTTGTCAATCTTTTTGTATGGTTCCGAGCCTTCAACATTATTGCAGCCTAACATCTGTAAACTTAAGTCAAATTCTACATGTCACTTTTCAAATCGCATTAGAAATGAAGTTATTCGTTTAATATGTAGGAATCAGTACACAGTAGATGAAATAAAAATCCAGAGACACAGATTATAATAGTTTCGACACGTCTGCTGAATGAAAGGTGAATGAATTCCTCACAGACAGTGGCGAACAGCAAACAGAAAAAGACATGGATCAAGATCACAGAAAGCGATCTAAAAATGGGAAACTAACACTATCCATAGACAATCAGAAACACTCACGGATAAAAATTTTAAAAACCCATGCCGTAATTGATATCTCAACAGTAGGAAGACATTTCCGTCACCTTAACCAATATGTGTTTCTTAATGTATTGTACAAGCGTTGCCGGCGATATTATACGCACACATTTGCCCTTTCTCAAATCATGTATATTATATAACTGATCTAGTGTCTGGTTAAAACTCTTTTTATAATAAAATGAATATTAAACCAGTCACTTATTACACCGACACGGAAGTGATAAGACTGGTAAAAGCAAAGGTAATTAGTATTAGATATATGTAGTTTAATTTTCTCTAGTTACAAGGCAATAGCTGTTGCATTTTTAACAATTTGTCTTTGATGTAATTAAAGGTAGTTCTACGTGCGTAGGTAAAGTGAATGGTTGTACATCGTGTTGGGTAACCGTATTTATTGTTTATTTCCAAACTGTCTAATTTATATTCAAAGAAATTGCCATTTAGAAGAATTCCAAACATATATACCTTGTAACAGTAAAACGTTATTTTCTAACTAGTACTAGGGTCGGGAATTGCTTTTTTTCAAAGCCAATTTTAATATTACGATGCTTAGAAATGATTTATACTTCCAAAATTGATTTTTTAGATATTTTTATAGCATGAGCATGTCTTTATTCACATTCTTTATTTCTTAAACTCGGTACGATTAGAAATTAATCCCAAAACAATCACTCAATCAAATCAAGGCTGACTAACTATTTATGAAAACTTATAGTGCTACTCTGTCTTTATATCTAAACAACAAATAAAAAAAAACAGATGGAATCAAAAGACTATATACATATATATATATATATATATATATATATATATATATATATATATATACATATATATATATATATATATATATATATATATATACATATATATATATATATGAATTAATTACAGAAAAATAATAGTACAGTTACAAATACAAGTTCTTTTCGTTAGAATTAGATCAAGTATGAAACAGGGTGTATACATTAATAGTCTTAAAATTAATATTGTCCTAACGAAACGGTGCTAAAAGAAAGGTAAGTAAATATTGCAGTAAATCATAGAAATAATTTTTATTGTGTCAATTTCTCTCCAGATATATATTCATATAAGTGTTCCTTATACAATGCATATACCATTTATTCGGTTAAATGTATAATTAAACTTATTCAAGCGAAAAAATGGCGAAAAATAATGACATTAGTATTCCTCCTTAAAGGATTTTTTATTATATAATAGAAACTAATTTTATATCACTAAACGTACTATTTCATTGCCGTCTATAACAATCTGAAAAATTTTAATTACAGATAGATTCCACCGTCAAGAAATTGAATACTTTTATAGCATTCTTAGCAAGCGATGATTGTGCTTACTCCTACTTATAATAAATAATTGCAGCCATTGACTTACAAAAGAAAAATTAACCTTGTATTGACTGTATTCATGAAAACATGACTAAGAATTACAACATTAAAAATCACACTAAATTTATTATTACCTAAGTACCACACCTAACACTATTTAAATATAAAGGTTTGACATCATATTTAAATATCATTAAATCATATTCATGGTATGAGATCACTGGCATCAACTGTTTATTATCATGTGCTTGAAAATATTTTAAGCAGTGATATCTATTGGTGAAAATACGAGGTAGTTAACAGTTACACAACCTAACCTAACTGTTAAATTTGATGGTTCTACATCTATATGCAAACGCTAATCATGGAACGAAAACTATTTTCGACATTTACTACCTTCGTTCTTTGGTTTGAAGAAATCTGCCACCAAAGCCACCTGCCAACATTGTTAGTCCTAAATTTCCGAAAAAGAGTATTAAGACGAAAAACCGTGATATTGTTTATTACGAATTTCTTCCACAAAGCCTGTGCAAGCTCAAGAAGTTATGAGTTTTTTTGGGTTTCTTATGAAACTTTTGGTTTCATCATCATAATAGACCTTCAAATAAACTGTTGGTTCTTCCTGACTTTATGGAGATTAAAACTAAATTGAAGGAAATCTTAAAGGGCACTTCAGAAGTTGAGATCTACAACTGTTAAAATTAATATTTTAAGAGTATTGGCATCAATGATTCGTAAATTAATCACATTTCATTAAACTCACAGCCCTCCTTCCTTCTACACAACTTCCCACTAAATCTCTTTCTATTTTAGCATAATAAACATTATTGCAAACTAGAAAATCAACAATGGTAATGGAATATCTTGGCGGAGATAATTTCATCGATGCAAAAGCACATTCGAGATGATTTTACTTCGTTTTATTCCATAATTATGCAATTTCCTCCTGACAATTCAGATAATTTATATCACTTGCTGGATTGCGAAAGAGATTATTTAAATTAGCGTACATTTTCTATTGTGGTCCAATGCATGAGATGTAAATTGAAATAAATACGGACAATTATTGCTAAGGCGTATTACTATTAACGTAAATTACCATTTGACTAGATTTGAACGTTCTTCTTGCATACAGTTGAAATAATTGCGTAATATTTCAATTTAGCTTTAATAACACAATTTACGTACAGAAATAATAATCGAAAACCTGCAATTTATAGCAATAACATGAAAAATAAACAAACTAAATGAGAGCAAAACATGTATTGATAAAACTTATCAAAGTATGATCTAAAATTACTTTTATTTTCTGTCTAATATAACGAGTTATTGACAAAGAAAATTCAGTTTAGGGAAAAATAGGAAAGAAAATTTTAACAAATATATAGACTGTGCAGGGGATAGACAAAATAATATGAACGCCAAGCAATATAGTCTATTTTGTTGCATTTTGGCAACACTGCAAATAATGCGACGCTATATATATATTGCTTAGTTTATGTCTCAAGTTTTGTAGGTTATATTTCAGAGATTCAGATTATACGCTTTGTTTTGCGACGGTTAAAACAGGCAATCAGTGAAATGTGTCTACCAGAGGAAAGAAGGCAAATCGCTATCAAACACATACATATCAGGTAAATTGAAATGTCCCCGGCCTGACACATGGCGCCCCTAGAATTAAATCCATATGTTTTTTAGTTAGCCCTAACCCTCAAGAGATGCGTGTATAAATGTAACAGCTGTCCGATCATTAGTTTTTGAATTATAGCATTTTGAGTGAAGCAACTTTTGTTATTGTTAAAAACCGAATAAAAAGGAATTTCGCGTGTTGATAAAATATTGCTTTTTAAAGGAAAAAATACAGTTGAAGCAAAAACTTGGCTTGATGCCGAGTTTCCGGACACTGCCCCAGGAAAATCAACCGTGTAGGATTAGTATGCTAAGTTTAGACGTGGTGAAATGAGCACCGAAGACGGTGAACGCAGTGGACGCCCAAAAGTGGTTGTTACCGAAGAAAAAATTTAAAAAATCCACAAAATGATTTTGAATGATCGTAAATTGAAATTGAATGAATTAGCAGACACTCTAAAGATATCAACTGACCGTGTACATCATATCATTCACGAATATTTGGGTATGAGAAAGCTCTGTGCAAAGTGGGTGTAGCGCAAACTCACTTTTGACCAAAAACAACGACGATGATGATTCGGAGCAGTGTTTGAAGATGATTAAACGTAATAAACCCGAGTTTTTACGTCGATATGTAATCATTTCATCATTTCACTTCGACATCTAATCGACAGTCACATAGCGTTATTGGACTGTTTGAAGTTTGAAGTGAAAGTGCTGCTTCACCAAGACAATGCACCGTGTCACAAGTCAGTGAAAGCGATGGCAAGAAGACATAAATTGGGCTTCGAATTGCTTCCTCATCCACCGTATTCTCCAGATCTGGCCCCCAGCGACTATTTCCTGTTCTCAGATCTCAAAAGAATGCTCGCTGGGACGAAATTTTCATCGAATGAAGAGGTGATCGCCGAAACTGACGCCTATTTCTAAGCGAAGGACAAATCGTACTACAAAAATAGTATCAAAAAGTTGGAGGGTCGCTATAATTAGTGTATCAGCCGTGAAGGGAATTATGTTGAATAAAAAAAACTAATTTTGCCAAAAAAATGTGTTTTACTATGGTAAGCCGGAGACTTTTCAATTGACTTGTTTGACACACAGCCAAAACGGTTCAGTCTAGGTTTAAAGATGATCACAGTATCATCATCATCTTCTCTCGTGAGTAGATTTCCATCTCCAACATTACTGAAACAATTGGTGGGTGTTTCGGTACGAGAATGAGACGATACTCCATTAGAAACGATTTAAACACTCTAGGAATCTATTCCGAGAAGAAAGGCAGTTGTTTTAACAGCAAATAATAGCTCTATACCTTATTAACAACTAAATATTTTGTATTTGTCAGGTATTCATATTATTTGGTATATAATTGACGCTTTTGTGTGTGCATATGCAATATATCATGACAATTTATTAGAAATCGAAAGGCTCAAACCAGGTTACCTCAAACCCTATTACGAAATGCATAAATACGATTGTAATTATACGTCAAGTTTTATCTATTTTTTTAATTCTCGTTTATTAAAACGTATCTAGTAAGATAAATATTCGAAGGTATAAATCAATCAAATGAGTCCTAGCCGATTTCGTTCGGTCTTGCTTTCGAAACTTTCTATTGTTTTTTAACTGTTTTCAACCAATGTAGTTTACACATTCTAAATTATAAAACTAAACTGATATATTGCATTATTGAAAAGCGTAATACTGAACTAACAGAGGTTAAAATTAGAATAAGTGTTTGAACTGTTTACTACTGATGTATTCCAATTTATAATTTAGTGTTTGGTGGAGCCAACAGGTCATGTTGTTTTATAAGATGTTAAAGCCTGAAAATATATACAGGCGATTTGTCATAGACGAATATTAATCGCAGAAAATTGAAGCAAAATATACTTTGAGTAGGAAAAAAATATACTGAGTGAGGAATTTTTGAACAAAATTTAAAATATATTTTTTTTTAATGATAAACACTAGTTGCTAAACCAATACAGTTCTAAGCTGATACGAATAAAAGAAGGAAAATAGTACAATAAGGATTAAAATGTCCTGTATGTTATTCCAGACCGCTGTAATTAAAGCTTTCTACATGACACCGAGTCTTTTCTGTATTCCAGGTGCGATTTTTTTTATGTCAATATTGCTGGTTTACCTTTGACACCATAATATCTTTCCTCGAGCTTTGTTTTGATGGCTTCAAACAAGTAGCAGTCACTGAAACTCATATTAAATATAAAGTTATTTGAAGACGATACGACAACCAATGTAGAGTATCTTGGTATTCTCACTTTAATTTTTGGAGAAGTTTGCCAAATGAGGAATAACACATATTTGCCAACGTTAAAAAAATACAACTCTTATCACTAAAAAAACATAAAGAACCCCTGGAAAGTAATCTGAACATTAGAAAATTAATAGTTTTGGGGCTACTTTCTCAGAGTACAACCAATGGAGCATAAAGTTTGATGTAAAATATTCTGCAACAATAATAACAGGTGAATTGAAAAGTCACCGGCCTGACACATAGATGGCACTATAAGAGGTGATCGCCGAAACTGAAGCATATTTTGAAGCAAAGGGCAAATCGTACTACAAAAATGGTATCGAAAATTTGGATGGTCGCTAAAATCAGTGTATCACACTTGAAGGGAATTATGTTGAATAAAAAAAAAATTCCAAAAAAAATGTTTTACTATGGTAGGCCGGGGACTTTTCAATTGACCTGTTAATTATTATTTAATCTCTCCACTAGCAAAGCGTTGATGATGAAGAAACATTTATTTTTATTCGATTTTAATATTTTAAAAAACACTAATCAACCAAAAAAGTCCATCAGTTGAAGAAAGATTAACATCAGGTGAATTTTCAACACAAAAAATATTAAACTTGAATTATATAACAAAGGGTCTGAAGGGGATCTACATGTCAGAATGATAAATATCTTCAGTTGGAGAGTTCATGCATCACATAGTTACATAATTTGTTACCATAACTTGATTTGTTTCATTTTGTGTAACAAACATAAACGTAATTCCTTAATTACTTCGAATAAGTTTTCAACATGTCGCTGAATAATATTAGCACATTAATTTAAAAACAAAGATAAACAATGTCTGAAAGAAAGTAAAGAAAAATGTACCGAGGACAAGCTTCAAAAACACCGGAGTAACCCAACCGCGAAGAACATGAAGGTTGTTTGGTCACGTTTATAAAATTAACGCCAATCGAATGACGTATATGTAGTGTTTCTTTTTGTTTTTAATCAGGTAACGATTTTCACATATCTCTTTTAGTGTCAATTTTCATTTGTTAAGGCATTTTTACAAATCGTATGTTACTTATTGTGGAAAAATACAGTATATGACGATGAGTCTGTACGACATTTTAAGAGAAATTTAACGAAAATAATATTCTAAAGTCCATTTTCAAAGCGCAATAACTTTTGATTATATTATTAATTGATTATAAATATCGAATATCCAATATACACGCTATAGTATAGACTTTATAGAATAAATTAATGCTAGAAAAATGCTAGATTCCTCAAATACTGTAAGAAATTACATTGATGAAATATAATCTATACTCGCTTGATTAATGTTTACCATTTATTGTAACACTGATATTAATGGTGTTTTATCATGATTATATTATATATAGTCTATCCAACAAAATATCCAATGTTGCCACATCAATTTAAAAATTTAATCTACAACGTTTGCCTGTTTGTAACCTCTAATTATTATCATTAATGTTTTGAATAATTCTGCAGACATTTGACAACCGAACTACTTACTAAATAATACCACTACCAACAAAACCATTTTAGATCGATTCTGTTACATGTCCCGAAGCTTTATGCTCATTCTATCTCCTATTGACTATGATGAAATGAGCAAATATGATGAAATAATTAACTATGAAAAACTGGCAACATTTGGCAGTATATTCTACGTTATCGATGACGTGTGTTGGCTGTTTTATTGGAAGGACTATATACCACACGTCTTGATAACAGCAATGGTCAACAAGGACTATCTACTGTTACCATAGTGGCAAGATCAAATTGCATTAAGGCATGAACGTTATTTTTAGATAGATCGAAACTTCTAAGCTGATATGAATGAAAGAAGGAAAATAATACAATAAGGATTAAAATGCCCTGTATGTTATTCCAGGCTGCTGTATTTAAAGCTTTCTATATGACACCGAGTCTTTTCTGTATCCCAGGTGCCATTTTTATGTCAATATTGCTGGTTTATCTTTGACACCATAATATCTTTCCTCGAGCTTTGTTTTGATGGCGGAAACTCATATTAAAAATAAAGTTATTTGAAGACGATACGACAACCAGTGTAGAGTTTTTTGGTATTCTCACAATTTTTGGAGAAGTTTGTTAAATGAGGAATAACACATATTAACCCCAAAAAAAATATAAAGAACCCCTGGAAAGTAATCTGAACATTGGAAAATTAATAGTTTTTGGGGCTAGCTTCTCAGAGTACAGCCAATGGAGTATAAAGTTTGATGAAAAATATTCTGCAACAATAACAAGAGGTGAATTGAAAAGTAACCGGCCTGACACACAGATGGCGCTATTACAATTAAATCCATGATTTTAGTTGGATTATTACTTTGTGAATTATAGCATTTTGAGTGAAGCAACTTTTGTTATTGTGAAAAAAATGGATAAAAAGGAATTTCGCGTGTTGATAGAATATTGCTTTTTGAAGGCTAAATTATTACTTTATACTTTTAAAGACTTTTAAATTATTGCTTTTAACTAAAATAACTAAATAATAAAAATAACTCACTAAAAATTAAAACATAATTGAACTTAGAATTGTAACATAAAAAAAATATTTTAAAATAATATATATATATATATATATATATATATATATATATATATATATATATATATATATATATATATATATATATGACTAATATGGAAAATCTAAACAAACTAAGTATTTATATTCTACTATACAGACACAATTTAATTTAATAGCTACCTAAACCTGCTTATCTATTTAGAATATTCTTTTAAGTACTACCAACTGACTACTTTGAAGTCGATGCCGACACGACAGGCCAAGTAAAGGTGGAGTATGAGGAAAAACAGGAATAAAGAAACAATGATTGAAAATAAGGACCGCTTCAGGCCCCGGGGTCCGCTACTTAGCGTAGGTGACTTAACAAATGTTCTGGGGTTGCACAAAGGTACCCAATATCAAAATGATCCAACCTTATTAAAACAAAGTTTTTCCTATTATTGTTAATGCCCTACGTATATTAGAAATGATGACATCAAAAGTCCAACGGTCAGCGAAGAAATTATTCCAAAAAAAAACACCAAGAGAGAATGTGTAAACATAAACACGTCGGAGTACTACAATTGCTCAACACATTGTACTTATCCAAAGGTCGAAGAAACAAAAAGTCTTTGAACTAATATAGTTAAATCATGTTTAAAAACTCTTCCATATTATAAAACATTGTGGGGTGTAACAGTGGTACATCCATCAAATACTAATTAACTTTCTCTCAGGTATGAACTTTAAGGGCGTGGTAAATAACTAATTGTAATATCTGCGAACATATTAAATATAAATAATGCCAAGAACAATCGAATATATGCTGCACAACTGGACTGGCAAAATTATTTCGTAAAGCAAATATCATTTTTAAACAATTATAGATGTATTCTTAATAGCACTATCAAAAAATTAACAGATGGCCTACCCTACAACTCATATGGAACAAAAATAAATAGAAAAAACCTCGACATTTTCTTTACGTTAAAATTTCTATATGTGCATATTTGAAATGAAAGTTTGCACAATGCATTCGATGGTACCAATTTCTCTCCACAAATAATATAAAAGAATACATTTTATGAAATATTCATGCAATGCCACCATATTTTAATGATCTTATATATACATCGCATCACAGCAGAACTCTAAATGTAGGTTTTAGTCTAAAATCTAAAATAATTTTAAGTGAGTTCATATGACTTTATACTAGAGAATAAATATTATACGGAATTGTTAGTTTTCTACCGCAATATGAACTATGAACAAGATTAAGTATTCAGTACTGGTTACAAATAAAGAAAAGTCCAAATTATATATTGGTATTTGGTACAGTTGTATTGATTATTCAATACAACTCTATAGAATAGTTAATATAAGAAAAATAACAAATATTTTTCAAAAATAATGTTGTTTAATAAACAGTACTTGGGACATTTTCACAATATGGTAATTATGGCAAAAGAAAAGCTGAACAAAACAGACTCACAATCAAACAAGGGTACTTATTAAGAAGATACTCCCAAATAACCAAAGATAAACGATTTAATTACCAGCTATGTAAACAGTAGACAAGAAGCAAGATCATATCATATCAAACTTTCATTTATCATCACTTAAATCATTTAAATTTACTTCTTTGGAGATATCAATGTGCATCATTCCTGAAACAAAATTACAAGAGATATTTTCTTCACTAACTACTAAAATTTTGATAGTTTAAAGACCTACTTATCTGGATATATTAATATATCCAAGGAATATTTTAATCAATAAACATTAATAAAAATCCTATTTTAATTATAAAAATACACACATTTTAAATACTTCCATAAATTTGAGCAGTACTGTATATGTTTAGATACAGATAAGCACAAAGCAAACTACACGAAATGAAAGAATGATGCTTCTACGAAAATAAAAAGAAAAAAATTAAAAGCTTAATATAAATCACAAGGTAAAATACCAATATAGGAAAAATGCCTTAACTTTAAATGCAAAAACACATTAAGCGGAAACTAACGGTATATAAATATTCTTACCATTAATATATCTCATATATCATAACGATTGGAAGCAATAAAAACTAATAATAATGAACTGATTCGAAATTGTTAAAATACTGATATGACTCAAGATTTTTACGATTCCTAGCATAAAGTTAATTTCGACAAACCATAGAATATTATTAAGGTCAATTAAGATTGATATATGACGAAATCTCTATTAATTTAATAGCATACTATTGTTTTATAGACTTCTTGTATGCAATAGAAAGTAATCTAATTTAAAATTCGAAAACTATGATCAAGTTGATATCCCCGTTATACGAGGGTTGGTTTTTATATTTTGTGTTTGTACTGGTACTAAAAGTGGTTTTTTAAAACTAATGCAAAACTACCTTAAACATAATGTAATTTTTTACATATTTAGCAAGTATAGTCAAAAGTTAAAATGATTTGATACTCAATCATTTTTATTTCAACATATCAAAAACTGTTTCAAAAAAATCATATTTCCACCACTGTTCTGTTCAAAGTTCTTTTACAAAGTTCTTCAAAGTAATTTTACTATATATTTCTAAGTTATACTAGCTTATTTTTACTAAGCTGGATTATTATATTTTACTATTTATACTTTAATGATTTTAAGTGTACTATTTATACAAAAACTAGCTGCTAATTTGATGTGTATCTACAAAATATGACACCTTATTAGTATGGTCGTGGATAAATCGAAGGTTATATATTGTCACGATATTAGCACATTCTAAATTATATAATAATTTGGACTATTTTATCTAGAATATATAAAAACACTATAGATACTGTGCTAAAAATCAACAAAAAAATGTGTACAAAAAAAGAATGTGCGTAACATATCGTTGTACAAAAGTTACACTATAATATTTTAATTTATCCAATGAAGGGAATTATAATACACAAAAAATTATAAGTGTGGTAACATTGAATGAAGGATGGTTTAATTATTTTTTTAGTTAACAAGACAAAAGAAACTTAGTTCAAAGCATTTTATTCTTTAAAAAAAAAAGGAATATTACACCAACTCTTCTAAGTAATTGTTGATTGCAGCAACAATGGATTTAACCACTTTTCCTGTCTTTAGATTTGGAAACAGGAAGCGATCACTGAGGAAATTTAACTACAGCAAAGACGCTGCAAGTATGGCACATTGTCTAATTTTCTTCATCTCTGCTTAGATTCAATACCAGAGAACGTAAAATTCTTTACTTGGTCTGATTTGTTGTGTCTATTAAAATAAATTCCTATTACAACTTAACATCGTAAAGCATTATTTCAAACCGAAACACGTCTATTCTTATTGTCTAATTATCATTATGGAATCCAATTGTTCAATATTTTATAGCGATAAGGAAAATGTAAAGTATCAATAAGCTTCTTTGAGCTTCGGTTATATATATCATCAGTTGTTTTCATTAAAAAAAACTATTTGATCTACAAAATATTTGGCTTCATTTTAACTTACCAGTACTGACTTAAACCAGTTACATATTATACAACCCTGGTAATTTCAATAAACAGGATATTTATTGTAGAATAAGTAACCTAGACAGTAACATTTTATCAAAGAAACACGGCCTGAATATTGGTTATGTGACTTAAAAATAATATATAAAATTATGTGTTTGTTATAGCAATAAAAAATACCACCAACTCTTCTAAGTAACTGTTGATGGCAGTAACAATAAATTTAACCAGTTTTCCTGTTTTTTAGATTTGGGAACACTGAGGAATTTTACTCTAGCAAAAACATTGTGTGTGTGCAACATACATATGTTTTATTGGAAGAGGGTAATTTTCTTTTTCTCTGCGTATATTCAACACCAGAAAACGTAAAATTGTTTTCTTGAACTAGTCTTTGTTTTATAATATGTTCTGAAAATATGTCTAATATTTAGTCAACAACAAAATCTGAAATTCATCTCTTTTGCTTTTGTAACCTAACATCGTAAAGTATAGTTTTGAACTGGCACAGGAACAATTATTATGGAATCTAATTGGTCAATATTTTATGGTGACAACGAACATACAGAGAATTAACAAACTTTCTTAAGCTTGGTATCATCGTTTGTTTTTATTTTAAAAAGCAACTATTTGATCACTTTTGATCACATAAAATGATGTGTTTGTTATTGCAATAAAAAAATAATTATAATATTGTGTATGTGAAAAAGTAATTCGAGATTTATTTTAAATTTATTTTGTTGATATTCGTATCTTTTCAAACTTCGCAATAACAATCTGCATAAAAATTAGGTAGAAACTATCAATAACAAATTATCTATGTCCAAAGATATTAACAGTGGCTCCATCAATATATCAATGTTCAGGTTTTCCAGCTTCTAGATAATTATGGCTTAGTTAGAAGGTTATGGAAAATAAAACTATTTGATCTAGTTCAGTGAGGTCATTAGTAAAACTCAGTGCACATGAAAAACAGTTACATAGATCTTAAAAAGTATTTATCGTAGAATAAGTAGTTTTATAGTAATTTTAAAACCGTAGCATATTAGGATAAAACCAAATAATTTATAAGTGGTATGGGATAATGGTGGATATAATTTATGGGATTGTTATAATAAATATTTAAAAATAATTCAAAACTGAAACTGATATTTTCTATTGTTGATCACCAATATTTTCATCATTTGGTATATGACTGAAGTTATTATCTAATCCTAGAGAACCACCAAATGAAGTAAAATTTTATCGGCTAATTTCACTGGTACCAGAAATATCCAAACTATTCATAGATAAAAAAATCTAATATCAGTTTAGTTGACCAGGTTGACCAGCTTAAAGCAGAAAAAACTTAGGGAGAGAAATATTTTTTCTCAACTGTATTCTAGGAAGTAGCGCAAGCCTTTGATAAGGTCTGACAAAAAGCACTCGCGTGTAAACTCCATAAAATGTTACCGAAGGAATACATTGAACTCTTAAAAGATATAGGATATATCTCAGCCAGTTTAGAGTTAAACAAGAAGACGCTTTCTCAGTAATGGAAGAAATAGAAACAGGTGTACCACAAGGCAGTGTCTTGAGCCGTGTCAGAGAGGATTTTCACATATTTTTTAATGTAAAATAATCAAATTTTTTTTGTATAATGTTATTACCGAACTGATGTGACGAAGAATCGGAAGTAGTTCAGTGTAAAAGCCATTTAGTTTGCTTTTTAAGCACTAACCATATCATATGGGAAGTCGTAGAAAAGTTGTAGATAACTGTTTCTATGGTGTAATAGTTAGAACGTTAAGCGGAGGTCACGGGTTTGATTCCCAACAGGGTAGCAACTGTTTTTGTTCTAGTTTGATTGGAACATTTGTCAAATCGTCTAGGAGAGATAGCGGACCCCAGAGCGTGAAACGATCCTTATTTTCAATCAATGTTTCTTTATTCCTATTTTTCCTTATACGGGCTGAACTTTTACTTGAGCTATCCATTGTAATACTTAATAGAATAACTGCGTAATTTATTGAGTACATATCTAACACAAAAAAGAGAAAAATAAAATATTTAAAAAAAAATGAATCGATTTCAAAAAATAAATAAGGGACTCACTAAAAAGTAAGAAATAAGCAAACAAAAAAAGATTTAAAATAAAACATATACATAATAATCGTTATAATAACTAAATAAAGATAAGTTTTGTTCGTAATTTAATTTTGTGTAAATGTGACAAAATTATATTATTATTGTAGTATTGTTTAGTCACATATTTTATTTTAAAAAGTCATTTTTTATGTTAAAAATATAAGTTTGATTATATTTTATTAGAAACTAAGTAAGAACCAAAGGGCGCCGCCCTCCTAGATAGGCACCTAGTTTTAAATCACTGTAGAGATAAATTTAAGTTAGTCGACAGCGACTAGTAATAATATATTAATAAAAAAACATTTCCATTTACACATAGAACATAATTATTTTTAGGAAATTAGTAAAACCTCAATATGTCAGGTAATGTTTAGTTATATACATTTTGGATACAAAACGAGAATTGAACAAAGCTAAAAATACGTATATATTGTATCTATTGGGATATTTACCTGGTAGTATTCTCGAACCTGTAAGTACTTCTGTACAGACCTTTGGTTTTACCAAAGAACCTTCCACTAAACTTAAGTCCGAGGAAGTATTCTCCAGGGAAGACTTTTTCTTTCGGCGTGATAACCAGAACCTCATCCTCCAAGTTCTCCGTCACACTCAATATTTGAATAATCCTCGAATTTTTACGAACCAAGGTCACCGAAGAAACACTCAAATTTTTACTGTTGAGAATCAACTCCTTTCTCGGCGCATACACGTCGATGGATATGTTCACGAAACCCTCGAAATAATCTTTGTCCAAGTGCGGAAACAGCGTTAGATCATACAAAGACGGACGCGTGTCATTGGGTAATTTCTTATAACTACTTTGGCGAATCTCCGGTCGGTCTTCGGACGGTTGTTTGTAGACGTAGTAAACACCCGGAGGGATGCTGTTGTGTAACAGATGCCTTCCCACGAACACAAGAACGGTCACCAACACCACGCACAAGATGAACCAGAACGCGCAACAGCTGCAGAAGTACAGCACCAGTTTGTTTCCGGACTTTTTATCCGCGTTCTTGTCGGTCCGTTTCCTACAACACGACATCTTACGAACTGTTGTGGGTTCGGTCGTACATTTCACCAGTTATTGCAAACTCTCGAGCTTACCTGAACTGGTAAATGTTTCGATGCGCGCTTAGGTAGGTAGGGGCTTTACTCTAAGTTCTGGCCGTAGATAGTACCGTAATCGGTGTATAATTTTCTCGTCGGACGTATTTGGCCGAACGATTTCAATAGGTAGGTCGATTAGAAACGATTCGCGAGACAAGACAGGTCAATGATTCTTTATACGACATGATTCATTCTCAGATGCGCTGCATTACATATATATATATATATATATATATATATATATATATATATATATATACAGCATAAAAATTGAAAAATAAAAAATATTTATATTTATGTAACAGGTTGTTCCAAAATAAGGTGTTGCGTGCCATTGTTGATGCTCCGTACTATATTTCAAATAAAGTGATACAACGCGATATTCCTCTAGAACCTATAACGAGTGTAATCCAACGTGTTTGTGTGAAGTACTTCGAAAGAGTGTCAGTGCATCCCAATGTACTCGCTAATCAGCTAAACATGCGACGTGATAGTGAAGTGCGTAGACTAAAACGTTTAACACCACCTGATCTGATTACTGGACATATGTAGACTTTAGAATAAGCATTAGAATAAGTCTAATTAATTAAGATAATATTTTATACAGAAGATTGCTTAATGAAGTGATTTTCTACATGCCATGTATATATAATATAAACAGAAGAAATACTTATTGCCAATAGGGCAGATTGTGGACTCACGAAGAGTAATAAAAAAAAATGTAACAGGTCAACTGAAAAATCGCCGGCCTATCATAGTAAAGCACATTTTTCAAATTAGCAAAAGGCAAAATTAGTTTTTTTTATTCAACATAATTCCCTTCAAGGGTGATGTACTGATTATAGCGACCTTCCAACGTTTCGATGCTATTTTTGTACTACGATTTTTTTTTATTTCAAAATAAGCATCAGTTTCGGCGATCACCTCTTCATTCGACGAAAATATCTTCCCATCGAGCATTTTTTTTTGAGATCTCAGAACAGGAAATAGTCGCTGAGGGATGGATTTGGAGAATACGGTGGACGAGGAAGCAATTCGAAGCCCAATTCATGGATTTCTATCATCGTTTTCACTAACTTGTGACACGATGCAATGTTTTGGTGAAGCAGCACATTCTTTTTCTTCAATTGCGGCCGTTTTTAGGCGATTTCGTCTTTCAAATGGTCCAATGACGCTAAGTAATAGTCGCTGTTGATGGTCCTTCCTTTTTCAAGGTAGTCAATGAAAATTATTGTATACGTATCCCAAAATACAGACGCCTTAACATTGTTAGCCGACTGTTGCGTTTTCCCACGCTTTGGAGCGGGTTCATGGTGTGCATTTCACTCGGATCACTGACGATTGGACTTCGGAGTGAAATGATGAAGCCATATTTCATTCATTGTCACATATCGACCCAAAATCTCGGGTTTATTACGCTTGATCATCTTCAAACCCTTCTCTGAATCATCAAGTCGTCGTTGTTTTTGGTCAAAAGTGAGTTCGCGCGGCACCCTCTTTGCTCAGAGCTTTCTCATACCCAAATATTCGTGAATGATATGATGTGCACGTTCAGTTGATATCTTTAGAGTGTCTGCTAATTCATTCAATTTAAATTTACGGTCATTCAAAATCATTTTGTGGATTTTTTAATGTTTTCGTCGGTAACAACCTCTTTTAGCGTTCACCGTCTTCGGTGCTCATTTCACCACGTCTAAACTTAGCATATTAATCCTTGATGGTTGATTTTCCTAGGCAGTGTCCAGAAATTCGGCATCAAGCCAAGTTTTTGCTTCAACTGTATTTTTTCGCTTCAAAAAGCAATATTTTATCAACACGCGAAATTATTTTTTATCCATTTTATTAACAATAACAAAAGTTGCTTCACTCAAAATATTATAAATCACAAACTAATGATCCGACAGCTGTCAAATTGATACACGCATCTTTTGAGGGTTGGGGCTAACTAAAAAACATATGGATTTAATTCTAGTAGAGCCGTCTATGTGTCAGACCGGGGACTTTTCAAATGACCTGTTACATATACCGGAAAATCAAAACCATAATTTTCGACAAAATAGAACAATGTATTTATTCTAGCGTTGGGTAAAATGTACCCAATTTATGTTTACCTAGATTTATAAGTAATATATATAATTTTATGATTTTTTTGGTAGTTTGCTTGTAAGCAACAATATATTGTATGTTAATATAGCAGCATTTTGGAACGATATTTTTCAATATTGTTAATGTAATAATGTAAAAAGATTAAAATTGTGAATGATAAATAGTAAAGTATTTTTGACTATTTTTATGGTAATAATAGGTAACATTTCGGTTACTCTTTCGATATTTGTTAAAAAATATTTCCGTTCAATAATAAATAACACTTTATTTTAAAAAGCTCTACTAGTTATTGCGCGATCATTTTTAATTAAGTCGTGGATCAGTTTTTATTTCTACGACGTTTAATTCTTATTTAGTATTTATGGTTATTGTACATCTTTAGTTTTTAGATTTTGTTTAAGTTCTATTGTATTGTTTATATTTATAATAGTATATTATTTAATTTAAAAATAGTAATTAACATATTAAAATACTACTTCATTCGTTTAAAATGAAATTATAAATTGAATGTTATTAGTATTTAGTAATTATTTCTTTCCTTTTCCTTTTCAAAGTTAGTACGTGAAGGAATATGCACGTCTCCGTCTCATTTATACTACTGTTGGAAAAAATAACCACATATAAAATTAACTGCCCCAACAATTATCTCCGTCCTTTCCTCTCTCACAATTTATACAAGAAAGAGTTCGTACATCTTCGTCTGACATCAGGAATTGAAAAAAACCATCGAATCGTGCATTTGACTGAAAATAGTAATTACTATTTTCGGTCGCTACTTTTTTTACTATCGACGCTAATATACTACACTATAATACACTACTATACTACCAACGCTAATATATATTTATTATTAGTTATTAGAACCCATTATTATAAGAATTTATTAGAAGTGTGATTCGAAATGTTAGTTCGAAATACTCTGAAAGACTATTAGTGTATCCCAATGCACTCGCCAAACGATTAAATGTGAGCGATGACAGTGCCTAGGCTCAAACGCAAACTACCATACGAACTGATTAATACACACCTAGAGTGAGATTTAATAATCTCTAGAATAAGTTAAAATAGTATCTAGAATAATAAAAGGTTTGACTTATATCCAAAAAGGCAGCAGAGCAACATAGTTAACCTTCCAGAAATATATTGATGACATCTAGAGTAGTTCTAATTCATTCTCTTTAGAACCATTTTTTTCACCTATTACTGGTTAGAAAATTGCATTTATCACAAGAAAGTTAATAAACAGACTTTATCTCAAATTCGGAAATATAAAAAACAGTACAAAATTGTAGTTAGTTTGAAATCAATATTCCTAAAAAAATTATTTCTTTTAATGTCCAATTAGAAAGCCTACAATTAAATTTTACAATAACAATGTTATTTGATAATCATTGTTGTGGTTTTACATTTTAGTTAACAGAGAATGGCCAATTTAATTGGGGATTTTCTTGTTGAAATTAAAATTATAATGTTTACATTAAATGGGTTTAATGTTGTTGCATATTTGTTAGTATTTCAAAATTTAAACTTGACTAATACCACTTCTTATGCTAATATTCTTATGATACATAACCTTCATCTATCGCATGACTAATCTATTTTTGGACACTTTAAATTTGCATCTTGTTAATTTAAAACTCATTGATAAAAAATATTATTATATAAAGTTAAAATAGTTCTGCAAACACAAAATAAAGTAACATGATAAATACGAATAGAAAATATATATCACGATATATATTAAAAAAGTTGTTTTAAAATTAATAATAATCTAGGTTTTTGCAACGATAAAACTAGGTTGATTTATTTATAAATATCTAGAAGTCAATTTTGATTCGTATATTTTTTTAAGGATATAACCAATTTAAAATTATGTTTGTAAAGCTAAAATTTTAATTAATATCCGCATGACATCACTAATTATAATCCTATCATACTCATCAATGTATTCAATATATTTTAAATTATATTTTTTCTATATACATATGACACACACAGAGAGAGAGAGAGAGAGAGAGAGAGAGAGAGAGAGAGAGAGAGAGAGAGAGAGAGAGGCATATTTAATAGACCTTGTACCTAGAGAAAATGTATATTGCGATCTATAATATATATATATATATATATATATATATATATATATATATATAACTTAATGAAATGATAAAGTTATGACCATTTTAAACGAAATTTTGAAATTTTATAGGTTGTTATGGTTAAGCATGTTACATTGACAAAATATCTAAATTTTGAGCTATTTTAGTGTACTTTTTTTAAAAGAATAACATGTTTAGGTACCATTGACACTTTAATGAATCTACAAAAAAAGTACTAAGTTTAACGAATATTAATTTTAACGAATCTCCTATGAGGCACACATGTCTTTAATGCACATGTCTTAATGCGAAAATTAATGACTTTCGCATCCTGAGAATGCAAATTTTTATATTCAAACTAAAACTACTACTAAACATTCTAAAGAAAGACTATAGTATTATTTCAAAGAATTGAGTCATACTCTCGCTGCTATATTCGTTAGACATATTTCCATGTGACTTTTTCTAATTCCAAAAATAAAAATCACTGGAAAAAAACGTTGGTATAACTAATAAAATATAATGGGGACAACTTTCAAGGGGACGTAATGTAGGTGAATAAATAAATTATTTTAATTAATAACACATCTCGTACTTGTAAATGTAAATTGTACATGTACATTTTGTTTATCCAAAAAGGAATAATATTTATATTAAGTACTTACATGTATTTTGATCAGCGATATCTACTGGTGAAAATGCGAGGTATAAATGTTAAACAACTTAACCTAATTGTTTAACTCTATGTTTTGTTCTATATAAAATGACAGTTCCTATTTAGTGTTAACGAGTTATTCGGTCTATAGAGACGTTAATCATAGAGGACTCAAGATTACATTTACAACGTTCATTATTATTGTTGATTGATTTGAACATATCTGCTACCGAGGTCCATACCTAACGATTTATAATTGCGGTGATTTTAATTGCAGTGACTAAGAATGGCAAGGAGAACCAAAAAATATAGAACTCAAAAAAATGCAATATTTATTGGACGAAAACATAGTTAAAACTCTCAAAGGACTTTTAGATAGCTGAGAAGCTTTAATAAACTATTTCCAGACGTTTTCATGCGAAATGAGAGAGATGTATGAGAAAGATTCAAAAGAAGAGAAACTGGCTATTACATGAAATGACTCCATTTCGAACCGTCTCAATATCCCGCTTTTCAGACAATAAAAGAAGAATATTCTGTGCCGTATTATAACCGGCACCGAAAAGTGCAGCTACTACAACAACCCAAAGAAAAAATATCATGGGTTAGTCCAGGAGAGTTATCCACATCGACACAGAAACTGAATATTCAGGACTATGAAATATTAATGTGCATATAGTGGTATTGTGTTTGGTTCCAACAACTGAAAAAAACCTTCAAAGAGGTTTCATACGATGGATATCACAGATATAATAATAATTCAGGAAATATTACAAAGAAAAATAATCAGTGATCAGTTACAGTTAGTGTCAATGATGTTACCCATTGTCCCTTGTTTCAGTTCTCCAAAACATATTTTCTGTAAAATTATAATTTATTGTATATAAAAATACATTTTAAGGCTTTTGTTATTAATTACCGAAAACAGAAAACGGAATAATATGTAAACTGTAAGTTAATTTTAATGTTAATCCTATTACAATACCTTGTTCAAAATAAATGTATTATTTATCTAATTAGATAAGAAAATACAGACCCAATAAAACAATTTAAAATAGCTGACGAAAAAATGAAAAAATCTGGTACCGAAACGTACCGAGGTACTCGATTATCGGCCCCGTTTGTAATCAGTGAAAGTCTAAATAAAACATGCACATCAAATAGCTATTTGTTATGGTTCTAAATGGCTTCGATTAATATTTATTTTCGGTTCCGAACTTTTACTTCGAACACCTATTTGCATAGGACGGACGGCATAGATCGTACTAACTATTGCGAAAAAGTTCAAATAAATTAATTGCCTAGCAAAATACGATTATGTAATCGCAAGTTTCCGGCTACGGTTGTGTTATCAACCATAAAATAAAATAACATACAATTAACAGAGTAATTAGGATTTTTTAATAGTTGGGTTTAATGGTGGAATAATACCTAATCATTAGAGGCCTCAAGTTTGTTTGTTTAGCTTTGACATATTTTATAGTAAATTTGTTATTGTATAGTATTTATGCTTGGTCTGTCATCTGTCTGTAATCAATTAGTCATTCGTTAATGTTAATATTGCAAAATAACTTTTATATTATTACGATTTATTATATTTAAAATAGTTTAAAATAATTAAAACTATGTAGTTAAGAAAAGAGAAATATTAATATTATTGGAGATCAGATAACAGTTGAATTATCACAAGAAACAGTTGGGCAATATCATATTAGGTACTTGCCAAGGTTCTTCATTGAAGGGGACTTAATAAAACTTAGAAAAAGAAATGAATTACTCACAGCAGTTCATATTGCAAATTGTAATTATCAGTCAATACGCGTATCCACTTACTGGCTAACCAGCAGAAATAAAGTGTAGCTCAAATAAAAATCGAGAACATGTACGAACTAACATCTAATCACGTTCTAATATTGTTCAAACTCGGCTATCCTTTACAAATACCTACAAATTTACTGGAAGTGGAACAAGTTTAAACTTATAACTCGGGAACAAATCAATTTAAATCTAAGCCCAAATATAATTGAACAAATTCTGTCACCCGCAAAAGAAGCTACTCCAATATTAAGAGAAAAATTAGAATATCCCCTCGAAGTTACGATCAATTTCCTAAAATAAGTCGAAAAGCTATAAGAATATGGTACAGGATCATAAATTATGTAGGCAAAACAATATTTAATAGAATAAGTAATCAGACAAAGCAAAAGTTTAAAGAATATAAACAGAATTGCTTCGAAAAATATTGAAGTGAATTAAGCCCAGAACCAGACAAAGATTACTTGCTATGGAAAGTAACTCGAAGATTTCGTAAAACTCGTAGATAAAAAACGATCGAAATGAATGAGTCCAACGCAACGACGAAAAAGCTTAATTATTTAGCTAACGTGTTCCAACCAAATAATACAGAATCTATAATGGATATAATTCCTGTTTATCAGCTAAATATAGCTGTAAATCTGATTTCTTCATTGGAAGTTACCACGTAAATTGATAACATCCTCAAGCCGAAAAAAGCTCCTGGAATTGATGATAGTTTCCTTGAATTATTGAAAGAGCTGTCACGAAAAGCAATCATGATGTTGACATATATATTCAATGCTTGTTTGATAGTGAAGCATGTTCCGGAATATTTCAACAAGATCCACAAGTGAACTACGGACTGGAAAGTACAGCATAATGCAAATCTGTCTATTCTAATTTCCGTTGCAGCGAAATGACAGAAACGTAATTATATTAGTTGACGGGTGCCCGATTCCTCAAGCAGAATCAGCTAAATATCTTGACATCCATCCCGAAGGTAGGTTAAACTGTAAATATCATCAAAAAGATAAATATAGAAGGTAATCAGTAATCCAAATATCAGACAAAAAGCAGGGCAGATAAAAAAGTAAAAATGAAGCAACTGTATTGGTTAGTCGGAAGATACTCTCAACATGGCCTAAAATCGAAGAGATTAGTTTATTAGTCAATCATAAAGCCAATTTGGATCTATTCAATGCAAATATGAGGTTGCACGAAAACATTAAACCAAGTGGTAATCTAACGCTGCCACAACAAAATTCTACAATTAATTACCGATGCTTATCGTTACGTAACCAACGAAGAGCTGCACGGTAACCTCCAAATCAAATGGATTTACGAAATGATCCAATATTTCGCCATAAAACATGAAACAAGTATAAGTGTATTTTTAACTTTAGCTTAAGTAGTTTAGTAAATTCGATGGTTTGAACTTTTCTTCACGCAACATAGTAGTTTTCTATTTAGTATTGTTTTTTTAAACTATACATAAAGAAGCTAAACTATATAATAGAAATTTTATTATTCCCGAACATCAGTTTGGGTTTCGTAATAAGCATGGAATTATAGAACAAAGGCATAGACTTGTAAACAAAGTAAACATGGACCTAAATGCCAAAAGGTACTGTTCAGGTACTTTCTTAGACATATCTTAGGTTTTTGACAAAGTATTGCATACGGGCTTGAAGGTTAAATTAAAGAAACTTCTCTCTCATCCGGACTATCAGTTAATTAAATCGGATCTCACTGATAGACGTTTTAATGTAAAATAAAGTGATGAACATACCGAATTACATCCAATATATTAAGGAGTTCCGCACGATCCAATATATATCTTCTATATACAGCCGATCTACCCACCACAAAAATAACTAATGTGGCAACATACGCAGACGACACAGCAATCTTAGCATCTCATGAAGATCCAGTCACAGCATCAGTGAACCTACAAACCCACCTCGAGCAAATACAACTATGATTGAAGACATGGTGCATTTAAGCCAATGAAACAAAATCCCAAGCAGAGGATGTTAAATATATTGGTATGCCTTTAGATCGACGCCTAACCTGGAAGAAGCACATACTCTCTAAACGGAAACAACTGGGACTAAAATTATATCAAATGTATTGGCTCATCGGGCATGAATCCAAATTATCGTTAGATAACAAGGCATTGTTGTATGACTCTATACTCAAGCCTATTTGGTCATACCGAATCCAACTGTGGGGTACCGCTAGCAAATCTAATGTATCCATCCTTCAACGGTTCCAAAATAAAGCGTTGCGTACCATTGTTGATGCTCCGTACTATGTCTCAAATGAAGTGATACAACGCGATATTCCTCTAGAACTATAACGAGTGTAATTCAACGTGTTTGTGTAAAGTACTTCGAAAGAGTGTCAGCTACATATGCAACGTGATAGTGAAGCGCGTAGACTAAAACGTTTAACATCATCTGATCTGATTATTGGATATATATAGACCTTATAATAATTCCATATCCAACTATGGGGTACCGCTAGCAAATCTAATGTATCCATCCTTCAACGGTTCCAAAATAAAGCGTTGCGTACCATTATTGATGCTCCGTACTATGTCTCAAATGAAGTGATACAACGCGATATTCCTCTAGAACTATAACGAGTGTAATTCAACGTGTTTGTGTAAAGTACTTTGAAAGATTGTCACAGCATCTGAATATACTCGCTAATCAGCTACATATGCAACGTGATAGTGAAGCGCGTAGACTAAAACGTTTTACACCATCTGATCTGATTATTGGATATATATAGACCTTATAATAATTCCATATCCAACTGTGGGGTACCGCTAGCAAATCTAATGTATCCATCCTTCAACGGTTCCAAAATAAAGCGTTGCGTACCATTGTTGATGCTCCGTACTATGTCTCAAATGAAGTGATACAACGCGATATTCCTCTAGAACCTATAACGAGTGTAATTCAACGTGTTTGTGTAAAGTACTTCGAAAGAGTGTCAGCTACATATGCAACGTGATAGTGAAGCGCGTAGACTAAAACGTTTAACATCATCTGATCTGATTATTGGATATATATAGACCTTATAATAATTGTAAATTTAGTTTGTAATTGTAGATTTATTTGTAAATAAAATTTGTTAAAAATTGTCTCTATATCTCTAAATAATTTGATCTCCAAATAATATCAACAGCAGATGAAGAACATATAATATGCATGTAATATGCATAATAATGCATGTAATAAAGATCCAATTTACTTTGAAAATAAATATACGATTTATCTATATGAATACGCACGTTGAGTTTCCTAAACTGGTATAACTGCTGGTATACAATCCGACCAGCCTATTCTTCATGTCGCCATTGAATTGAATTGCTATGTTGTCGAACGTCGAAGTAAACTGGGTACCGTCTTTTTTGGATATCTCCAGAGTTTCATATTTCTCATCGACCGAGAAATTGGCAGGTTCTCCTTTGACAGTGACACTTGTTATGTTTAACTTGTTGCTGTGCAGCAGGATAGAGGATGTCGGTTCATTTATATTAACGGATATAATGACAGTTCCTTTGAATAAGCCTGAAAATAAGATAATTATATGGCAGCAGCATCGTTTGGACGAATATTTGAAGATATTGGAGTTTTAGGTTAATGTATGTTACGAACTGTTGCGATTTTCCGGCAGCTTATAGACCAAACAGACGAGTGCTATATCTGTTTCGCTACATCGAGACAGCAACGGTATGTATATCGAAGTAAGCCATTGAACAAAATGGATACTGTTTAGCACAAACATGCAATTGTTTAATATTATGATTGATGTTCTCAATAAGACTATTGTTTTGTAATTACAGAAAAACCCAGCGATACTTTTTATCAGTTATATCCATTCCATTAGTTGTTTGCATTAAACGTCATTTCTCTACTGCTATTCAACATAGCAATAGATGCAGTTAAGCAAAAAGTTTTTGAAAACAGACATGGCATTCAATATGATGATATGTTCTCTGATGATAGTGCTATATTCGCTGATATATGTTGAAGCTCCAACATTCTTCATGAGATAGTTCACACTGCAGATGCATATGGTTTAAGAATTAATGAAGAAGATTAGTGGAAAATCAAACTATCTATCAATGGTGTAAGGATATAACGTGCTTGTAACTGATACTTGAAGCTAAAGTTCAATGGAAATCACACATAAGAAAGGAATAAAAGAGACCGCAAATCAAATTTCGAAAAATACAGTGCTACTCTAACACCGTTACTTTATAACCAAGTAATTCAACCAATTTGGCTCTGTGATATCGGTTATTAAGGATATATAAGAAAATACAAGACAAATACAATCCAACAGTATTAAAATAATGTTTTAAAAATAGAGATTAAGTTTACTTTACTCAAAAATCATCTTATAGAGCATTACGTCATATAGAAGCGTCTTTTAGAAACCCGGTTACTAAATTATTGATCATTCTTACCTGTTTCCAAATCTGGATAAAGATATAGATCATAAACTGAAGGACTGACTGTTTTTGGCAACCGAAATTTCGTCATATCGATGCTGGTTTCTTCAGTGGTTGTGGAAAGTGTTGTAGTAGGTGTAGTTGAAGAAACTGGAAATATAACAACATAATAAACATATGTTACTACACAAAATATGAGCATGGGTTTCATATGCATGTGCAATATACTGTAACATCCTAATTTAATACAGCACTGTATTTTCATTTTCCTTTATTGGAACAATTATACAAAATCATCATCGTTACTGAATATTGCAATGTAAATTATATAGTATAATAAGTTAATCAATCAAGTTTTAGACGTAATCAATATGTTATTGTCTGGTTTGTGGAGTAGCATTGGAATAATCAGAACCCTATAATGATATTGAAGTTAATTTTACTATAAATCAAATGTCAAAGATTTTTCTTAAATTTGTCATTCAAATTTCTAAAGACTTGAAGAATGACGTTAATATTTTCAACCAAATATAATTTGGGTGCAACTTCAGGGTTGCTGCGTTCTTTGCATATCCAATATAACAGGCAATGTACATTGATGATGTAAATTCTAAATTGTATCTGCTCAAGCATTCCCAGTTAGTAATAATAAATTCCAAATTATCAAAATAAATTATCAGAAAGTCGACTTTTCGCAAGTTATCTCCTTATTTACTCCATGTTTAATTTGGTAACATACACAGCGGCAACACAATGTTTTATCGATCTGTAATAAGGATTCGGGATTAAAAAGAGTATGTTCATATGATGTTGATTGGTCTGAAACATTTCAAATCATTTTCTTTCAATCTTTCAATCATATATTTTTTTATTAATTACTTCTTGTAATAAATATGCTTAGTACAATCTTAATTTACAAATTAATTTATTACTACTGTTCTCTTGTACTGTGTAAATCAAACTAATCTATTTAAGCTAAACTTAAGAATACACTTTTATACACTAAACAAGTACGTGTGGTTTGCTTTAATCTTCTTAAATTTCCTGCCTGTTGTGCAGTAGCTCTATTGTTTCCAAGGTGCAACCTTAACATATTTCATGTATAATGCGAAATAAAGCGAAATCTTGGATCTCTTCGTGTACCCATTTAATTTCGAGGTCATTGTGCAGCTCTTCGTTGGTTTCGTACCAACAAGCATTGGTAATTAATCATATAACTTTGTTTTGAGTACGTTGGATTACTAGTTGGTTCGATGTTTTAGTGCAACCTCATATTTGCACCGCATAGGTCCAAAGATTGATAAACCAACCTCTTTGATTTTAGGTTAAATTGAGGTTATCTCCCGATTAACCAGTACAGTTGCTTGACTTTGAGTCTAATCTGGCCTACTTTTTGCCTAACATGATGTTTCAAGTTTAACATACCATCGATATATATTTAGAGGTATTTGCCTGATTCTGCTTGAGGAATGGGACATCCATCAAGTGATATACTTAGGTTTTTGTCATTTTTCCGCAACGCAAACTTAACAAGATGGACTTTGGAGCTATTAAGCAGTATTTTCCAATCTCTAGTCCTTTTATAGATCTTGTTGACCGCTACTTGTACTTTTTCTACAGTTTTAAACAGAGATACATCTTTTACCATGATAACTGTGTCGTTGGCAAATGTTCCAAGTACTGTTTCTTTTATTGCTGGGATACCAGCAGTATAGACTAGATATAGGAGTGGTCGCAAGAGTGGAACTCTAGCTAAAATAGGTTTAAGTGTCGATAGTATCCCTTCATGCGAGATTCCAACAGTAGGCAATAATTCCGCGGTAGCAATTTGCTCATTTTGTATATTACTCCCTAATGCCCAGTCAGTAACTTATGACGCGTCCAGGAATACTGTAGAACAGTTTTTTTTTCTTCGAATGCCTTTTCTACAACTGCTGTTACTCTGTACACTTGCGTCAGTTTCTCAAATAATTTTGATAACGCAGGTATTAGCGAAATAGGCCCCTAAGATCCAAATTGTTCTGCCTTTTTATCAGGAATCATATAATGAAAACCAACATTTTCCATAAACCAAATTATGAGTTTAATAAGAAAGAAATATATAAAATTAATAATAAATAGGGCTTATTAGGTTATTAGGTTTATTCAACAATAGGATGGTTCAAATATGAGTCCTATGATGTCAAACGTCAATTTCAAAAGTCAATGAAAGTCATCAAAGCAACTCTTGTATCGCGTGTCTTGTCATTCATAGATCACTACAAGTATTAATCGTTTTATTGAACTTTTTGCAATGTTACGTAGTAACAATTTGTTCAATTAGATTAATAGACTGTTTTATTCAGTTTTAACAGTTCATAATAGACTACATCTTCCTGATTCCATCATTTGCACAACAAGATTTTATGAATATTCGCTTCAGTATCGATGTAATTGGTTGTCCTGGGATTATCGCAGTAGATCCAATTTTCATATCCAATCACAAAACGTTACAAAAATTCATATTTTCTGCTTGGCAAGCAATAAAACCGCAATGTTGAAATAGTTCGAAATGGCATTTTCAGTCAATTCTATTCATTCAGTAACTATTTTGCCTACTTTTGGATCTTTTTGATCGCATGAAAACGTCTGCAGTTTATTGCTAAACCGTCTGAAAGTTTCTGAGAGTTTTCACTAAGCTTTTGTCCGATAAATTTTGAATTTCCTCGTCTTCGAATTGTTTTAGTCCTCCAAGTCTTTTTTTCTGTCACTGGTTTTAAAATTGGCACTTTTCAATCGTTGAACAAGCATCGCCATACGTTTCTAAAAGTGTACAATGGGCTTTGACAGCAGCCAATTTCTAATCAAACAACAAAAGTAATTAATGTCTTAGCATCTGTATACACTGAATCACTTAAAAAGAAATGTCAAAACCATAGAATTTAACAATTTAACAAGAAATCACTATGCATCTTAAATAATAGGTAAACCAGATTATATTTACCATCTTCATCAGATTTCTCGTCATCCAACTCCTTTCTCAATCTCGATATATCAACACCAAGCGCTATAGTACTTATACAAAAGACCGTACTGGCTATAATAAAGAACATCAATGTCTTATGACTTAAAATCCAACCACAAACACTCATTATTTTGACAAAATTAAAATTTCGGTTAATGTAAGCAGATGTACATGAGAACTAACTGGTAAAATATGAATTGGCAGGTTCATACTGATAAGGAAATTAACTAAGATCAGACAAAACAAGCTTCAAATATAGAGATTTACTTTATTATAATATAATACCCTGATATGCTATATAGTGATTCAAAAAAGATCTCTTTGCTATTTAGAAAAATGTATTATTTAAAATATAATTAATTATTAATGAATACATTTTTCTATATTTCTGGTAGTAATTTAATTTAATTAAAATGCAGATTCCAATGAAAAATATTACTTTTGATTGCTTGCATTGATGTAAGGTCAAGCTTATCTCTGCTTATGTTTAGTTTACGCCACGCCAACCACTAGAGTGGCGTGAAAATAGCTCAATATGTGAAAAACCGTTCAATGACAACAAAACATTTGTATGATTAGCATTTAATGATACTACCAGAGCCTAGTAAAAGATTCCTAGTTAAATGACTCCAAATTTTTTATCAAGTGTAATGAAAATTCTAATTTATATTAACAAAACCATTTTACTTTTTCAAGTCTATATATATATAATATATATATATATATATATATATATATATATATATAAAATTTATATATATAAATAATTTCCAATAGCAACTACTTGATCTTTAAAATAAGCAAAAAATAAGCTAAAAACTAGCACCATAAAGGTATTGCAGCATATGACTCTATGTTGTTATACGATAATGAAAGAAATGTGTGGTTTAATGAAGAAAAAGTGCACAGACAAAAACGAAATCAAGAGTAACGAAAAACAGCCAAATGACAAAGTAAAACAATCTCTATTTTCTAATAATAATAGAAGACAATTTATCGACTATACTGAAGAAGGAATAATTGTCAACAAAAAAAACAGCTTATGACAGCATATAATAAATTTATCGCAGCTTCAAAATTGCGCATCTTGCCTACATATTAATCATACTTTATATATTTAACGAAATTCTCCATTAGAAAGAAAACAATAAAAGAAGTATCATGGACACAAACAGTTTTGAAATTGAGTGAAAAGTATACAATTAAAAGTTATTTACAGAAATTAGAAAAATAGTGTCTCTAATTTTCATTTTGTTTCTTCCTATGATATCACGAATTGATTAAAACAGTCGAACCGTGTATTTGACTTAGTAATTAGTATTTTCAGTCGCTAGTTTTTTGACTATATTTTTCGACTGTTTTTAGTCGATAGTTACTAACGCTAATTTTAATACAGTTCGTCTAGCACAGTTCACAGTGTATGCACTTTTTCGAGCCAAGGGATTAACAAATGAATGTGGGAATACGCACTCCAGATCATACGTCAATAAAGGATTTAAAATGATCATTTTTAAATCCCTTTCTTAGATAACTTAAATAAATTCAATAATAAAAAAAGACTCGCATTATATTAAACATTTTTCAATCGATAATAAATTTCATTCAGGATTAGCAATTTCGCGAAATTATTGTATTTTTTATAACCACCTTAAGTGATTTAAACATGAATTAAAGTGAAAAAAAATTGTCTGTTGTGTCTCGTAGTTCGTATTCATTAAAGATAACATATTAATTTTATATTTTTCAACAAATACTTCCGTTTGGAAATAACCAAAAGCCAAATATCTTGGCATGATCATTGATGGTACTCAGGTAGAAGCCACAGTGATAAAAATGTGAAAAATCTCAAGCTAGAGTATAAAAAAAAATACTGGTTATTAGGTAGATATTCTGGCCTGTCAGTATGTAATAAGGTTTTTCTTTACCAGCAAGTCCTGAAACCAGTGTGGACTTATGGTGTTCAACTCTGTGGATTTACCAGCGAAGACAATAGAAATATCATACAAAGATTGGTACATTCTCCATGGTACACTCATAACAAAAATTTGGAAATATGGGCCTGAAGATAGAATCTATCGATAACGTTATCTGACTGTATGTACTAACTCTTTATATTTTCTTCTAATTTTTTCCATTCAATTCAATTTGGCATACAATGTGATACCGAAGTATTTGAAAGAATTCTCATAACATACTATAATACCATTTAAAACCAAATGAGAAATTGGTGGGCTATGGTATGGTATTTTGTTGGTAAAGTTAAAAGGAATACAATTTCAGTTTCATTCGACAGTGTTTGGCCCTGTTTATTATAAGTTTCTTTATAGAGGCTTCTTGGTTCTTGCTCTATTCCAATAGCGCTGTATAATCCGCGAATTTGGCTACCATAATCAGTTCCAGTTTAGGTATATACTCCACTGCTATAGAACAGTTAGAGGATAGCTAGAGAATCTATTAGGTAAATAAATTGTTAACATCTCTATATATTCCTTTGGAAGCATTATGTTTCGTTTAGTTTATATATCAAGCTTCCGTGTTCAAAGATTGCGCTATGTCTAGAAAATATGCTCGACAGATATTTATTTTTCTTCCAAGGTATATTGAATGATGTGCGTTATTTTATGGATCTGGTTGATTATCGAGCGTCTTTATCTGATTCGAAACTGACCATGTGTGGAATTATATTACTAGTAGTGTTGGGAATTATCGACTGAAATCTACTATCAATTGTTTAGTAATTGACTATTTTTTACTAACGACTGTTTCAGTCGCTATTTTTGGTTCGACTGATTTTACTACTTTTTACCATGACTGTTTCACTCGATTGTTTTCAGTCTATATATATATATATATATTGGAATGATATATTTCAAGATTGTTAATGTACTAGGATAAAAAGATTAAAATTGTGAATGATAAATAGCAAAATATTTTTGACTGTTTTTATGGCAATAATATATTTCGATTACTGTCTAGATTTGTCTTACACAATATTTCCGTTCAATGATAAATAAAGCATTTATTTTATTTAAAGAAGCTCTAGTAGTTATTGTGCGACCATTTTTAATTATTTCATGAATTAGTTTTTTTTCTATAATTAGGTATATGCTTAATTTTTATTTAGTATTTATGGTTATTGTACATCTTTAGTTTTGAGGTTTAGTCTAGAAGTTTTGAGGCAAAATAGCTGATCACGACTTGTAGGTTATAATATACAATTTAACTGCATAAAGAGTATCTATCGAACTAATCAAATTATTAATAGTGCCACCTGTCGGGTATTTTTATAAGTACACACGTTAACCATAAAAGATATTGACGATTGTATTTTTAGAGACAATTTGGCGAAGGATCTTTTCCTAAACAATCTTACTTATTCAGGTCATCATAAATTTTAAAAATAATTGTACCTATTTATTTTATAAAGATGCACGTTACTATATTCGTTTTAAACTCTACATTATCTTAATAAATTTTATGAACGAAAGCTTAACATTAACTTAATTTTAAAAATTCTATAGTATATATACTTACAAATTGTAAAACTAGGCTGAAATTTCCGTGAAAATTTTGACCTATATACACTAGGAAAATTTACCACCCACGACTTTTTAAATAGATTATGTGATATTACATGTGAATTAGTTTTAAACCCTAAAAAAGAACATATTCACTTATCTTATCGGATATTATCAATACTGTTAAAACCGAAAATATCTCTGATTTATCAAGATTTCTATGACAACCACGCAACGTTGTTACTAACCTAAATAAACCCGGCCTAAATAATTCATGGATGTTTTTCAAAAAAATTAACATTAGTTAATTTGTAATTTTTTGAGAACGTCCGAAATTGTCGAAACCGTATCTAATACGAATTAGAACAAATGTTATGGACTTATCTTGATTTTATTGCGCCATTTTAACACCCCACAATATCAGCTGATCACTTGTAAACACATGAGCTTAAAAAATTGAAGGCAGTGTTGCCATATGTTAAAAATATTCAGTAAAGCGTTTTGAAAAAAGAATATTTAAAAATGTATTACATTTTGTTTTTAAATTTTAACTAAACGCTATTAAATCCAAAAATATAGGATTTATATTAACAGTGAAAAACATATCTATTGGTATATATGGTTGCCTAAAATTCAGGAGAACGAAAATCTTATGATAAATATTAAATAATGTTTTCAACTCATTTTTAGACATCAATATTTAGAGAAAATTTATTTTTACTCGATTTAAGATAATGTGTATTTAATGGTATCAATTCAGAGATATAACTGTCAATAACCATTAGTACTCACAGTTTCCCTTTATATTGACAGATGTGTATTTCTGGTTAATATTTCATCCCAGTTTTATCAAAAACTACAACCACATACTTAAGGTAAAAAAGTTGCTTTGTTGAAAAAGATATCTCTTAAAATAATCATTTTTAAAGATTTCTTTCTGTCAAATAGACTTCTTTCTGTCAAATAAACTTATTTCTTTCTCAGTCAGTTTCTTTTCTTCTAGTGATTCATTTGAAAATCCCTTTACCTTACTTAGAAAAATATAGAAGTGTTTGTAAGAATTTAGTTAAATAAGTTTAAATCTGTTTATTGATTACTTCACTCCAGGCAAAATAACTGATCACAACTTGTAGGTTATAATATGCAATTTAACTGCATAGAGAGTATCTATCGAACTAATCGAATTGTTAATAATGCCACCTGTCGGGTATTTTTATAGGTACACACGTTAATCTTAATTGGCAGTGTTGGTGAATATTTTCTGCTAAACTAATTTGCATATCTTGTTAGAGGAATACCGTTAATCTTCACCTGATATTCTAAATAACAAAAACAAAGATCACTAATATTTTAGCTATTGTAATGCCGATACAATGGATATATTATTGGCATTTTTCTTCGTAATTTATATGCAGTAAGATAATCTACAATTGGTGATTGCTACAATGAATTGAAACGTGATCTGATAAACAATGATGATGTTCGCTCGAAATCGACGAAATTGATCTATGACAATAAATAAAATGTCCTCAAATTAGTTTTGGAGAACCGTGAAGTGAAGTTACTTAAGGGAACTGACATATTATAGATATCATAAAGTACTATGTTTAAAATTTCTCAAAAAAGGTTGATCATGCGTAAATTGTTCTCTAAGTACCACATTTACTTATGTTAAACAAAAAAAAACAATTTATCGACTACTTGAAACACTTTTGGAATAGTTTTAAATGTATAAAAAGGATATCTTACGTTCATATGTGGAAATGAATAAAGAAGCTGTGATTGATTCTTATATAACTTACTCAAAATTCATTAAAGGATTTAAAACAGATGGTGTTACTATATATTAAATAGCATCGGCTACATTTGTAAAACAATTAATGTGGAAGCATCCTCAATAGCCTTCATTTTTCAGTATATGAAATTTCGTTTAAGTGTGAAGAAAAATGTTTTTAATGCGTTGAAAACGTCTGAATCTGTATCGAGTAAATAACACTTGCGGAAAGTTTTACTCTCGGCTTGTTCTGCGAAACTTATGACAACTATGCTCCGTCCAGTTCAACATGTGAATACTGGCTTCGACGGTTAAAAGTGGCGATTTAAATATCAAAGACAAAAGTCCAGAGCGTTCTGGACAGCCAAAGAAGGCAAGGATTTGAGAGCATTACTGGATGAAACTATCTACAGGGATCGCTTTCAACTACAATTAATGCGTTAGGGACGAGCATGAACTCATTGCATAAAGCAAATATAATTTTAAAACCTATGAAATTATACTTGGAAATATTAAAATGGGAAGTGCTACCCCACCTGCCGTGTTCTCCAGATCTGGCACCTTTTGATTACCACTTGTTCCGAGATATGAGCCGTGATCTGGCTGAACAGCGCTTCACTTGTCATGTTGATACGAAAAAATGACTCGATACGTGGATAGCCTCAAAAGATACATCGATCTATCGAATTGGAATCCGTAAATTGTCCGAAAGATGGGAAAAAGTGGCCGCTATCGATGGACAATACTTTGAATAAAATACATTGTACCGATTATTCACAATAAAGCTTGAAATTAAAAGAAAATCCGTGAAAACTAATTTATAAGCTCATTTACAAATAATTAATTTTTCGGTTATTTTACTTCCACAAAAAATGAAAATGCAAAAAAATATCACTGCACTCACCATGACATATAATAGCAAGAACGAGTTGCACAAGATATCGTTGACCGGCCATGCTCGCCATATCTGGTAACTCTGACTGGTTATGTCTAAATCAAATATAAATGTGTTTCAGTTAATAAGCATATTTTTTTCTGTATCCCCGAAAGTTAAAATGACCGTGCAATCAAGCATGCGTTAACTGTCAATTTTTCAACTGTTTTTCATCGAAATGAATTCTACCTATTGTGAACGAAATTGATGTTGTGTGGTTTATTTTGCATACTATCGCAGCTAATATATGATAATTGAATTTTAACGGCATTTATTGTATATATACGACGGTTTTATGTAATTTTTTGATATGGATTTTGGTTGGGTTTTGATTTAGATATCTAAATTACATTAATTACTTATTCCAACCACCTAAATCATTAGAATATTATATATCTCTCATAAATGAAAGGAATTTGATTCGAACTTTGTCCTAGCTGTTTTTTTTGTTGAATTATTGACTTTGAAAAAAAATGTGTATATATTTTTGACAGCATTTGATTTAAATGACTTGATAAATGAAGTTACGTTAGCATCATGCTACCACCCTAGTTACAGAATGCGTTGCTTACCGGAAATCATCAGAAATGTCACGAGTTGTAGAGATACTGCTTCATTAACAGGTTTTATTAATTTTCTTATTTGTTTGGTAGTACATTTAATAAATTATTCTTTCTAACAACTCACTAAAATTTAAAAAATAATCAAACTTAAATTTTTAATACCAACAAAAACGTTTGGTCAAAAACCAACAAAACAAAAATGTTGTGTTAAAAATCTAAGCTAGAAATCGGTTTAATATTTTTGTTAAAAATATTTTATTTTTCTCTTTTTAGTGTTAGATATTTACTCAATAAATTACGCAGTTATTTTATTTAATATCACAGGTACTACATTGGGTAGGTCAAATAAAGGTGCAGCACGTGTGAGGAAATATAGGAATAAAGAAACAATGATTGGAAATAAGGAGCGCTTCTAACCCTGGGGCCCGCTAACTAACCCAGGTGATTTAACAAATGTCCTAACTGAACTAGAATAACAAAAATTTATTGTACCTGCCTGGAATCGAACTCACGACCTCTGTTCGTGAGCTAAACGCTTTAACTACTAAACCACAGAACCAAGACAGTTGTTCAAAATATTTCTATGAGGTATTATATACTATAGTTAGTGCTTAAAAAGCAAACTGAATGGCTTTTTACTGAACGACTTGCGACTTTCCGTCACATCAACTCAGCAATAACATTACACCCAAATATCTAATTATTTTAGATAAAAAAATATGTGAAAACTTTGTACGTGCCTTTGAAATTTGAGCATTTTCTTCGATTTCCCCACTTCCCTCCATCAGATGACTTGTTCCAATGGGACCACCTCGGAAGTACACTCTTTCGAATAAAAAATCAATTTTGAAAATCGGTCCACAATTGACGGAGAAATAGACCAACATAATTAAAAAATATATTTATACAGTCGAACATAGAACCTCCTCTTTTTTCGAAGTCGGTTAAAAATGGATATACTTTTCGGATTCAGCACGCCGAAAAACATAAGACAAAATTACAGACACAGGCATAAGACGCAGTACCACCAACATAACACCTTCAGAAGAATAGTTTTGCTTCATCTTGACCAGTTAGACTACGATGAACGATAATTGGAAAATTCAAGCTGGGATATAGGTGTGTTCATTTAAACTTTTTCAAGTAAAATTTGAAAATACAATCAAGGTGACTTAATGTATCTCTACTTAACGATGTTTATTTATTAACTGCGTATTTTTTCGACATTTATCCCCTTGCCAATGAAATTTACTCTATTTTTGCATATTTAAAAGGTTTTCAAAATTCACAAGAGAACAGCGATAACTTATTCAAGATTCTATAACATAACCCAAAGAAAGTATAGGAAATCAATATTTAGGGTAATAAGATAAAAAATATGTGCAAGCAGTATATTCGTAACTACATGTCATTTAATTGGTTTTCAGAAATAGTCTCAATTTTTCAAAATAAAATGTTAAGGGTAGTGTCTTTAAAAGAAGTAAATAATGTTTTGTTTCCGGAATACCTCTGAGGATTACTAATATTAGAAGGTAACTTCTTTTTTATTTTAAAATAAATACTAACAGAAAAACAAACAACTACATTAACACCAACTAAAAATGTCGAAATTGGAAGATCCAAATTGAAGGAAATCATTGTAGGAAATCGCTGTTAATTATAACCGTTGAGTATGGGCCGGGTATTCTAACAGAAACGTTATATTTGAATTGAATTGCCGACCATATTTACCAAAATCCCTGAAATATTACTTCAAGACAATAAAATGAGGAATCCTACCAGTCACTAGACATTACTCCTTGTAATTTTCACTTATACCAATTAATATCAATAAATCAGAAAATTTTGGAAACGTATAGTTCTTTCAATGCTTTGAAATGCAATAATGTATACAATTTCTCGCATTATATTCTCAAATTTACCAGAAAAAGTGTAACAATCAAAGAGCACGTTTGAATAGAGAATAAAATGAGAACTAACTTGGTTCATTTCTTTTATCGTTCATGTTAGAGATCAATACACATTATTTAATATAAAATTATTTATAGACCGTATAGGAAAAGTGTCAATTCGCTGGCTCCTATTTATAGACCTATAAATATCCAGACGAAGATATTCGAGAGACTATTTGCAATAATTACAGCGTAACATCCGTACACGTAACAGGTAAGTTTCAAGCGAGTGAGTACCTTTAACCTACCCAAAATAGAAGTCCATTCTGTTTTCGATTGATTAAAAATGTGACGTGACGTCAATTCGTTCGAATGAATGTCAAGAAGCAAGGATTCATTTAATTTCCTAATAGGTAATTATAATTGACTCACTTAACATCAGCTTTTTAATCTCTATAAGGGCATATCATGCCATAACACGTCCCTTTATGTGTATTTTGGTCTGAACAGTTTCATCATAATATTTATGTAATTTTGATGTTAATCCCGTAACAGTGAGTTCTTTCATAATATCCCTCAAAATGTATATCTGTAGGCATGCAGATTATTTCAAGGCATTGTTGATAATCATTCTCGAACATTACGTTTATAGTGCGGCAATTTCAAATATTTATAAACCACGCATGGTTGGTTCTTTGCCTGTGAGTAATAGGAAGCAATGTTTTCGTGTAAAATTTGAAAAAAAATATTTAAATTTCAGAGTGTTATGAGTCTAATAGTTAGCGAGAGTGTGACGCCAGCGGTAATATTGGCATCAGAACATTGCCAAAAGGTGTTCAAGTGGGATAAGTGGAACTGTCCACGTGAGGACTTTGAAAGGTAAGAGTATATGATTTAACTTAGTATTCCTCTATTGATTATATTATGTACCAGGTGTATCGGAAAGTCTTTTCCGATTTCTTCGAAAAAGCTAAATGATTTTTGCAGAAAATGGAGACATTTATATATTCAAAGTATTGGTTATTTAATTCTACACATCTTGCCCATCTTTCAGGCAATTTACGGATGCCATCCCAAAAAAACCGTTTGTCCTTTGAGCTAAAACAATTAACGAGCCATTTTCTAGCTTCTTCGAAATTGATGTTGTGTCCGATTGATGCGAATAGTTGATGGTTGGACGGAACAATACCTGGAGAGCACGGTAGGTGCGATAATATATCCTATCCAAGTGCTTTCAACGCTTCCTTGGCCGGTTTTGCTTTATGAGACGACTCGTTACCGCGCTGTAAAATGACTTTACTGCATCTTCGGGCCGCCTATTCTGAATCACTATTTACTGTTTAACCAGGTTTCAAGAATTCATAATACGAATCAAGAATTCAAGTATCTATCAGCAAGCGATGACTTTTTTTCTGGGGATTTTATTCTTTTGATTAAAGGAAGCGCAAATATTTTGAATTACAGTCTTTATGACTTGTAGACAGATATCGCGTATATCACTTCGTTAGAAACATAGTACAGAACATCGGCAATGGCACTTTGACTTGGAACCGTTCTATGGTTGCTGTACCAGACTTGCTAGCAGCACCCTATTTATATTGGATCCCATATGACCAAATAGATTTAGGTATTGTTTCATATAGCGCTATCTCCTTCTCTAATGATAGCTGATGAATTTGTTTTCGATAAGTCAACATTTTTGATACAGTTGTTGACATAGTCCAAGTTGTTTTCGTTTAGCAACCATGTACTTCTTCCAATTAAAGTGTCAATACAGATGCATAACAAGATATTTAACATCTTGGGGAATTCCATATCATAAAATACAAGTTTCATTCCCTTTACTCCAAAGGCTATTCAAATGTATATCTCTACTTGTGTTCCTGAAGAATCTAATGAATCTAAGAGGAACTTAAAGTTCAAAAGATATTTTTGTCAGATCCAAATCATATTATCTCTGAATCAACTGTTCACCGATTACACATTGTTAGCTCATTTTGTTCGAGTATCTTCATTTCTGAAAATGTCTCCAAGGGAAATTCCCGAGATGTGTATCAAGTATAGAATCCAGAATAATTCGAGGTTAATGATGTCGGACTTGAAGAATACTGAAGGATTGTAAAATTTGGATTTCAATCCTGACATTATGATATTTCATTCATGATGATTGTTTATATAGATTTCTAATTCCAAACTGAGCAAATTCGAGGTTAAAGTCAATTGAAATAACTAGTGCTGATCTAGAACAGTAGAAGATAATAGAGAATAAGTAGGGTGCAGTAAATAGCTATTAGGTGCTTGCATGTATTCTAATCAGATTATTTTGCAATGTAAATTTATTTATTGAGAAAAAATGGTAATATACTATGTATATTACAATCGTATTATTATTATCGCACTCGCCGTACTCTCCAGACATTATTCCGTCCAACAATCAACTATGCGCGTCAATCGGACACAACATCAATTTCGAAGAAGTTAGAAAATGGCTCGATGAATGGTTTAGCTCAAAGGACAAACGGTTTTTTAGGATGGCATCCATAAATTGCCTGAAAGTTGAGCAAGACGTGTAGAATCAAATAACCAATACTTTGATTATATTATATTATTGTATGATTTTCGTTACACAATATAACTATACTGACATGTAGAAAATCTCTTCAGTAAGTAATCTGCTGCACAAACTTACAATCTAAGTTATATTCTAGATACTATTCTAACGTATTCTAAAGTCTATACTAACTTATTCTAAAGACTATTCTAACTTATTCTAGAGATTACTATATCTCATTATATATGTCTGTTAATCAGTTCGTATGATAGTTTACGTTTGAGCCTACGCGTTTTACTGTCATCGCGCACATTTAACTGTTTGGCGAGTGCACTGAGATGCACTAGCAGTCTTTCAAAATACTTCCCATTAATACTTAGAATCATGCTCCTTGTGGATACTAAGAGGATATCGCACTGAATTAGTTTGTTGGAGACATCCACGATCATTTGCAACACTTTATTCGGGAACCTCTGAAGGATAGTAAAATATATAGATTCAAATATTTTTCATAATTTTGTACTTGTTGCTGTCTTTCTAGCAATATGGCTACGAAAGAATGACGTTGGTTTGACAGCCCTCCAATCACGGTTCCATTTTCATACTTCTTCAGCAGCATTACAAAACCATGTACCTACCAAGTTATGCCGCGCGAAACTGATGAAGTGATAATCAGAATGGGTTATGTCGTAGGAATGCGCCTGGTACTGTAAAACATCTCATTAGAGCTCCAACAACGTAGTCTTTACAACTCTTGCCAAGTATGGCCGAGCGCTGTCAAGGAAAAGGATAACCAGCTATTGCTAATATTTTTTCAGCAATAAGTCGTTCAGTTTGTTTAGTTGTGCGCGGTAGGCATCGATAGATCTTAGCAGCACATAATACTCTTCACCTTGCTACTCCTACTATATGCACAGCAAGAGGATATGTAAGGAATATCCCGTATTAACGTGGATCTGACATGACCTTTACCACTTTCACTGATTCTCACAAAAACCATGTCACAGAAAACTAAAAGCCTTTTTGTCTCCAAAGCAATGAAACCGTGATGTTGAAAAGGTTCGCAATGTTCTTTGAGTGTTTGAGATGGGCTCTCATCGATCGAGTATTGAAACGGTTTAGTGTCTTTGAATATATTTTAACCTCCAAACTGTTAAAACGTCGAGACCAAAACCGACAATTGATATGTGACAGAGCATCACCATACGGTTCTAAAATTGCTTGATACGGTTCGATAACCTAATTCTTGTAACGGTTTAAAACATTACATAAATCAATAATACTAAATAAAAAACTGTTATTTTATGCAGAAAACTATCAGAACCATCGAATTTAACAATTTGGTTATGTTGTTTAGCAGTTGTTTATATTTATACCCAACTCAAATTAAAATAAAATCTCAAAGCAGTTTATTACAATATTTTTCAGGTTTATTTATTCTTCTGGGACCAAAGAAGCGGCATTCGCTAAAGCAATCCTTGCCGCTGCCATCGTCCATTCGATTACGAAAAATTGTACTAGAGGTAAGCTAATTTATCAATCAGAAATAATTATTATATTTTGTTATGTTGACGCAAGGAGAAATAAGAGGCTGTGGTTGCAACAGTAACTACAATGGACCATTACCCAATCATTCCAATAAATGGCCATGGAACAAGTGTTCTGATGATGTATCTTTTGGCAATAGGGTCGCAAAGGAATTGTTTGAGAAACAAGAGAAAAGCAACAGTGTGGAGGGTTTTATTGGAAAACACAACTTTCGGGTAGGGAGACAGGTAGGAAGACCAATTTATAGTATATATTCTGATCTTTATCCTTTAAAGTAATACTCAAAAGGTACTCCCAGTTTATGCTGCAACAGTATATCGGTTTTATTAATTTAGCAACATTTAATACACTACATACATTGTACCGCATTTCTTTTTCGACTGTATGCATAACAAGACTTTATGACCATGAATATTCAGCTTCGGTGTCGATATGGATGGCGCTCCTAGACCATCCCATGGTTTTTTATGCTTTTTTCTTTTTCCTTGCGAACAATGAAGCCACGATTTTGAAACGGTTCGAAATGGCATTTTCAGTCAATTCGTGTGGAAGCCATTTACCCTCCATTTTAGATCTCTCCCATCACATGTAAACGCCTGGAAATATTTGAGTGGTCAACTATTAAGCCACCTGAATGTTCCTTGAAAATTTGAGTTTCAGTCACCGCACCGTTTGTTCTCAATGATGTTAAAATCATAAGTTCAAAATCGACAATTGGGGTATGATGGGACAGCATTACCATATATTTAAAAAAAAAGCTTAGTCAGTAATTCTAAATGGAACACTGTTATTTTATGTTAAAAATGTCAAAAGCATCAGATATAACATTATTTTAGATTAGATTATTTGACATTTGCTTGTATTGATACTTCGGTTTTTGCTATTTATCAAAATACATGCATAATACTATTTCATTCAACACCTAATACTACAATTTTGATTGTATATTCTGGGATTTTTACTATAACCTATGGTTGCATATTATAATTGTTAATTCATCTAAGTACCATTTTATTTAAAATCCGTCGCATATATCAATGAAATCTGAATTCATTTTGATAATAGTTTTTGTAAATATACAACTTCATTGTAACCTGCTTAATTTTTCATTGTGATTTTTAACAGTACAGTGTTATTATAATTTTTAATTATCATTATAATGGTTCATTCGTCTAGCCATTATTCCATTTCCTTTGATAAAGTCGATATAGGATGTGTCAAAATAAATTCAAAATTTAAATTTGTCCTATACAGTCAAGTTAAACTAACAATTGAAACTTGACAGCTTGAGCAACACTAGCGAAGAAATGTTTAAATAAAATAAAATATAGCAAAAAAATCAAACTTAATTTCTAAAACTAACTAATGCGGGGGTTCGAATCCTAACGGGCCATGATCGTAAATTTATATTTATGATTGTTTAATATTTGTAATTGTCCTAGGCAAAAGTGCAAAATCCGTTAAGGAAAATTATCTAAGTCACGTCAATAACCAGGCTGGTTAAGCCCGGTTAAGGGATGCTCATTCGCTAATCGGTAGGCTTAATGCTGAGGACCGTTGTTTGGAGCCCACGTTAAACTGTAGATCCAGTCCAAATAAATCCACGTCGGTAAAAATGAGACTTTGAAATATTTTTTAAAAATAATTGATTAAAATAAAATTCCATAAAGATGCTGAAGAATATCCCAAAAATATAATAATAATGTAATATTAAACAATATATAAGCGACGTTAAATATATACGAAAAATATACATATCAATATATGTACATATAAATATATACACAAAAAAATATGTATATACATGTAAATTATATAATGATTACTCCAAAACTTGTGTGTGAAGGAATGATTCCTTAACTTGTTAATTCTTTAGCCCAGGAGTCTAATAATAATCGAATAATAATTTGGTATCAGAAATGGAACTTGGTCGATCCGATCAGATTCAGAACCAGATTCTTCATACGAAAATAATGTCTCACTTCTTTGAATTCTGTACATCCAGATACACAACACTCCTTAGATCAGGAATGCATTGTAATGAACTAATTTTTATTATAATTTGATCGAAAAACTATATAAATATGCTACATTGAATATTCTCTTAATTATGCACCCAGAAAAATTTCGAAAGTCACAAAACAAATAACATACATCCATATCACTTTACTTTTTTGTACCTATTTTACACTCAAAGCATCACTGGACATCATTGTTTTGAAAATGGAGCTAGTCAAACAGAGATTGATACTGCTGCTCGATTTCGCAACATGATTATTTCCAATTTCGATGATGATAATGATGTCTACTACAGGTGGTTTCGACTGGAAACTATTGTAGACTTAACCTGCTAGATCGAATGATTTAGCCTCACTTGATTTTTTTTGTGGAGTAATTTGAAGTGAACGATCTCAACAGATTCCATCAATTAAATTTAGCCTTGTTTGTAAAAAATTGGCGTCAAGAGTATGTGGGTGAAATAACAAAATAATTTGGGGTATCTAAAACAAATTTTCGTCTATATTGTTGTCAGCATCTTCATTGTCATCTTTCTATCATGACTACAACAAAATCATAATAAGTAATATATTCTATATATCCGTTACGAACTAATCAATTTTTTCTCGACAGATGGCGCATCAAATGAACAAAAACTGCCGATGTCATGGTGTCTCGGGCAGTTGTTCACTAAAAAACTGTTGGACTCATGTAAAGCCCTTTGAAGAAATAGCCGCTAACCTTAAAGAAAAATATAACAAAGCAAAAAGGCTAACAGTAAAAAACGTTGAATCATACGTGGCTTTGACAAATAATATCAAGCGAGAAGGCAGAGAAAAACACTCACCGGCACCAGATCATATGCTAGTCTACGTGGAACAGAGTCCAGATTATTGTGTAGCTAATATAACTGCAGGTAAAATAGTATATTGTAAATTACGAAGGTAATGTGAAAACTTTCCGGTCTGATAGTGAAATTGTCTTTCAATCAGCAAAAATATGTTCAAATCTGTAGAGCAAATCTTGTGGTTCAAAGATAAGCCAATTTGTCACCAGATACTACAATATTTTTCCAAATTTGAAAAAATAATTTTTCGTCGTCTTTCAGACGCTTATATTTAGGAAAATATATTGAGGGGCAATACTATATCAAGGGAGATTATGTAACAAAATATATTATTAACCGAATACTGTAATCTTTCAATACAAGGCCGAGAACTTTTCATCTTACCTAACATGTTTGTCTAAAAGTAATAGAACTTAGTAGTAGTAATTTTTCTGTGTGTAGTAAATAAAGAGTAAATTCTTACAGGCATGACAAACGAATCAGATATTGCAATAATAAAGAAATACAATAATATTTCAATATCAGTTTTGATATTGTAAATTAATGGATTTGCGATTATGGAAAATGGAGCTCATGTCAATACAAAAGCACTGGGATATCTGAAATTAGATTATGTCTAATAAAAACGTACCTACTGATATTAAGAGAAATATTACATTGCATCCACCATATTGTCACATATACTTGTTACTCATTATTTTAAAACTCTAATGGAACTTTAATTAACGTTAGAAACTTATAATATGATAATATTGTGTGACTATGAAAGATTTAGTGGAAATATTATTTCTATTAAATATATAACAAGGCAATACAAAATTACAAAAACACATCATATTGTTTCCGAAATCAAAACAACTAAAATATCAACTAGAAGGTGCTTAATTATCAAACATGGCGAGTAATAGGCACCATTCAATAGAAATTAAAAGCCTTAGAGGATATCACTGCTCTATATAGCTTCTAAGCTCTAGATAATTTATTCACAAATAATATAACTGATAATATACAAAGTATTACAAGCACTGTAAGTAATTCACTAATTCAATGTCAGTTTTGATATTGTAAATTAATGGATTTACGATTATGGAAAATGGAGCTCATGCCAATACAAAAGCACTGCTATTAGGCATCTGAAATTAGGTTATGTCTAATAAAAACGTACCTACTAATATTAAGAGAATTTGCATTCACCATATTGTCACATATACTTGTTACTCATTATTTTAAAATTCTAATGGAACTTTAACTAACGTTAGAAGCATATAAAATGATAATATTGTGTGACTATGAAATATTTAATGGAAATATTATTTCTATTAGATATATAAAAAGTCAATACAAAATTACAAAATTACAAAATGCTTAATTATCCAATATGGCGAGTAATAGGCATCATTCAATAGAAATTAAACGCCTTAGGGGATGTCACTGCTCTATATAGCTCCTAAGCTTTATATAATTTATTCACAAATAATATAACTGATAATATACAATGTATTATAAGCACTGTAAATCAAATTAATTTTAGATATTTGTTGCAAAGTCAATTATAATACGAAGATGCATTCCTGTTTACATAACAATCTTATATTTCGATATATTACAATAATAGCAGGTGTACCGGAAACTCATAACCGGTTTTATTTTTCAGAAAGAAAAAAACCGCACGATTCTCAAGAAAATAGAAAAATGTATTTCTTCATTTATTCAAGATATTACCAATTTTATTCTATACTAATACCATCTTTCAGGCAATTTATGGATGCTATCCCGAAAAAAAACTGTTTGCCCTTTGGGTTACTGCAAAACCATTCATCAAGCCATTTTCTAACTTCTTTGAAATTGGCGAAGTTTTGCTCTACAAGCGCGTGTCCCATTGATGCGAAAAGTTGATAGTCGGACGAGACAGGGTCTGGAGAGTACGGTGGATGTGATAATATGTCTCATCCGAGAGCTGTCGATTCTTCCCTAACCGGTTTTGTATTATGAGATGGCCCATCGTGCTGTAAAATTACTTTACCGTGTCTTCGGTCCCATTCTGGACGTTTTCCGATCAAAGCATGGTTTAAACTGACTATTTGTTGTCGGTAGTGATCACTATTAACTTTTTCACTAGGTTTCAACTGCTGGTAATATATCACGTAATTCCTGGTAAATTCATGGTACATTCAGAAGTTACTCTTCATCGGTTGTAAGGAGGCTACTATTTTAAAACGCCGAAGCTTTTCTTAAACTTACAACAATTACTTTGATGACTTGCCTTTAGCGAAATGACAAGAAATAAAATGCATAGAAATGTTCTGCGTAATATTTCATTACTTTTTCTGTGTTACATTATCTATTCTAATTTATTTCTGCTAAAATTATTTCAACTCTATAGATTTCTTGTATTTTCTAGGCTGGCCAGGTACCAAAGGAAGGGCATGTTCCAAACGCCTATCCAATTTCACCACCAAAGCAGAAAGGAAAAGCTGTAGGAATCTCTGTAGGCAGTGCGGTTACAAAGCAAGAAAGCAGAAACGGGTCATTCAGAGAAAAAAGAATTGCAAGTTTCACTGGTGCTGTAATGTAACATGTGATACGTACAATGACACAATTGAAGAATTTTACTGTGCATAGTTATTATGATTTAAGTTTCTTAGTCAATTTTCCTACATTTTAAAGTAAATTAAATTTATTTAAAATGATACAAAATGTGATATATTAGATATAAGGAAATAAAATTCGAGATTTTAGTTTTAGTATATCGAATGTCTTATAGAAAAGATAGGATAATAACAAAATTTTAACTATAACTTTATAAAAAGTGTCATAAATAGATAATGTGAAAATACATAAGATAACTAATATCTAATAGGTAAAGTAATTGTTTCGTTATATATAAAAAGTTTCTTCCAAAAATATTAATAAACATGTTAAAATATTCTTTTTCATTTTGTTTCAACAATAATAATATAAAGCATGTTAGTAAATAATTATAAATACTATATTATAAAATATGTTTAACACAAGTGTTCTACTCTAATTATAAAATAGTATGACTTAAATTTGATTTTGCCACGATGCCTCATATAGAATATGTAATCTTGGATTCATAAATAAATGTATATAAATAATGTATCTTTGATCATTTATTTTTACAGACTCAGATTTATCGCTTCCTACAACTATTTGCAATTTTAAAATTATCAATAATATTTTAAATTTAGAACAAAATAAAAATTTAGTTCAAAAACAGTTACAATAGAATGTAAAAAAATAAGTAACTATTATTTGTGCAGCAGTAATTGCGTTACCTTTTAAGTGTAAATAAATTAGTTGTTTATAAACTAGTTCAATTATTTACAGTCCGCTGAGAAAGAAAGGCGAATGAAGCAGCATTTCATTTAATATCATTTATTGACATATATCCCAGGTTCATCTATTTTATGGTAACCATAATGCTCCGACATAATATCCGTCATATAATGATCATGTACACCACCACCATTCGATGGTCTCCGAAAGTAACTTATCACCATCAGAGCCAGAGCAATTTTACCGATGACTGCACCTTTTATCAACAATAGCTTAATTGCCATTACTATGAAAGGAATTAGAGCTGTCGTAAGCAATGCGGGAAACAATAACATCGAGTGGTATTTCTCCATACCACCTTTGGATTTTTTCTTCTTGGCGTGCTTCTTCAATTTTTGTTTCATGTCAGCAGAATCATGTCCTAAAAATTAGAAATCATAAATTATTTATCTGAAAATGGATATACAAAGCACGTTCGTTCATTCATCAAAGAATAGTTGGACATAAAAATCATGCTGTTGTTTATTATAAATTCCGCCTACTAAACCAGTCTGTCTATAAGGAATATGATTTCTCTGCTATGCATCAATATCTAGCATTCATTGAGGGCAACATCATAGATATATTCGAAACTTAAAAAACTCTTCGAGAACTTTTTTTGTGTTGATTAAGACAGTTAAACTCATTAAAACCATCATTTTAAATTGAATTCAACAATTGTATAATTTGGGAAAAGTAACAAGGAAGTTTACCAAAAATTAAGGAGAAGCTAACTATGGAAGATTATTGGGTTCAGAATTATTATAAAATTAATGTTTTTTTATACTTTAAAGTCTCCTTTTTACCAACGATGGTTTATCTGGACTGGAGCTACTGTTTAGCGTCGGCTCCGAACTACGATCCTCTGTATTAAGCCTACTGATTGGCGAGTGATCAACTTAGAAATAATCGCAGAAGTCATCCGGCCTTATCCAGCCTGGTTACTGGCATGACTGGGATCATCTTCCTTTTTGGATTTTGCACTATTGCCTAGGACAATCATAAACGTTAAACAATTGTTTGCTTGTGCTACATCTAAGAATATAGCTGAGCATACTTGTTGACTTCCGTAGGCCTTTTTAATAACATCTGTTATTCTGTGGACCTGGTCAATTGTTGCGTGCTTGTTAATAAACCCAAACTGGTGTGTTGGTATTAGGTTTTTTCTCTCTATGATCGATGTTAAACAATAACAAACATAAATTTACGACCGTGCCCCGGAAGGATTCGAATTATCTTGTCGCCTTTACCACTCGCCAACCAAGCCGGAATAAGATTAATGTAACAAGGTCCTGTATATTTGGAAATTTTTTCTATGCATGACACTTTTATATATGTACTTCTTGTGCTTACATGTATTTTGATCAGTCATATTTATTGGTGAATGTATGAAATATCAATGTTTGCTCAGAAGTCATATAACAAGGAGTACGCCACTGTTTTAATACGAAAAAAATTGAAGTCCACCGTATTGTAGCAAAATCATGTTTTAGCTATGGTTTTTCAGAAAAAGTCAACAGAAATATTGGAGAAGCTATTTGACCGTAAGAGACTTTTGCATTAGATTATCACTGATGAAGAATATTGAAGCTATTACAATAACTAGCATCAGCACTTGTAAAAGATGTAACAATAATATTGCGACTTAATCAATAAAAATATACCCAAAAATTATTTAACATAAATATTGATAAGTATATGTTCTAATCATCATTTTTACCACTACTACAAATAATCAGAAACTTAATTGATATTAACTTACCTTCTAGATCATGTTTCCGAATATTTATCGGTACGTTTTGAACTCGACTTTCTGGTAACTCAAGTGCAGAAATATTTGTGTTCAAATTTAATACGGTGATAGTACCTTCACCATTTATCAGTTCATCACCATACGACTTCATACACATTACTCCGACAATACATAATAATAGAAGAACAAATCCAAATATTGACGCCATCTTTATTTTTATTAGCCGGCTTTACGTGTTCTTAAAATGAGATCAAACCATCAACTGTTAAAAACGGACGGCACATGTTGAGAAGTTTCTCCTGCTTCAGCTAGAACGTTCCGATTTATTCGGTCATTCTTGTAATAGTGTAAATTTTGACGTATAATATCGTGCAGTTTTCAAGGGATATTGAAAATGATTTACTAAAGAAAGATAGTTTTTTAATTTAAATGGTTGTTTTTTAATATCTATTTATTAGTCCGAATATTAAGAGCTAACTGAATAAAACATTATTTAAAAATAGATGACATATAATTTAATATTAAAACTTATGCCTAACTACGATAACTTCAAATAATGTTACCATAGTTTTTTTTTCAGAAATTGTTTCTTTAATTTCTAACATATTTGTTCATCATATTTAAATAATAAATATATCAGTTAATATTAGTTACTGAAACTCCTTAATATGCCACACAGTCTCACTCGGTACTATATTATACAATCCATGGGCAAATGTAAATAAAGTAAAAAATATTTCCTTTCGAAATTTTATACAAAGCCGATTTTTATATAGTAATATTTTATATATATACATAAAGCCGAATGAAACAACTTAACCAGTTTCTGACTCACTCATATTCAGTTCTCCATTTAGATCGAGAATAATTACGAGATTATTTTCTAAGATGTTTGATTTCGATAAAGAGATAATGGCCAACGAAGATATCAGGTTTACAAGAAAGCCACAGAGTCATCTAAAATAAGTCACCTTCTTACCTATCGAAAAAAAACCATCACAAACATTAGTTATGATTTATTTAATCATCCATCCTATTTAGCAGATCTGACTCCCTCTTAATCCTTGTTATTCTCAAATCTCAACAAATTCATACATGGAAAAGGACTTTCATCAAAAATATTAATCTATTTAACATTTTTATTTTAATAATTTTCTCGACGCAGAAAAGGAAAGAACTGGAATTAAAATACAAAAAGATTTATTGGTTGTTTGGAAGAAAATCAAAATTATCCGTACATAATAAGTTGCTGTTCTAGAAGCAGATAGTAAAACCTTTACGGACCTATGGAATTCATTTGTGAGGATATTCTGTGAGAAGTAATACGAACATAATGTAAGCATTTCAGAATAATGCACTGAGAAGTATTGTGGATGCACCCAGATAATATAGGACCAATTACTTACACCGAGACCTTCGGATTCCACCTGTCATAGAGGAAATTAATAAATTCGCAACAAGACTGAAGACAGGCTCTAGAACCATATAAATACCGAAATGCTGCAACTCTTATTCAACAGTAAACTAGGACACAGACTCAAAAGCACCAAACTGCGTGATCTTGTGTAACTGTGTAGTGAAGCGCACTAAATAGTAAAAACACTGAAAATTCCTTCTCACTATTTTATTTCATTTAATTTTATTTTACTAGAGAATGAGCAAGGGCTAGTGGGCCCACCTAGATAAGTACCGAATTACTATGGAAACTAATTGTAAGTAAGATAACGAATACTAATAATATTATTAATAATTTAAAAAACCTGTTTTAGAGTAAATGATGTAGCTCGGTGAATGGAGGTAAAACGAAATGAAACAGTGGTGTTTACATTATGTGACCGTTATTTATTGGCTATATAAAAAAATGTGAAAAATACAATTAGATAAAACGGATGGCAGCACGACGGTGGCACGTCTAAACCAAACGATGGTTGAGCACTGAATGAATTGAAATACCCCTCAATAACATCCCAGTTAAACGTCTCGGGGTTGCCAGCTATTTGTTATCGGGTTCTAGTTGGCGCTGCTGGTACCCCGTCCGTGTTCAACATCTGGGATTATATTTCTGGGTATTTTGTAGGCCCTTATTTCACGATGTAAAATTCTACATGTCTCAAGGTCGCTACACTGTTTTAATTTGACTTGTTTCCCCAACACTAATTCAAGGGATTTTCAATTTTCCAATCTCAAAGTTAAGGCCTCTCTAAGTAATCGTATCACTTTAACATTATCTTGTTTAAGTAGTTACATATCGTACCTCTTCACAATATTTTAAAGTAATAAAATGATATAGAACAGTTATTGTTTCCTGGAAATAAGGTTATTTCTGCTTAGAACCGTATTGTAATGCATTGGTTGACTTAATTAAGTATTGCAAACTTAAAATGCAATTCACAACTAAAGGCTACGAAGAAAACAATCAAGAATTATTAATTAACGACACTCCCACCACCAATTTATGTATATATAATTATTTGATGACTTAAGTCTGCTTGTTGACGATCTAATAATATGTAGTATAGAAATTTTCATCGCCAAATTCCATGCATGTATAACGGTACTGATATCGGAATTTAAAACAATATGCAAATCCACTAATCTAATTAAAATTTGGGTTAAATTATACAGTGATAAGCAAATACATCGAGCAGTAAAGGAAGTATTTCCTGTTTTACCGGCTACAGTACGTTAAAAAGTAGAAATGGAAAGTTTTGTCGCAGAAAAAATCTTGAAATAATTTTTTGTAGATTTGTCCGTAATATTTCTATGACCTTTATTTCTAAGAATTTTAAATACCGTTGATTTTACATACTACAGATGAAATTTTAGTTAAAAGACCACCAAAGTGACGTCCACAACTGTATTTGCGTCATACTTGAGAAAAAAAAACTTTATTCCGTTCATATTTATAGCACCTAATTATATCACTCAATGGATGCCCGATTCCTCAAGCAGAATTATTCAAGCAGAAGCATCACGTTAGACAAAAAGCAAAACACATTAGAACCAAAATAAAAAAACTATACTGGTTAGACGGAGGATACCCTCAACTTGATCTATAATCAAAGAGGTTGATCTATAATACAATTAAAAAGCCAATTTGGACCTATGGGGTACAAATATGGGGATGCACTAAAAATTCAAATCAGTTAGTCATACAGCGCTGTCAAAACAAGGTTCTTCGATTGATTACCAATGCCTATCGCTATGTAACCAATGAAGAACTGCACGATGACCTGGAAATCAAATGGATTTGCGAAGTTGTGCAGGATTTCGCCTTGAAACACGAAAGAAGATTACTAAATCATACTAATGAATAAACAATACAATTGCTAGACAACGCGCAGGATGTCAGAAGATTGAAACGAACAAAACCATACGAACTTGTATGAACATTTAGTGTGTATTATTAGTGTAAACTATAGCTATAAGTTAATAATTAATAAATAATTACAATTTTATAATTGAGGAATACATACTGATGTATTTTCTCGCACTCGTCTTACTTGTTAATTAATCCAAGTACATAGGAAAAGTAGCAATAAATTAATTATAAATTAAGATTGTACTAAGCGTATCTAACAAAGATGCTATAAAAAAATATTTATAGCAATAAGCAAGTTGCGAATGGGCTATTTTGTAATGTGAAGGAATCAGGAAAGAGGTGATAATACCTTCTGATATCCATTCCTTCTTTTCCATTAACTTTCTCTTACTGATTTGCTTAACAATTAATAATGGTCAATGCAGTACAACCTCCTCCTCCTCCAAAACTTTTTTCAAAGAAAAGATAACTAAGTTTGGTTTTTTTTTCGTAGAAGAACATGTCAACCAGTGAATATCAACTCCCCCAAGCAGAGCAATCTTGGTATGCACTTAGATCGACGCCTAACCTGGAAGAATCACATACTCTCTAAACGGAAACAACTTGGACTAAAATTATACCAAATGTATTGGCTCATCGGGCGCAAATCTAAGTTATCATTAGATAACAAGGTATTGCTGTATGCTTAACTATGGGGTACCGCTAGCAAATCTAATATATCCATCATTCAACGGTTCCAAAATAAGATGTTGCGTGCCATTGTTGATGCTCCGTACTATATTTCAAATAAAGTGATACAACGCGATATTCCTCTAGAACCTATAACGAGTGTAATTCAACGTGTTTGTGTGATGTACTTCGAAAGAGTGTCAGTGCATCCCAATGTACTCGCTAATCAGCTAAATATGTGACGTGATAGTGAAGTGCGTAGACTAAAACGTTTAACACCACCTGATCTGATTACTGGACATATGTAGACTTTATAATAAGCTTTAGAATAAGACTAATTAATTAAGATAATATTTTATACAGAAGATTGCTTAATGAAGTGATTTTCTACATGCCATGTATATCTAATATAGACATAAGAAATACTTATTGTCAATAGGGCAGATTGTGGACTCCCAAAGAGTAATAAAAAAAATGTTTTTTTTTTGTTATGATTGAAAAATTATATTGGCTAAATGGTGACCGTCATTCGCTATGCAACTTTCAGCTCTTTTTAATGCATTTTTCATGACATCCTGCAACATCTGAGGCTGAGTTTCTTCAACTTCGTGACGAATATTGTCTTTAAGATGCTGAATCGTTTGGAGCTTATTCACATAAACTTTTGATTTTAAAAAACCCAATAAGAAAAAGTCTAGTGCTGTTAAATCCGGAGATCTGGCTGGCCATGCTAAATCGCGACTTCGCGAAATTAGTCTTTGTGGAAAAACGTGATTCAGTAATTGAATTGTTGAACAAGCTGTGTGTGGTGTGGTCCCATCTTGCTGAAACCACATGTCCTCTAGTCCTTGCTCTTCCATTTCAGATCAAAGAAAATTTCAAATAATGTCTTGGTCATTTTCAAAAAATAGGGACCAATAATGTTTCCAGCATAAATACCACATCATACAGTTATTTTTGGTGGATGCAATGATGGTTCATAAACTAATTGAGGATTCTGTGTTCTCCGAAACCGACTGTTCTGTTTATTGACGAGGCCACTGAGAAGAAAATGGGCTTCATCGCTCATTATCTACTTAGACAGAAAATTCGCCTTAGACTGCGTGCAGAAATGGGTAACTGGGAACCACGTCTCCAAAGTGATGTTTCTGGAGACTGAAACACTCTCACGCACTAGAGCCATATTTTGAGCGTTACGAGACGTCCATTGCCTGCCAGAACGAGGCCTGACTGCTGCCGTACCGTACCGTCCAAAATTCACATGTAAACGATAAATTGTAGTTTTGCGAGGCAATGTATTATTAGGATTATTTTAGGATATTTTTGACTCAATTTCCGTTGAGTGGCAATAATGGAACGATTATTATTTTATTCTATAAATATTGTCACTATTTGTTCACGTTCTTGGGGCGTATATTTATCCATAATAAAATATGGACTACACAACACAACACAATGGTTAAAGCGAAACTGAGCTAAACGTCACATAATCAAGATGGTGTGCAATCAAAATGGTAGCGGGACTTTTGCCGCATCTGTTAGTAAGATTTTTCACACAATGGAGTTCAAAGTAAAAATATATAAATATAAAAAGGCAACAAAACAAGTTCACAAGAGATTTTCAGTTAATAAATATATTTCGTACGTAATACTAATATAGCAATAATTTCTTAATTTTTAATTTGTGTAAAACCGAATGTTCTCGGGATGATCTGTTATCGCAATGGACGGAATACGTCCATAGAAATCCTTGCTGATAGAACGGAGACTCCAAAAAAAAACTACTCTATAAAAAAGTGGTAAAAACGAGATATACAAAATACTTTCCATAAATAATTTATGCCACAAGGTAACAATTAAAGATGATAAATCTATTAAAAATATACAAAATTAATAAAATTAGCATAGATTAAACTTTCTAATTCATCTGTATATCGATAAAAAAATTAATTAGCGAAAAAATCTTTTAAAAAAACTATATTAAATTAGGACAAAGCTACTTGGAAATGGTCAAGGTTAACATTTTAATCTATGCGTATTTGATACAGCCATTTTATTAATTGTAAGAATGCTTTCTCACGTGTAATTAGTTAATACCTTTCACTCTGATTCATGGCAGAACCCATAATAATTCACCATGTAATTTAGCATGTGAAACTGACTGGGTCAGAGTTAAAAACGAGTCTCTTAAAAATGGGTTGAGAGTTTTTTTTTCTTATTTCTTACGTTCTGATATAACGAGGTCATCTTCAATTTTATTTGAGAATAGAAAGTATTCAATTGGGATGACACGTCTTCCGGATACTTCATACAATAATTTTTTTAACTGCTATTTAAAGTTATATATATATATATATATATATATATATATATATATATATATATATATATATATATATTTAAAATACAAGCTTATTAAACCATACTGTAAACTAATTGGTATCTTTTTAAGGGATATTGAAAATGTTTACTAAAGAAAGATAGTTTTTTATTTTAAATGTTTGTTTTTTAATATATATTTATTAGTCCGAATATTAAGAGCTAACTGAAAGAAACAATTTAATAAAACATTCGTAACTACGATAACTTCAAATAATACTACCATAGTTTTTTTTTCAGAAATTATTCTTTAATTTCTAACATATTTGTTCATCATATTTAAATAATAAATATATCACTTAATGTTAGTTACTAAAGCTCCTTAATATGTCTCTTAATATCCAGTCTCACTCGGTACTATATTATACAATCCATGGGCAAATGTAAATAAAGTAAAAAATATTTCCTTTCGAAATTTTATACAAAGCCGATTTTTATATAGTAATATTTTATATATATATATATATATATATATATATATATATATATATATATATATATAAAGCCAAATGAAACAACTTAACCAGTTTCTGACTCACTCATTGTACCTTCTTACCTATCGAAAAAAAACCATCACAAACATTAGTTATGATTTATTGAATCATCCATCCTATTTAGCAGATCTGACTCCTTCTTAATCCTTGTTATTCTCAAATCTCAACAAATTCATACATGGAAAAGGATTTTCATCAAAAATGTTAATCGATTTAGCATTTTTATTTTAATAATTATCTTGACGCAGAAAAGAAAAGAACTGGAATTAAAATACAAAAAGATTTATTGGTTTTTTGAAAGAGTATCAAAATTATCCGTATATAATAAGTTGCTATTTTACAAGCAGATAATAAAACTTTATGGACCTATGGAATTCATTTGTGAGGATATTCTGCGAGAGGTAATACAAACATAGCGCAAGCATTTCAGAATATCTATATATATAATATTTAAAATACAAACTTATTAAACCATACTGTAAACTAATTGGTATCTTTTTAATATTAAACAAAATAATAAATATTGATTATTTGTCTTGAATATAATAAAAGTTTTCACCATATATCTAATTAAATTAATGTTCTAATATTTATATAGTAGTTATTAAATTACTAATAATTATTATAATAAGAGCCAAGACACAACAATTATTCAAACAAGTGATTGTTCATATAGTGCAATCTTCTATCAGTTTGTATCAGTTTCATTTTCACTGAGAAATTGAAAAAACGGACTCTCTACTTGGTACTTGGTTGGTTAGTAAAATTAGAAAAAAAAATCATGTAGACAACTTTCTTCAAGATAAGTTTCTTTCAACAAAATAATTACCACCAAAATTACCATTTTTTTGTACAAGCGTCTATTATTTGGAAAAGATCATTATCTTGTGAGTAATTTGGTATAATAGTTTCAAAAGAAAGGCATGACGAGCATGAGGAAGGTTAAAATCGATATTTAGTGATCACATGCCATCATTTGTTGCAATTTAATAACGATATATATTAAAATTATTTTTAAAGTTCTTGAAATAATTGTCTAAATAACACCAAAGAGAAAAATCAATGACAAATCAATGATGATATCATGTTAACGTACTGATTAACTTACTTAATTATATCGATCTATTATCGATACTTATCGACCCTGTCAATATAGATTATAGTTAATTTGTGAATTGTTTTTGATTGCTTTAGTAACTGAACAGCCTCAAATATAAATATTTAGATTTAAACATTCTAAGAGCCTCTAAAAGCATACACTCAATATAAACTCTTCGTTCAGCAAGGAAATAATAATCTGGAAATATGACAAAGAAAATGTTTTCCCATCAGAGCTGATCTTTCAAAACTAGTCAATGTTTTTATATTAAATGAGGGGACAGTAGAGTTGTATTAGGACAATTCTAAGAGCCTGAAGAAGTTCGCAGAGAAAGCAGTGGTAAACGAAATTAAGAACTCATTATATGTGTATTGAAATTTTTGTGTTCCAGGAAAAGAGTTCGAAAACAATAGTTTTCAACAAAATTTACATACACATTAAATGTTTATAAATTTAGAATAAAAGAAATAATAAATCTTAAAAAAACACTCTTAAAAAGTATTTTTCGAATTTATGTCATCACTTGACTACTTAAGAGTTCGATTGAAAAGTCCCCGGCCTATGATAGTAAAATACTTTTTTTTGGTAAAATTAGTTTTCCTATTCAACATAAGTCCCTTCAAGGGTGATACACTGATTATAGCGACCCTCCAAATTTTCGATGCCATTTTTGTAGTAGGATTTGTCCTTTGCTTCAAAATAGGCCTCAGTTTCGGCGATCACCTGTTCATTCGACGAAAATTTCGTCCCAGCGATCATTCTTTTGAGATTTGAGAACAGGAAATAATCGCTGGTGCCAGATTTGAAGAATACGGTCGATGAGGAAGCAATTAGAAGATCAATTCATGGATTTTTGCCTTCGTTTTCACTGACTTGTGACACGGTGCATTGTCTTGATGAAGCAGCAGTTTCTTTTTTTTTCAAATACAGCCATTTTTCGGCGATTTCGTCCTTCAAACGGTCCAATAACGCTATGTAATAGTCGCTGTTGATGGTCCTTCCTTTTTCAAGGTAGTTAATGAAAATTATTCCATGCCATTAGTCTATCCCAAAGTACGGACGTCATAATCTTGCCAGCCAACTGTTGCGTTTTCTCACGCTTTAGAGCGGGTTCATCATGTGCAATCCACTCTGATGACTGTCGATTGGACTTCGGAGTGAAATGATGGAACCATGTTTCTTTCGTCCATCGTCACATATCGATGAATGATATGATGTACACTCATGTTATGATACAGATGTCATTTCATATTTTTAGAGTGTCTGCTATTTCATTCAATTTCAATTTATGGCCATTCAAGATCATTTTGTGAATTTTTAAATGTTTTCGGCGGTAACAACCTCTTTTGGGCTTCTAGCGCGTTCACCGTCTTCGGTGCTCACCACGTCTAAACTTAGCATATTCATCCTTAATGGTTGATTTTCCTGGAGGAGTGTCCGGAAACTCGGCATCAAGCCAAGTTCTTACTTCAACTGTATTTTTTTCCTTCAAAAAGCAATATTTTATCATCACGCAAAATTCTTGTTTATCCTTTTTTCACAATAACAAAAATTGCTTCACTCAAAATGCTATAATTCACAAACTTTATACACACATCTTTTGCGGGCTAATTAAAAAACATACGGACTTAGTTCTAGTAGCATCCATGCCATCTACACGCCTATACGTCAGGCCGGGGACTTTTCAATTGACCTGTTACGCAAAAAAATATCAATATTTTTTTCTCCAAATATCGATATATTGAAATATCGATATATTTCTCGCTGGCTGATATCTCTAACGCAGTAACACCATTTGTTGTAGATCCTTTAACATTAATTTATATTCCGATAATTATAAAGCAAATTCTACAGATTCAAACATTAAATAATTTACGAAACAGTATCCAATATTAATAATAAGTTATTAAAACTATACTTATGTAATATGAACAGGTTCAAGGTTATGGTCACCAATCGAAATAATGAGCGATCATCAACAAGCTTTGTATACTCCATTTCATCATCTTACTCTAGTCTAGTTTAAGCGCTTCTCGAGGACCCAACAGTCGGCGTTCTGCTTTCTTCAGATCCGTCGTGTGGTACGAGATGAAGAAAAGAGATTGCTACGATCACATTTATTAGAAAACCAGGCGAATCGATTTTATATAATGACCGTTATTAGTAGGAAAATTCTATGTATTTTGCTGTCGTTATGTTGCTTAGCTCAGTGTAAAGTGTCGAGGGCCTTGTTCGATTTGCATTACGATGGCGGAGATGATGAATCGGATAATGACAATGATTATGAGTCATCAGGTAATGTTTTAGTATTTTGTAACAATCAGTAGCAATTAGTAAAATTAATTTTATTCAAAACTAATTCGTAAAATATACCGAAAGAAATTGAGAATATGTTACTTATTTTACAGATACAGAAGATGACAATGAAAATGGTGGTATGATGAATAAAATGTTACCAATGTTTGTAATGCCATTCATGCTCCAAACGGCTATGGCACCGATGATGTTGATGAATATAAAGCACATGCTATTTAACAGTATAATATTAGGAAAGTTTGCTATTATTTTCTGGGTAATAAACTTAATAAGAAATAGTATTCAAGATCAAGAAGGTCAGTTTCACAGTCACAACGTTCATATTGAACATGGATAGCATAGGTTATTTGTATATTTAGATGTAAATTATTTTTAAATAAAAATTGTAATTTACTAGACTAGTCTTTCAGTTTACTACCAAGTTGTACCCATGTATTCAGGAAACCATATATTGATAACATAACTATATAAATTAGAGTACAAAATTAAAGTTAATATGTGAAGGAAATATTTTTAGAACATTTATCTAAACATGTCTACCAAAATTATAAAATTAATATTTTTTTATTAAAAGTTATTTTTACAGTGTAATTAATGAAGAACGACTTTTTAATCATTTCAATTAAAGCTTGTTTTCACTATTTGTACTCCGACTTCTTAGAGTTGACACAAAATAATGTTAATACTAGTAGATATAGCATCCACTCATTGTTTCCTTCGAAAAGCAACTCAATTTTTGTAGATGACAAGATAGAATAACTGAAGACAATTAGTCCTTCATTTTTCTAAAATTCTGACAAAACTAAACAAAAAATGATTACTGTTAATTATATTATCAGGTGCTTTCATGTATTTTGATCAGCGATATCTATTACTCTTGTTCAAAATGTTCAAAGACTTATTGATCACAGTTTCAGTTTAAACCCTCAAAGAATTTTCGGGCAGCTTAATAATTGATGAATCGATTATTTCCAGTGAAAATGGCATTTTAAATCGTGTTAACATCCCGACTTCAACGGTTGGCAGTCAAAGAACTGGAAATTTTTCTGTAGCGTATTGTGACTATCGATGAAATAAAACTACGAAGTACTGAAAATGATATAAAACTGATATAAAAAGTTGTAGAAATGATGGAAAATATTTTTATTACTGTACACCGTACCAATTTTTATAAATAAATGTTCTTTCAAGCGAGGAAAAGTTTAGAATACGAATCTAATTATTACATTTTCTTAAGTCAATTTTCATCACAATTGATTTGACACAAAATATACAGTAAAAATTAGATTTGGGCACATTATTCTCTACTGTCCATATCTCTGAATTGGTATAACTAATAATCTAATCTAACAAAATCTGATGAATATGATGGTTGTCCCAGAACATTTCATTTAAATTATTTTAAACATTATATTGTTTCTTATCGAAAAATAAGAAGATATAGGATATTTCAAGAAATAAAATGCTTAATGGAATTGTGATGGAACGATCTGGACCTATTTCATTTTATTTACCTAAATGATTAAATACAATGGACTGTTTTTCTATCGATTTTCCATATTTTGTCCAAAAGCTAAGCATTAATATACTGTTAGAAAATACTGAAAAATATTTTATCATATTTATTTAAAAAGCATTTTATCATGCATATTGGTTAGTATTCCTTACATGTGATTTTAATGATTTAGTGATGATAAAAAATTAGACTGCAATATTTTTTTTCGTAAGTAATACACATTTTTAATATAAACTGGTTATGTTTTGAAAATACCCACGTATCAATCAACTCTCCATAAGAATTAAGGTGTTGATCAGCAGCCATTGGTCAAAACAAATGATCGAAGAAAGCCAAAGATACAGGTAATGCGTAGCATTTCTCAACATTCAAACATTTTCATGTAGGTAGTCTCAGATTTTAGATTTTAGAAGTTGAACCTTGTTATAATGAAAATTAAAGATGCTTTCATAAATATTTGAACATTTAACTCACCGCCATTGTACACTTTTGGTCTTACTTTATGTTCTCAATCTTTGAAGTAAATAATAGATCATATATATTTGGTAACAATGGCCTTTAATTTCAACTGTTAAAACAAAATATTAAAACCTCCTAGGATGCCTAGATTTTGCTAATAAACTGACAATTTCATTCGAGAATAACTTGGTATTTATAACCACTACTTACCATTCTGGATACTGGACTGGAGAAATTCGTAATAACAAAGTTGCATATCGCTTAATAATGTTAAAAAAATAACTTATTTTGTCTAGGAAAATAAAACCATACTTCATAGATTATATCAAATGTATTGTTATAATCACAAACCTAAACTAAAATAAATAAATAAATAATGAATCCACAGCAATTAAAAAACTAATTACTTAAAGACACAAATAAATAGCAATCATACTTTTTAAAACACTACGCTCGATTTTGTGCATATGCTCCGTATGGTGTCGTGTAATACTGGTAAGTTGGAGAATACTGTAATGTTCCTTCAACAGTCTTATCAGCCGTCGAATCGCTTCGGTCCCATGCACGAAGAGGATGTGCATGAGCATGAGGATAATAAGCCGGCAAAGCGGCCGAAACGTATGGCGCTGAAACAACTGGTGCAGCGGCCACTTGTTTTCGAGCTTCTTGTAAACGAGCTAACACACTACTAAGTCCTACGACCAAGAGCAAGAAGCCAATAAAGCCTGAAACAACATAGCATGTTAGAATATTATTTTAAAATTAACATTAAATTTAAAAACAGTCAGTAGCAAGAACGACCTTTTCGCGCATTCCTTTTGACAATGTTAAAACAGTAATTAATCCATAATGAGACATGAGTAGAGAAGTTAACAAACATTTTTAAATACAAAAACATTAAATCAAAATATCTCATAAAATATATAGCTTCAAATAAACTAAAACAGAAAATTGTGAAGAAAAAACCTCAACAATTGTTCGTATATTTAACAGAACAATTGAAAAGTCCCCGGCATACCATAGTAAAACACGTTTTCTTTGCAAAACTTTTTTTTCTTCCCATCGTTTGTCTTTTCCCCATTACTCCTAATCAGTCGCTAATCATTTTTTTAGGCATTTAACGATTCTACCATTTGTTTTCGAGTTTGGGATGGGCCTATATCCTATAACCATTGCAGATCAACATCTTCAAACTTTTTCGCTTTACCAGAACGTTCTTTGTCTTGCCCATCGAAATTACCAATTTTACATTTTCGAAACCACATCTCAAATGTTTTTGAGTTAGAGCATGTTCATCGTAAGTTTCTACCAGCAAACGATCAGTTTCAACGCTTTTTTCTTTTGTATTATATGGAAAGCGATGTGTGCAACAAATGCAGGTTTTCAGGCAAGATACTAGATATTTTCAAATTTTTTGAATCTTTGAATCTTGATGTCAGTAGTTGTCAGAATTACAACTCGGCTCATTCAACTTGTGTCCCACTTTTTTTGAGTTTTTGTTAAATATTTTCGTTTTCTGCCTACGAGGCCTTTTTGCCTTGAACGTTGAAATCACATTTAAATTGTCCAAACCACTTTGTTCATACCGTATTATCAACATCCAACTCAAACGTAACATGGAAGAAAGATATGTTTTAAAAAATTAACTGCTAAATATAAAACTCATTTCACTTATTATGCGATTAAACTTACCATTGTTGATAGCAACTATTGTTACCAGCACCAGTAAAGTGAAACCTATTCCCAGTTTGAAGAAAATGGCCGGCAGAATAACCATGAATCTTTTAAGAGCATGGTGAACTAAAGTCCTTCCTGAAAAGAATTCATCTTTATTAATAATATGTAATCTATTATATTTTAATTCATATCTTAAGCAACAAAAAGCAAAGAAAAAGAGTCTTGAGAGAGAATGATCCGAGATATGATACAAATCACCAATAGAAATTACACTCACGACATACATTAAGTTATATTATCTGAATTGCTTAAGCATTTCAGTTAAATTATTATTATTATAATCTCATATTTATAATTGTATTTACTCAAGCAATAATTTATCAATTACTTTTACTCATAAATAACAGCAGGCGTTAAATATGATGATAGGGTATTAACCATAATGTATTAAACGTGAGAAAGATCGTGTTGAATTAATATAGCAATCAATATGCAGAACATGTGAAAACTACTTTTAAATTCGTCTAGCGAATAATACATTCATCGAAGTATTTTGAAGCATTGTAAAAGGACTCTGCCCAAAATTCAAATTAGCTCGTAAAATTGTTTTTAATGGTTTGATATCTTCAAATATTTAACCCATTTATCTTCCATATTATATGTTTTTGACTGCCTATTTATGGCGCGTATCATTCAACATTATTTATTGTTCAAAATCTATAAACCTATAAATACGACCTGCTATTAAATAGATATTTGTCGTAATATAGTTTCTTTGATTTTCTTATTATTGTAGATAACAGAACTAAACAAATTGCTGATAATTTTTAAAAAGTCTGGTACTCTAATTATCTATAATGTATTACTATTAATGATATAACATAATATGTATAATATAATATTCTTTATGTATAATTTTGTTAATATTTTTTGTTAGTATCATTTCTTACCAAACCTGTTTATTGCTGTGATAAAGATGGTTTATTTTATGATTTTTCATGGTTTTTTAGTTCAGATCAGAACTACGTTTTTTATGTTACTACAAAAGTAAATTAATTATGTCATGGATATTGATCAACGATATCTATTGGTGAATATATTCAACATATACAGATGCTAATCAAGAAACGCTCAAAATTTCGTTTTCGACATTCATTAATTTTGTTGTTTGTTTTGAAGAAATCTGTAGCCGAAACTTATTAGAAACCTATACACTACACTCTTAGAAACTTATAGTGATTCTGCTTTGTCATATCCTAACTGTCGGTTTTGCTTTCATCAAAGAACTACCTGTAGGACCTGGAGCTGCCAAATTTTAGGCTTAGCTGTTTATGAATCAACTGTTCCCAGATGTTCACATATGATGTTAAAAACATTAAGGAAGGCAAAATGGCTAGTATATTAATTATCTAAAAATGTTGTCAGCCGTTTCGATATCGCATTTTTATTGGTTACAACGCATAAAATAAGAATTTTCTATGACCCAGTGTCACTGGTGATTAAAAGTAGATATACTGCGAAAATTCCAAGGCCAAATACCATGGGTTAATCCAGCAGAACTATCCACATCGTCATATCAACACCGAAGCAGAATATTTGTATTACGAGCTGCTAAAATCCAATGAAACTGTTCGAATGAGAAGTTCTGCCGTACTCATTGCCATCGTCATTCTGTGAGGAAAACGAGAAAAAGTTGTAAAAAAGAAAGAAAAATATTTTCATTATTATATACTATCCATTTTTGTCCCAATAAGTGCCGTTTTTAAAGTGTAAGAAATAATCAGGCGGAATACGTACAAGCATCTAATTTGTGTATCATTAAGCAGTCCGAAGTCATTAAGTAGTACTCTTGAAAAGATTCGATAAAGATATTTTATTGCTAGAGTTGATAAAAATGGAAACTCTAACATTGATCACAATTCCCGAATATCTAAGCACAAGTTTTACTTTAAGAAAATTAGTCGCTATATAGAAAGAAATTCGAGAAACATATTTTTGAAGCAATACCTACAAAAAAAATGTTTATTCACAAGTTTTCATGATAACATTTACAAACATCACATACTCGAAAGTCTTAATATAATATTTTTTCAGAATATTTACTTATTTTATATATGCATGTGTATTAGTAAAATATATTATTGATGAAATTCTGATGTTATCATTTAATGTTCTCATAATTTATAAATGTATTTCATGATTAAAAGTATGCTATATGCGATTTAGTTTCATTCAACAAGTAACAATACCATTATAGTTATGTGTCCAAATAGGCTTTCAAGGTGATTTTCCAAATGATCACCAAAGACTTAAAAAAAGGAAGTCAGAACTGATTCTTATTTCATAATGTACCTTGCTCCAGCATTCTTCCTACAAACTCCACACTCTGCTTCTGCTCGGCGACGTCAGTCTTTTCTTCACCAGCACTACACAACACTATCGCGTTTACGACCAGGAAAACAGCGAAAACTCCTTTGCTGTACTTGAACATATTTGGAACAATGTGCTCGACAACGTGGAAATAACTGAACTGCGATTTTCAGTTCCTGCTTAGTCTCTTATTAACAACCAATCAACCAATGAAAGTTCGAACGAAATAAGACGACATTTGTATCAGCCCGAATTTCCACGGTTCGAACCTCGATCACGTACCTAAACAATAGCATGTACGAATTCCGAAGTAGGATATGTTTGATTTCTATCAATTTTTGACGGTACCGTATCGACGATATTCAAAATACGTACGAAATGGGTCATCATTCGGTAAATCAAAAAGATTTTGACTGACGAATGCATTGCTAATTTCGTTATTTAAAATTGCATTCACAGATCAGTCGGCGATCGAAAAACACTTTAGTCTCTTAACCTAAAAATGCCGCTTATATCTAATACATACTAAGTAATAATATTATTTATATGGATGTGTAATAAAATCAGAAAAAGTGTTACTCATTATTATATTTTTTCCCACGCTCAAAATCGTTTTGATTACTATTAGTTAATAATCCTATAAGTTAATGGATTTCCCAACAATATTGTCCTTTAGGGAAGTAAAATGGACAATAATGTATGAAATTTTTTGATCTAATAACTGAAAGAATTTTACCAGAACTGCCAGAAAAGTGCTTCAAGTGATATATATATAATATATATAATTAGTATATATATCACTACATAGTATAAAACAAAGTCGCCTTTTCTGTCCCTATATCCCTATGTGCGCTTAAATCTTTAAAACTACGCAACGGATTTTGATGCGGTTTTTTTCAATAGATAGAGTGATTCAAGAGGAAGGTTTATATGTATAATACATGCATAATATACTAAGGCTTAGCAAAAACGCTGCCTAACCCTACGAGTTAGATCAAATTAATGTACTACAGTATTGTACACCATAAAAAGGTCTACAAAAAAGTCCGCGATGGTATATGTTTATCTTTTAGGGATAACCCACATTAACCATTTTTATTGTTTACTTTTTACGTGAGAAAATGGCTTATTTACGAAGCTATTTTAAGCAATACGGCATTAATCCTTATCGAATTAAGTACCTTAAATACAGTGTGCAATTAATATAGATCAATATGGTTCCTTACAGCATGTAAATTAAACAAATATTTTCGGAGATATTACAAATTTAAAATTTGCGTTTAAAAATGTGTAATGTAATAAAAATTGTATGAATTTAGATATTCCAAAGATAGCAGGAAATCTTCATAGTAAGTATAGGGGAAGAGGAATTGTTTTACTCCAAATTTAATGCGTGCAGGCCAAGGGCGGTAATGAATGAACCAAAAATACTGGATCGATTTTAATCATGTTTTCATTGAGTGACATAGGCATATATATTTTATGCCCGTGCAAAGTCGGAGCGGGCCGCTATGTTTTTATATACAAGGTTCATATTTTTTCTGTAGTGTATTTAATTTAGTATCAGCATTTCACCCGTGCGAAGCCGAGGCGGGTCGCTAGTATATATATATATAGTAATTATGATTCTCATACCAGGGAAAAACTTAAAAGACGCTTCCTCGTATCTATAATCCGATGTTACCTGTGCTATCCAAGATTTTCGAGAAACAGAATAACACGGAATAATAATTTGAACGGAAAAAATAATTACTCGGCTCCATTCTTGGATATATCTGACGCTTATGATAATGTGTGACACACTGAAGTTCAAGTTAAATGGAAAAATCTTCTGCCCTATCCGCACTTTCAACTGCTCATAGTCATATCTCACATACAGATATTTTTAACCGACGAAAAAGGAGGAGGTTCTATGTTCGGCTGTATAATTCTTTTTAATGTATATTCGCCAGTTTCTCCCGCAATTGTGGGCCGATTTTCAAAATTCTCGGAGGTGATCTCATTGGAACCAAAACATGATTCGTTGGAAGAAAAGAGGGGAAATCGAGGGAAACGCTCAAATTTCAAAATCACGTACTTTTGTTTACTGCAAAAGCCATTCAGTTTGCTTTTTAGGCATTAACGATAGCATCTATAATGTCGTAGAAATATTATTCAAATTGCTACTATGGTGTAATGGTTAAAGCGTTTAGCTTCCAAACAGAGATCGCGGGTTCGATTCCAGATGAGAACAGCCCATTTATGTTGTTTAGTTAGAACATTTGTCAAATAGGTTAGACTAGATAGCGGACCCGAGGGCCTGAAGCTCTTTAATTTCAATCATTGTTTCTTTATTCCTATTTTTCCTCATACGGGCAGCACTTTTACTTGGCCTACCCATTGTAATATTAAATAAAATAATTGCTTAATTTACTGAGTTTACATCTGACACTAAAAAGGGGAAAATAAAATACTTTTAACAGAAAAATTTAACCGACATCAAAAAATAAATAAGGAATTCACTAAAAATTTAAGAATATTCAAACTTAGATTTATAACACAAAGAAAAACATTTTAAAATAAAATATGTACATAATAATCGTTGTAATAACTAAATAAAAATAAAATAACATTAAATATATTATACATTATATTAAATTCTACTATATACACACAATTTAGCTTAATACCTACCTAAACCGATTAATCTATTTTCAATATTATTTTAACTACTACCAACCGATAACTTTGAAGTTGGTGCCTAGCTCAAACAATACAAAAATAATAATATAATTTTATGACATACACACAAAATTAAATTACCAACAAAGCAAATCTTTTTTTATTGTTTAATTAATATATTGTTACTAGTCGTTTCCGTTTAACCTACAATTTGTCTTTATACTAGCTTAAATCTAGGTATGTAACTAGGAGGACCCATCGGCCCTAACTTAGTCTGGTGAAATAATGTTTATACATGTCACTGCTAAATTTGTTATTATATGCACCTCACTATACAACACTACACAAGATCAGATGGTTTGATTCTTTTGAGTCTATGTCCTGTTCTGGTGTTATCCAAAAGTTGCAATATTTCAATATTCGTATGAGAATGGAGTCTTTCCTCATGCCCCCTTACAATTCCCTTGATTTTATGACTGACTGTGGGTATCTGAAGGTCTCGATGTAGGTAATCAGTCCTAGAGTATTTGGGTGCACCCACAATACCTCTCAGGACTTTGTTCTGAAAAATTTGTATTTTATTAATGTTACTCTTTGCAGAACATCCCCATAATTGAACTGCGTATGTCCATATAGGTTTCAATATTCGCTTATACAGTAGCAATTTATTATGTACTGATAATTGTGATTTTCTTCCAATTAGCCAGTACATTTTCCTGTATTTCATTTCCAGTTCTTTTCTTCTTTATATGTTCCTTCCAGCGAAGTTTTGCATCGAGATTCATTCTGAGATATTTAGCGTTGTTGCCATATGGAATGATAGTGTTATTTAATGTTATTGGTGCTTATACGGTCTGCTTATAGGTGAACTGCACATGTACAGATTTACTTTCTTTAATTCTTATTTTCCAAGCTTGTGTCCAATTATTTATATTGTCACTTGCCTGTTGTAATTTTCGTGAGGCTTCTTCACTATTGTCTCCGACAGCTATAATCGCAGTATCATCAGCAAATGTAGCCATCGTGATATTTTCCATTTGTGGTATATCACAACTGTAAAGTACATAAAGTATTAGTCCCAGTACACTTTCTTGTGGTACACCTTCTTTAGCTTCTTTTATTGTAGAGTAAGCTTATTCTAGCTTGACTCTAAACATTCTGGTTGTAATGTATGATTTTAATAGTTCGGTGTGTTGTTTTGGTAGCATTTTCTGTAGTTTATGAACAAGACCTTCATGCCAAACCTTATCGAAGGCTTGTGCTACATCTAAGAATATAGCTGAGCAAACTTTTTGACTTTCGTAGGCTTTTTCAATAACATCTGTTATTCTGTGGACCTGGCCAATTGTTGAGTGTTTGTTAATAAACCCAAACTGGTGTGTTGGTATTAGGTTTTTTCTCTCTATGATAAAACAAATCTAAATTAATATAACTGTTTGGGTTCAGCAGCAACTTCAAATTGATCAGTTGGTAGTAGTTAAAATAATATCGTAACCTGTCTAATGCTTCTAATATACCAAAATGCCTTGATAGTAAATCGTTATTTTAGAAGGCAAAAACTTCGATGGCAAAAATAATATAAACAAAGGGTTACGCTGAACATGACTTGGACTAAAGTGATTAATTATAACTAATAACAAAATATTTTACACTTTATTTTACAATACATAAATATATTTTGTTTTCTATATAACTTACTATCTACAGAAGAGAAAAATAAAAAATTTGCCTGTTCCCGTTCCCATTATTTTTAAAAATTATTTTATTTGCTTTAGTAATTGTCTTAGTAATTAATACTAGTGAAGTAGTAATAGAGAAAGGCAATTAATAGTTACGAAAGAAATTATATTACACAGAAATTAAAGAAATAATAATTATTTAAGTAATCAATTATAAAATAAAATAGATTTCTTATTAATCTACGTAGAAATATAAATAAAATCGTAAAACAATTCTAAATATATAACATCTTAATTATAACAATTACAAACGTATTTCAACTATTTATTTGTTTGTTAATATTTTATTATTGCGGAAATAATCAATTTAAAAACGAATTCATAATGGGAAAGGAATCCAATCGAAGCGAAATGAAGAACTATGAATCTAGGTTGATATTCCGCGTCTGCCTTTTCGTTCATTTGTGCAAAGAGAGTAAACGAGATAAAATGATCGAGACCAACGTGTTACTCGCTCTCGGCACGTGTATCGTATATGCAACAGCTTCTAGTTATTATATCCAACCAGTCGATGCAGTGGATTTACGTAAAGGCTCCAGAGAAAACGCAGCGACAACTAATGAAGAAAGTGTAATTAAAGAAGTGTCAGTGAAGCATCAGAAAAATGTTACCGGAGACATAAAATTATACGCTCAGTGAGTATTACCATCAGCAATACTTCTTATAATTTTGAATTATTTTCTAACTATAAGTTATAAGCAAAATAAATCTTACCATTGATGAATTCTTATTTATAATTCATATTTGTTTAATGCACTTTTTACGTCGATACAGTTTTTCATTTCACAGAGCTGATAAAAGTTTAAGAAAATCAAACATCCTCCATCAAATATATATTATTTAAACCTTCTTGCACTGTCAACTACCAGTCAAACACATTTTCATCTGTATCTTAAAATTATCATAAAAAAATTCAGTGGGTTTGCCATCGATACAATTTAGTAAATATTGGGTACTTGAATTCACTAATATGACTCTTACAGTTCCCAACTGGCGATTATGCTATTATTGGGTACCCTTTCCTTTAAAATTATTAATTCCACTTAATTTTCTTACCTGAATTTATTATGCTTATAGTATTTATGCTCGATTTTCTTCAATATTCTACCACAATTAGTGGCTAGTATGCCTAGAATATTCACTTCAATTCAACAAGTGTCCTTTCCTTATACAACTTTTCTTTTTTGTAATACAGTACAGTCACCATCTACAAATCAATTCTGACTATATTTGGCTCACTTTCTTTGATAAATACCTGTATAATTTTTCGTTGATTTTATCTTCCTATTGGTACTACAAAAACCAATTTTTTAACTCTGAAATATAAGCTAAATAAATCAAACAAAATCGAAAGTGCGACAGAAAGTTCAATTGTTTGAATGATGCTTAGGAAATGTTAAGTGACGTCAATGTTTCGTAACGCCTCTGACTAGTGTTTGACTTAATATGACGAATTTTTAAACGTTCTGCTTTTATTTCTACAAGAATCTTATTAATAATCACGTTTATAATTTAACAATAAATATTTTTTATAATGAATCGATCATATATTATTATTATTATAAATCAATATTTTTATAATACCTATTTAAAATAAATTTAAAATCAAGCGCTTATTCTAATTAACACATTTTGGAAAATGGGAATACCATATGAGTGAATACGATTTATAGGCTTTTATTTTTATTTACGCTATAACCTAAAACGGGGAAAAGCAATAAATTGAATAGAAAAATGTCAATAAATGTCTCTTAACTTTCCTGGCCGCTGGAATTTAGAACATTTTATAACAGTAACAGTAAGTATACGTATACAGACAATTTTACGTTGTCATTAAATATTACTTTATTTTTTATTAAATATATTTATAAGATATATTGTAGTTGTTCCATAGAATTAGATTTAATTTATTTTATAAGAATTTTGGATATAAAATATGTATTAAAATGTCTACAAATTAAAAATTAATAAAACACTCTGCAAAATATTCAGTTTTCTAATATTATACCGAAGGCGCCGGGCGATAAAACTATTTACGTGTTCTTGTGCGGTACCTAATGATAATTTGGATGATATATTATAATTCTAATATATGAAACACAATGACAAAAATTAAAATATGCAATTGCTTGAAGTAATTTTATCCCTATATAAATTAAGTTTTCAAAATAGATTATAGATAAGATTAAGATCATCTAAATATATGACTGCAAATGAAATGAAAAAATTAATACAATATATTGTTATTTACAAACAACCTACCAAAAAAATCGTAATCCTACATATATTACATATAAATTGGATAAATTTTTGTCAAGGTCACGGCTAGGTCGACACAGCCCGAATATTAAATATCAGTCGAATAAAACAACTGGAACCACAAATAGTAACTAAAAGTACGACTGAAACAGTCCATAGTAAATAGTAACAAAATCAGTTGGACCAAAAATAGCGACTGAAACAGTCGATAGTAAAAATTAGTCAATTACTAAACAGTCGATAGTCGATTTCAGTCGATAGTTCTCAACACTAGTAGTAATGTTTTATCAATTAAAGTTTATATTAAAATTAGCATATAAGACTATAGCTTTAGTCCATTCACTAAGTACATAAGGAAAATCAAACTTTTGTTAAGAATATGCTTTTGTCAGTAAACTAGCTCAAATAGTCTTAAATTCGAACATTGTTCACTATATAATACTAATATATTTTATACAGCAATTTTTAATATACAAAATATTTTATACAATATTATTACAAATCTACATCCATCCCTATGGTTAACCTGGAATACAAATCTTAAGTTAAACCAGTAAAAAATTAGTGATGCTAAAGAACGAAGAATAATAGAATGATATGACAAATATATGTCTTATTTCTGATTAATTTTATATATCTCTTCAATTTTTCTTTCTTTCATTTCAAATAAAACACGTTTGTTGTCAAAAAAGTTACAGAAACTGAGATAGAACAACCATTATTGGTTTAATCTTCGGTTTATTACTATATACTGTTTATTTATCAACCTTTTTAAAGTTCTTGTGCTTGTTGATGTTTGATGTTGTGTTTAGACGAAACACTTGAGCGTAATATACACAACACACAAATAACTGTATTAGTACAACCACACCAATGTTAAATTTGTTTTAAAAACTTGTAACTTTGATCAACTAAAAAATTAATAAAACACTCCGCAAAATATTCAGTTTTCTAATATTATGCCGAAGGCGCCGGACAGTAAAACTATTTACGTGTTCTTGTGCGGTACCTAATGATAATTTGGATGATATATTATAATTCTAATATATGAAACACAATGACAGAAATTAAAATATGCAATTACTTGAAGTAATTATATCCCTATATAAATTAAGTTTTCAAAATAGATTATAGATAAGATTAAGATCATCTAATTACATCAAAATATAATCAAGGCACCTCCACCATTTTAATATGTACTTAAGTTACTTAAATTATTTTTTCAGGTTTGATAAATCATCAGAAGGACATTACATATCAGACCTACTAAATAACACTAATAAAAATTACGTTTCGGCGGATGATTTAACAACGTTGACCAATAACGAACAAAATGTACCAAGGACTATTGAAGACAACACGCATGATATTATGTCGAAATTCAATAAAAATTCGATGTCTCCCTATATAATGATGCCGGCTTTGGTTATCTCTGGAATTTTGCCCTGGATACTTCCTGGTTTGAAGATGGCCGCTGGATTTGTGCAAATGATCAATCAGATAGCTTTTATGGCCGGACTGATGTCTCTGGTGAGGGGATTCGTGTTTGACCAGAACCCAAGCGAGCATGTTGTATATGTAAATAATGGTTACCATAAAAATAAACATTAATATCAAGAAAATATTGTTTTATATCATATCCAATATACATAAATAATAATACATGTAAACAAGATTTAATAGAGTAGCAAAATATCATGTTACTTTGGAGAATGCGCAAGGCAATAGGGTAATATTTAATTATTTTATATTCTTTTTTGAATTAACTACATTTAGTTCTAAATAACTATCTAAATTCACCATAATAAAGTAAAATAATTACAACATATCTAGAACTATTGAAGGCAACACGCATAACTTATTGCGAAAAGGCAAAAAAAATTATTATAATGAAATAAAAACATGAAGTGGAGAATGCGCCAGGAAATAGGGTAATACATTTTTCAATTAACTATAGTTTATGAATTTTTCATTGGTACATATTTGTATTTAAAATACTATTGTGTTCTGTTTTATCAATAATGTTAACGGTAACTAATCTCTGCAAGAAAATGATAGTTTTACTTTAAAAAAATAAACCAGATAAAATTAAATATCGTTAAATGCCATGCTAATAAATGCATTTTATTTTGATAGAATTATTTTATAACGCTAACAACGTTGGTCCCAACTTCTTTCAAAATAAAAGTGGTATTAACTAATTGCACAAACATGCTCTTTCATCATCCACAAAGTTAAGAATTAATGTACTTTTGGAATATATCTATGAAATTCGTTTAATAAATCGTTAAATAATTAACAAAATCGGGTTAACAGACTCCAAAAGAATCGCAACCATATTTTGTGATCTAAAATTGTTTTGGCATTTTTTACATTCTGACATGATATATTAAATATACATCTGATACTTTTAATCTTTCTGCGCCAACTTCTGATAATCCTTTTTTCGCTAACATTATCTTGACATATATCTACATACATTTGACAATATATCTAAAACCTTTCTATGGAAATTGTTTTTGTTTCCACCAATTCACCAATTTTCATGGTGTGCCCTGTATGGAATCGTGATTCCAAACTTTTAGTGACTTCAAATTCTAATAGCCTACTGTTGAAAAATACAGCTACTGAAATCACTTACACCATTAACTGCAAGATTATGTCCAAATTCTGGTAGACAATTTCAGTTCACAGCAACTTTAGTCCTCCCTTGGTGGCCTTACACGCTGAACTGAGATACTTATTTATTTATATATTATAGACCCGTGAGCCACATTTACAGTATCAGTTAAAGTGTACAATGTTATTACAAGTATGTTGCAAGATGACAAGTAAAATATTTAAAGGCATACAGATGCATGAATATAGGAATGCTACAGTATAATTGTGGCACAACCCATGACAGTGATAAGAATATAAGATACAAAAGTAGTAGTAGTCCTGTTACGTTGAGAAAATTAAACAGCTTGTCCAGGTTCTCCAGCCTAAGACATTGTCCCATCGTCTCTCGCAGGTTGACCAACTGTCTTTGCGAGTCGGTAGTATTCTTCGGCATTCGATTAGTATGTGTTTAGTAGATAGTGTGGCACCACATTCGACGCACAGTGGTGGACTTCTTCCCTTAATGAGAAATTCATGGGTCAGTTTGCAGTAACCAATTCTGAGATGAGAGAATAAGTTTAAGTCCAGCCTACTGATATTAGTGGTGTTAAGACCTTGATAATACTCTTTTTCACCTCCCAAAGCTTCTTGTTTTCTGTTAGAGACCATCTGAGTTAGTTTAGATGTCTAAAGATTCTAGTAGAGAGGTGCTTCATATCTCTACTCCAGAAAAGGAAAATTTCTGTAAGTGATCCCTATATCTTCTTGGCTAAGTAATCCGCTCTTTCATTTTCAAATATCCCAGAGTGAACAAAGTGGTAGTTTTGCCGCTCCTTTCCAATTTAGAGTTTAGTTCCTGGATAAGCACTCCTAGCGGGTGTAGAGGAAGATCTGATTGGAGCTACATTAAAATGCTCATTGAATCAAAGGCGATACCTAATCGTTTGTTTTGCACATCTTGTACTGAGATCAGGGCCCTATAAATGGCAAACAGTTCAGCCACCAATACACTCGATTAATGGCGGAGTATCTTGCCGACATCACCGATGTAAATGAACTGATATACTGGTTCAGGAATAGATATTTTTTTCAATTGATGGATATTTACTAATCCTAATAGTTTACGAACAGAAGACTTTCAGCACATTCAATCGACTCTTAGTGACTTTACAGCTTGAATTGTGATACTTTTAGCCGAATTCACTTTAACTGCCTTAAGGAAAGCTTCGAATAATTGCGGAACGATTTCCAATCCGTCAATTTGTCTTTTTTTCTTGTTAAGTAAGTTGCTTTCGGCTATATGGCACAAATGTTGCCATAAAAAACAGTTAAATGTATTTTACTATTTATCATTCCCAATTTTAAACTTTTTACCATATTACATTAACAATCTTGAAAAATATTGTAACAAAATGTTATAATATTTTTATACAATATATTGTTATTTACAAACAAACTACCAAAAAAATCATAATACTACATATATTACATATAAATTGAATACATTTTTGTTAAGGTCACGGCTAGGTCGACACAGTCAGAATGTTAAAAATCAGTCGAATAAAACAAGTAGAACCAAAAATAGTAACTAAAAGCACGACTGAAACAGTCCATAGTAAATAGTAACAAAATCAGTTGGACCAAAAATAGCGACTGAAACAGTCGATAGTAAAAATTAGTCAATTACTAAACAGTCGATAGTCGATTTCAGTCGATAGTTCTCAACACTAGTAGTAATATTTTATTAATTAAAGAGTATATTAAAATTAGCATATAAGACTGTAGCTTTAGTCCATTCACTAAGTATATAAAGAAAATCAAACTTTTGTTAAGGATCAGCTTTTGTCAGTAAACTAGCTCAAATAGTCTTAAATTCGAACATTGTTCACTATATAATACTAATATATTTTATACAACAATTTTTAATATACAAAATATTTTATACAATATTATTACAAATCTACATCCATCCCTATGGTTAACCTGGAATACAAATCTTATTTTAAACCAGTAAAAAATTAGTGATGCTAAAGAACGAAGAATGATAGAATGATATGACAAATATATGTCTTATTTCTGATTAATTTTATATATCTCTTCAATTTTTCTTCCTTTTATTTCAAATAAAACACGTTTGTTGTCACAAAAGTTACAGAAACGGAGATAGAACAACCATTGGTGGTTTAATCTTCGGTTTACTATTATATACTGTTTATTTATCAGCCTTTTTAAAGATCTTGTGCTTGTTGATGTTTGATGTTGTGTTTTCGACGGAACACTTGAGCGTAATATACACAACACACAAATAACTGTATTAGTACAACCACATCAATGTTAAATTTGTTTTAAAAACCTGTAACTTGGATTAACTAAATAACATAATATAATTTTGGTGATAATTAAACGTCAAGTTCTCCTTACACGTCAAATAACAATTTAACTACGGCACTAATCTTATTTTCGTGCGTTAATTTGGTTATTCTCGATCCAATATTTGAAGTAGCGATCAAGAAGGTCGAGATATAAGAAAAACACCACCGCCCAATTTAGTAGATTAAGTTAATTTCGGGCAGTTAACCTTTCCTATTCCCCCTGTGTCCGTCACAATTAATAAAATGTCACCATTGCGTGTTTAATACTTAAAAGATTTGTTGCACAAGTGGGTTAATTTTGTTATAGCACGATTCAAAATTTAAATATGTATTTTGTTTATATTTTGTAAATGATGTTGCTTTGCTCAATAGTATATGATTTTTACAGATTGTTGTCTAGATGATAAGCTACTATATGTCGTAAAAACGTCAATTGAGCAATGAAAGATGTATGGATCGATGATTGGATCGCTGCCAAACCAACATCGTTCTTTCGACATGATATTGCCATATTCCTACAAAAATGGGAAAAGTATAAAATAATGAAAATATATGGATTAAAATACCGTACCACCTTTTCTCCGTAAAAACTTTCTGAATGTGAAAAAACTATCAGGATAGATGCAAGCACCAAATATTATAAATATTATAGATTTTTTCACTGATTGACTGCAAGATTCCTGTCACTAATTAAATATATTCGAGTAATATAGATTGATTACTGTTCTGAACTAAATATTCAAAAGATCAACATTCTAGTTAGTAGCATGAATTGTTTTTGTTCATTAACAAATCCTTATGCTCGAATGCTCTTTTAAAACCAAACAATGTTACTACTGTAATCGATAGCTCGATCACTTTGTTTTGAGGTAAATTTTTACGCAACTTCTTGTTACCAATGTATTTAAATCTAACATCTACCCTTTATGATCCATTCCTATATCTCTTAGGGGTTTACGTATGACTGACATTGTTAGGTTCACAAGTTCACACTAAAACACAGGTTTCACAGCTTCTTGTTCTTCTACAAATCAGATGTGCCATTTTACGCCTTCCATTTTATCTTACGTTTTTCATACACGATACCAAAAATGCCAATCCCAACCAATTAAAATCGTCAAGAATATTGTTTGATAGATATTCCCACTCTAACGAATGTCAAAATGTCACTTTTTAAAATTATATTTATACAAGATTTGGGAAAGATTACTTATGTAGAAATGGCGCAAGTTTTGATATTTTTTGAGAAATATTCATTTTATTATGACTGTCAAAAGCCATTGCAATGTTCTTCCACCTGAATGTTTTTCACTTCTTTAGCCACTACTGTAAAATAACTGGATAAAATTGTGGAAGGTCAGAAGCTATGAAAGGGTAGATACAAAATGTACAAAAGTAGATACAGAAAGGGTCACAACGGTAGATACATGTAATGAACAAATAAATAGTTGGATGATTTTGACAGGTCTAAATAAATATATTATAAATAAATTTTAAAGTATTTAAAACAGATGGTGTTACTCTGTATTAAATCGCATCGGATACATTCGTAACTGTACTTTATAGCTGTATGAAGCTTGTGGCAAACATGCTCCATCGATTGCTGTATGTGAATACTGGTTTTAACGCTTTAAATTTGGCGATTTTGACACCGAAAACGGAGAGCGTCTTGAACATCCAAAAAAGGCGAGAATTAGAAAGTAATACCAGATGAAACCATCAATGGGGATCGCTATCGCCTACAATTGAAGTGTTTTAGCAGAGCACTGAGCGAAAAATGGAATACGAGCATAGACACATCAATGTTATTCTTCAGTATGATAACGCTCGACCAAATGTTGTAAAACCAGTGAAAACATATCTGGAAACATTAAAATGGGAAATGCTACCCCACCTGCCATACTCTTCAGACCTTGCTCCTTCTGATTACTACTTATTCCGACACGAGTCGTGATCTGTTTGAGCAACGCTTAAGTTTATATGAAAAAAATGGGTCGATAAGTGGATATTCTCAAAAGATACATGGTTATTTCAAGATGAATCTGTAAATTGTCTGAAAAATGGGGCAAAGTAGCTGCTATTGATGGAAAATACTTCGAATAAAATACATTGTACCGATATTTTACAATAAAGCTTCAAATTTAAAGAAAAATCCTTTAAAACACTAATTTATAATTTTAGTTCGATAATCATGCAACAGCCGAGAAAAATATATTATAATATTATAAAACATTTTTAACATTACCATGTTTCAATTGATATAAAAATAATTTCATTTATTAAAAGAATCTTTACGATAAATAATATTGACAAGATTTCACGAAAAAACCTACAGAATTCTTAATTCTTCTCACTTAACCGTTACAAATCAATTCTCTTTAATAATTCAATGTTTTGATTAATAACAATCAGAATGCAACGTTTCACCAAGTGCACAATAAAGAAAATCTCCGGAAAAGCGCTCCTTCTTTGTCCGCCACCCTCATCGAACGTGGTGAAACGCGGCAACGCCGCGCAGAGTCCGCATGTCACGGAAAGCATGGTTCTTTCACGCCCTGAAAATATGTCTGCTTTGCAATAATGTTAAAAATTAAACAAACTGGGGGTGTTTGAATTTGCGCGATTCGTTCCAACTCGGTGAAATTAAAAAAACGAGTGAAAATAGTGCCCGAATTTCGACGTATACGGCGGTTTATGTTGTGATCGAGTGTTTGACTATTGATTAGTGTATATTGAGGGTAAGTTTGAAACATACAGAATAATTGTCGAGCTTAAAACTAATCCACGGTTTCGTTAGAATATAAAATATTGTTAAAACAGTTCCCTAACTGTTATTTAATTTTGTTTTTATTTTAAATTATTAAATTTTGAATTTACGATATTATAAATAAATTGCAAGTAATGCTTCAGGTTTCATAGTTAATATTAAATTATTATACAAACAATATCACTACTTAATTATTCTAAAATCATTCAACTAGAGATATAAAAATATTTTACACTTTACGTTCTGACTTTTATTGGACGTACGTGTTTAATTAACAATATTAATTTTATTGATAAAAGCAAATACGATCATATCAACACAATATTGCAATAATATTAGTTAAAACAAGTATTAAAGTAATGACATAATATGCAATATTTCCGTATCTTAAACCTGTTGTTGTTTAATCGATATCTCCTCTTTTCTAGAGTATGAACGAAGGTGATTTCGATGAGCTAATATTTGCAATATGATATTTTTAATAATTGGATTATTATTATATGGCTTTGTTGTAGATGCACAGACCCTAACCAATATGTTACATCACATGGATTGTGGCTAATTGATAAAAGTAAGTAATTACTAATTGTTGGCAATGATAGCAATTGATAAAAACAATATAATCGTGTGTTATTACAAAAAAAAACATTCAAGTAACATTTAGTATATTATAAAAATGCAATTAGTTGTCATTCATAACAATTAGTTGTCATTTTCAGGGTACAAATAAGTTAACGTCGTTTTTTATTATCAAAAATAAGCATAAAATAATTTTTCATCTACTTAAAAAACTCAGACCTAAAAATTATGTCACCGAGTGAAATAAGTTTTAATACATGACCGTAAGTAAATATTATCAATACAATTTTTTCAAGAATATTCTATATTGCTGTCAGAGCTGCGAAAGATACATGACAATCTCGTATATGTTTAAAATACTAAATACGAAATATTTTTCTTATATTTGAAATATAAAAAACAGTATTTTAACTACTTTTATTTAAGATACAAAGTACAAATTACAAAATACAGCCTGGTTTTGGGTTATGTAAACAGAATAGTGAACTAATTCAAACCTGTCTATTAATCGGTAAAAGAACAATTTGCTTTCACGGCTAGAAGATTTTTAAATGTACCTGCTAAAGAAAATAATCTTTTTACACGACCTATTATGTTGTATGAACACTTTTTTATATTTGGATGGCGTTCAAGGATGGTGAACATTTCTCTTTCATCGTTTTAGAAACAGAACTTTAAATCAATTGTTGATGTCCATGGTTGAACACGGCTCCTGATCGCAAGAGCAATAAAATCATCATATTCTTTACTAGTACTGCTACCCTCTTACCCTCAGGCATTATTTCTTTTTTGTTTTTTCCCTGTCCCTGGGAATGAAATGCAACATATTTTTTTACATTTTTTATGCCTGTTATCTTTTGTGATGATTTCTCACAATCATTTTGTAACTAAGGTAGTAATATGACGCCACGAGACATAATTAGGTTTTTGTTATTTCACTACAATGCCAAATTTATATGGAGCTATTAAGCTGTATTTTCCATTCTCTAGTCCTTTTGTGGATCTTGTTGACTGCCGCTTGTACTTTGTCTACAGATTTAGGCAGAGATCCGTCGGCCAATTCTCCAAAAACCGTCTCTTTTTGTTAATGAGATATCATAGTGTAGAGCGGATACAGAAGTGGTCCCAAGGCACTCCCTGGGAAAATGAAACCAAACTAGGTTTACATGTTGAGAATTCCTCTTCATGCGAAACTCTAAAATGTTCTTTCAAGAAGATACGTCTCCAGCTTTTGACATAAGTTCGGTAGGATCAATTTTGTCAATTCTCAATTTCTCAATTTCAAGTAATTTGTAGTAGCTTGTAAGCCGTCCAGGAATATTGCAGAACATTATTTCTTTTAACACATTTTCAATAACAGTGCAACAACTAGATATAGTACATTTTAATTATCAGTTATTCAGTTTCACTCAAAAATAATGAATAGAAATAATGAATAATTAACTAATTAGTAACAAACACATCTATAACAATTTATTGACCATGCACCTGCATCTTTCATGTCTTAGTATATTAATTAACTTATGTCCATTTCCAGGTATTAATGACGGATAATCACTTCGATAATCAAGCATCAAGTCAACCAAACGGTAAGCTATGTATCTCCTGTTAATGCATGTTGTGGATGTTCAAGCTTTTGTTTACCTTTAGCAAATGGCTCGCGTCTATCCCGACCCGGATTTTAATCGCTGAAAATAACATCAAGCGATCGCAGTACCATTCGCTGGACGGTGTCCTATATTTCCTCACTAAAATAGATATAACTGCTTATAAAAACATCGGAAATATAATCGCAAGAAGAAAATCAGCTCAACAATCGAGTAGAATAAATGGTTGATAAATGATTATTGAAAAATCGATGACAGTATGGTTGGACAACCCAGGGCGTAAAATTAAAATTACATTTAAATAAAATAAATTAACATCTTCAAAAAATAAAAACAGATATCAAAATAAATAAATTATATAGCAGCTACTTACACAATAAATGGCAATATAAATAAAGCATATTCTACGCGTGAGAGATCTTGATGTCGAGGTGGTGGCGTGAAAGTTCTGAAAACCAAATGAAAACGTACCTGAGAAACAGTTAATAGCGCGGGTAACTAATTATGCTGACGGACCATGGTATTAGTAAATAATAGTACTGATAAATAAATGCATCGGCAAGTAACAACTATTGTGTCATACTATCTACATGTTATAAATCAATAAGTGATATGTTGTGCAAAATCACTTATTCTAATTATTTTTCTGTGGTCGGATGGCAGTAAGCGTTTTCGTCTACGCACGTCTCTTATCACTCTAGAATAGCCACTCTTTTGAAATACTTGAAACCAACACTTTTAATAATATTCATTATAATAAATTTTGGAGGGATATCACGTTGTTATGACTTCATTGGAGATGTACTAGGAACCACCGACTATAGCACATAACACTTTGTTTTGGAACCGTTGAATGATGGCTATTTTAGATTTTTCACGCCCTACAATACCATTTTCTACAGTTATATTCAATTAATTATGTGCATATCTCTAGTTGTTTCCACTCTCATCACTCCAGAATTTCCAGGAATTTCCAGCAGTGCACAGCATTATCACATATCCTAAAAGTTTCCTTCACTTTCACTTTACGACTCACTGTCCATTTCAATCACTAAACTGTCAATTTCTAATCTGTCTAAAACATGTTCACGATCATTTATCAATTACTTCATTTGTATATTTTATCGAGTCCATACAAACCGTAAGTGTTATGGCTGAGAATGCTTCCTTCCAGATATCCAAACAGTTTTTGAGGGAATGTCCTTCTCAACCAACAATATATCTGCAATTAACAACAAAACCCAATTGAATCCTGTTGTAACTTTTACTTTTTTCTATAATTTTTTATTGTCTTTCCACTTTTTTGTTACTGACTTGCCAAGAGTGCCACAACGAACCATTTTGAAATATTCAAGTTTCTTACATTATTTTATGCCTTTAATTGAATTATTTTTAAGGTAATGTCTGGAAGTTCCATTAAACCTCTCCGAGGGTTACCTTTACACCATTAAAATCCTATGCCCGGTAGGAGTGTATGAAAGGATGTCTTACATCCCTTAAAAAACTGCACGTCCCTAATTCTTTTATGTATGCTTTCCAGAAAGACAATTTTCTCTAAAATAATTTTATTAAATTATGTTTATATCTATAAAATAGTTTGTGTACTTACTGTTCTTATACATTTTGTATATTTAGTCTCGAATGTTTCAAGATAAAGATTGAAGCCAATATTAATAAAAAAGTTACAACGCAAAACTTTTTGCGGAAAAAGTGGTGGAGCGATCATTAACTCTTTTTATATAAAAACTAGCGACCCGCCCCGGCTTCGCACGAGTGCAATGCTGATACTAAATTAAATACACTACAGAAAAAACATGAACGTTGTATATAAAAACATAGCGGCCCGCTCCGACTTTGCACGGGCATAAAATATATATGCCTATGTCACTCAATGAAAACATGATTAAAATCGATCCAGTATTTTTGGTTCATTCATTACTGCCCTTGGCCTGCACGCATTAAATTTGGAGTAAAACAATTCCTCTTCCCCTATACTTACTATGAAGATTTCCTGCTATCTTTGGAATATCCAAATTCGTACAATTTTTATTACATTACACATTTTTAAACGCAAATTTTAAATTTGTAATATCTCCGAAAATATTTGTTTAATTTACATGCTGTAAGGAACCATATTGATCTATATTAATTGCACACTGTATTTAAGGTACTTAATTCGATAAGGATTAATGCCGTATTGCTTAAAATAGCTTCGTAAATAAGCCATTTTCTCACGTAAAAAGTAAACAATAAAAATGGTTAATGTGGGTTATCCCTAAAAGATAAACATATACCATCGCGGACTTTTTTGTAGACCTTTTTATGGTGTACAATACTGTAGTACACTAATTTTATCTAACTCGTAGGGTTAGGCAGCGTTTTTGCTAATTGCTAAATAAGCCTAAAAGAACAGGTTAATTTACGACATCACGTTAGAAACCTCTAAAATTAGCAATGTTGCCTTAGTATATTATGCATGTATTATACATATAAACCTTCCTCTTGAATCACTCTATCTATTGAAAAAAACCGCATCAAAATCCGTTGCGTAGTTTTAAAGATTTAAGCGCACATAGGGATATAGGGACAGAAAAGGCGACTTTGTTTTATACTATGTAGTGATGATACAACATTCGGACAACATTCAGACACTCTACGAATCTATTCACAGAGGAATTACGGTTATTAATAAATAAATATTGTATATATATCAAACGTTCATATTATTTTGTCCATCACCTGTAGATATAAAAGATAAATTTAAATTCAAGATCATTCAAGAATCTGACACATCATTGATTCTTAGTGAACGAACTTACTGTCTGAGAAGAAATTTTACATTAAAGGCAAGCCAAATAATTAAAATTATTGAAGATAGGTAACTTAAATTAACGATGTCAAAGTAAAATAACGTAGTACAGTAACGCAGGTACGTAAATATACGGTTAATGTTCGATAATCTGTATTCGGTTTTCTGGATCGGAAGTAATTTGAATGTCATCAGATTGAAATCGATTTTGTTAACCTATAGATTACAGCGTAATCAAGTACGATAGAACAATTATTTCTATAGACCACATACCTAAATTGATAGTTCGTTACAAAGAGGGTACCAACAAATTTTATACACGATTAAATAAAACATATTTTACGTTATAAACATTTTTTTAATTGATACATTGTTCCTAACCATATCAGTATGTTAGACAAAAAGCAGAACAGATTAGATTCAAAATCAAGCACCAGCAGCACTGGTTTCACACAGTCAAAAGATGCTTCGAAATCAAAAATATCATTTTCTTCAGTCTAAATATGGGTTCGCACTAAAACATCAAACCAACTAGTAATCCAACGTTGCCAAAACAAATTTCTATGATTAATTACCAACGCTTATAGCATCTAACCAACGAAGAGCTTCACAATGAAGTTGAAATCAAATGATTTTAAGAAACTATCCAAGATTTCGCCTTAGAATATGAAACAATGTTACTGGACAGCTACTGGGACAACTAACAGAAAATCAGAAGATTGCAGCGAACCAAATCACACGAACATTTGAATTTGTGTCCTACTCGAGTGTTAAAGTTCTAGAGTTAATACAAGAGACAATAAATCTGTTACTATATGAGAATGAAGCTTATTCTTAAGTCTCCGCGAATATGTTAATTTACTGAGTAACAATTAGTATCTAAAGGTCTTCTACGACAACACTTATTAGGTTTTTATGATTTTCATTTTTATTTATATTAAAAAATATCCTCATAATACTTTCGGTAGATCCAGAGAGGTTTTAGATTACCAATAAATGTGATTCCCTTTCAACCAATACATTATCTGATACTTCAGAAGTAGACAGATATATACATACGTCAGATATATATATATATATATATATATATATATATATATATATAATTCTTTTTCATTTTTCATATGTGTTTTAATTGTATTCTACTATATTTTCGGAAATTCAAATTTTGGAACTATCCAGTTACAAAACAGTAAAATACGTCGCTATAAGGCATTTTCCGAAACTTTCATACAATACTGAACGTTATGTAGATTCTATAGCTTTAGGATAGATAAAGTTTGCCATAAAGATCGTATCAAGGGTATGGGATCTAGGGATAACGGTAATACTGAGGTTATGGAACATTTTCAATGTATACTACAGTTAGGAAATTGGATTTCTTTTAGAAAGAATTGGAAAGGCCTTTGTAAATATTAAGGTATTGTTTTTGTTTTTTCTTTAGAATATAAACTACGTCAAAAAGTGCAGCAAAAACATTGAACCAAACTAATTTAAACTTGTCTCAATATGTATCTGTAACAGATCAATTAAAAAGTCCCCGGCCTACTATAGTAAATGACATTTTTTTGGTAAAATTAGTTTTTTTTATTAAACATAATTCCCTTCAAGGGTACACTGATTATAGCGACCCTCCAGCTTTTCGATACCATTTTTGTAGTACGATTTACCCTTTCCTTCAAAATAAGCCTCAGTTTCGGCGATCAACCCCTCATTCAACGAAAATTTATTTCCAACGCGCATCCTTTTAAGATATGAGAACAGGAAATAGTCGCTGGGGCCAGATCTGGAGAATACGGTGGATGAGGAAGCAATTCGAAGCCCAATTCATAGATTTTTGCCATCGTTTTCACTGACTTGTCACATGGTGCATTGTCTTGGTAAAGCAGTACTTTCTTTTTCTTCAAATGCAGCTGTTTTCGGCTATTTCATCCTTCAACCGGTCCAACAACGCTATGCAATAATCGCTATTGATGATCCTTCCCTTTTCAAAGTAGGTAATGAAAATTATTCCATGCGCATCATAAAATACAGACGCATAACCTTGCCAGCTAACTGTTGGATTTTCCGACGCTTTGGAGCGGGTCCATCGTGAGTAGTCCACTAGGATGACTGTCAATGGACTTCGCAGTGAAATGATGGAGCCATGTTTCATCCATTGTCACATATCGACGCAAAAACTCGGGTTTATTACGCTTGATGATCTTCGAAGACCGCTCCGAATCATCAATTCTCGTCGTTGTTTTTGTTGAAAAGTTAGCTCGCGCGACACCCACTGCGCAGAGCTTTCTCATACCCAAATATTTGTGAATGATATGATATACACCTTCAGTTGATATCTTTAGAGTGTCTGCTATTTCATTCAGTTTCAATGTACGATCATTCAAAATCATTTTATGGATTTTTAAATGTTTTCGTCGGTAACAACCTCTTTTGATCGTCCACTACGTTCACCGTCTTCGGTGCTCATTTTACCACGTCTAAACTTAGCCTACCAATCCTTGATGGTTGATTTTCCTCGGGCAGTGTCCGGAAACTCGGCATCAAGCCAAATAATAAAGACTTTGTTTCACTTGACTAAACTGAACATCCACTATATTTCTAGAGGTTTACGAAGTGTTACTAATGCTTCCTATTAGAAATAATATACGATCAAGCACCTCACCTAATAAAGATAGTTTAGGGAAACAAATTTCCTCCGTAACATCTAAATTTTTCGGTATTAATTAGAAACAAGGGCCTATAAATATTGTCCTTTTACCATTTGGTACAAATAAATTATTTCCTGCCGCGGTCCATACGTCAGCGAGATAATTTTATCTCCCAATAAATACCCGCTGAGTCGTACACTTTTTTAAAGAGCAACAACCCCTTAGTCGAGCTTAATTTCAACCAATCCGTCGCAATGGACCTAATTAATTTGAAGTGTATCGTTGAAGTGCATCGCTTCCAAATATGGAGCCTGATTGTTGATTGATCACAGCACCACTGTTTTTAAAATAAATCGATGTAAAGAGAAGTAACCTAAGCATTAAATAGTCATAATTACCTAATAGTAGTTAATCCTTTATATTACCTTGTATTTGCTAGATAAACTGTATTTTGTTCTTAAAATGTGATTGATTTAATTACTAATTATTTATAAAGAATTCTATTTTATTTTAGATGACGGTTTAGTAAATTGAAACCAGCATTAGTACATTGCTTAACATAAAACATGTATCGGTAAATAAAAAAATACTATTTAAACTACCGTAACTGTAATAGCTTTTTAATGCTATATATGTTATGCTTTAAAGTGTTGTAGTATACAATAAACTCAAACGACTTATATAAGTTGAGTAAGACTAACACTTGAATCCTTGAAGGAATTTAGTGAAGTATTGAAGCTACTAATTACAACTTTAAATGAGGATCAAGGTAACAATTGTTACTACGGCAAACTTCCGCAAAAACCATATTAGATCGGCTGTAGGATTGCAATTTGAGGTTACATTTTAATGTTATTACATGACGACTAAAAGAGAGCTTATAAAGTAGTTTTTTAAGCTGTCACCTGATATAAATGGGGCCATATTAGCATTATGCTACCACCCTGATTACAAAATGCGTTGGTTGTTGGAAAGCATTACAACAGATGAAAAGAAGATAATGCAAAATCTTCAGGACATTAGGACCTATAGAAATATTGTTTCCTTTAGCAGATTTAATGTTATTACATGACAACTAAAAGAGAGCTTATAAAGTAGTTTTTTAAGCTGTCACCATGTGTCAAATAAATGGGGCCATATTAGCGTTATGCTACCACCCTGATTACAAAATGCGTTGGTTGTCAGAAAGCATTACAACAGATGAGAGGAAGATAATTCAAAATCTTCAGGACATTAGGAAATATAGAAATATTGTTTGCTTTAGCAGATTTAACGTTATTAAATGACAACTAAAAGAGAGTTTATAAAGTAGTTTTTTAAGCTGTCACCTGATATAAATGGGGCCATATTAGCGTTATGCTACCACCCTGATTACAAAATGCGTTGGTTGTTGGAAAGCATTACAACAGATGAAAAGAAGATAATGCAAAATCTTCAGGACATTAGGACCTATAGAAATATTGTTTCCTTTAGCAGATTTAATGTTATTACATGACAACTAAAAGAGAGCTTATAAAGTAGTTTTTTAAGCTGTCACCTGATATAAATGGGGCCATATTAGCGTTATGCTACCACCCTGATTACAAAAATGCGTTGGTTGTCAGAAAGCATTACAACAGATGAGAGGAAGATAATTCAAAATCTTCAGGACATTAGGAAATATAGAAATATTGTTTGCTTTAGCAGATTTTATTCGTTCATTAAAAATTTGGTGTTCATGAATTATAAAATATTTTTACTGATCAACAGGCTGGGCTGTACTTCTGGGGCTGCAGCTCTATACTTCTTGTATATTTAAAAACAGCTTTTATTGTTAAAAGTATAGAATAAAGATAACATTAGGGTAGAATGTTCGAAGTTTTTTAGTAAAAAAATTCCCATCGTCCCTACACATAATCTATTATCATCCATTCCAATAATCCCCATTATTTAATGTTGTATATCCATATAGTTTTCAATTAGTGTTGGGAACTATCAACCGTTTAGTAATTAACTACTTTTCTACTGTTTCAGTCGCTATTTTTGGTTCAACTGATTTTACTACTTTTACCAGTGACTGTTTCAGTCGACTGTTTTCAGTCGCTATTTTCGGCCCGACTGATTTTGTTACTATTTACTATCGACTGTTTCAGTCACTTTTAGTTACTATTTTTGGTTCTACTAGTTTCATTCGACTGATTTTTAACGTTCGGACTCTGTCGTCCTAGCCGCGACCTTGACAAAAATGTACCCAATATATGCTTACATAGATTTATATGTCATATATGTAGTTTTATGATTTTTTTGATAGTTTGCTTGTAAATAACAATATATTGTATATTAATATTATAGCATTTGGTACGATATTTTTCAAGATTGTTAATGTTCAATAATAAATAAAATATTTATATCATTTCATTCGGATCAATTTTAGTTATATCATGTATCAGTTTTTTTTTATTTAGTAGTAGTAGGTCAAATATAACAATTAACACGTTAAAATGCAATAAAACATTTGTGGAGTATTATTCCATTCCAGAGAAAAACTCTTTTCTTTTTTACAGATCCACAGAACATTCAAATATAAAAGTAATTCTACTTCGTTTAAAATTAAATTATAAATTGTATGTTATGTATTATTATTATAATAGTATTCAGTAATTATTTTTTCCTTTTCTTTTTTAAAGTTAGTTCGTGAAGAAATTTATACATCTCCGTGTCGCTTATACTACCGTTGGAAAATATAATCACATATAAAATTAACTGCCCCAAGTAATTATCTCCCTCCTTTCCTCTCTCACAATTTCTCACAAAAAAAAACAGTCGTGCATTTGACTGAAAATAGTAATTACTATGTTCTAATAGTAATCGCTAGTTTTTTGACTATCGACTGTTTCGACTAAAAAATACATCTTTCTATATTTTGTTACTTAATATAAGAAAAGCAAATGGGTGACACATATGCACATATATGACGGAAAAACAAATGTAAAATGATTAAGTTGTACTCTTTGTTAAAAAAAAATGTGTTTAATTTTAAATCACGGACCATTAAAAGATTATACCGGAAACTTTTCAACCTGTGCTTGAAATATTATTACAGTTCTCTCGATCTAATAACGTAAGTCTGAACTCAATCGATTACGTGCCCGAGAATGAGTGTGTTTAGATGATGCATGGCATTATTTCTCAAAATAATTTTTCATAAAACATGTGCGCGTGTGGTTCGCATGCGGGAGAGAATTTTCTGTTGTCATTTTTTAGACGCCGACTAGATCGGACATTTCGGATCTTTGGTGAAAAATTGCTGCCGCTCGTAATATTGATAGATGTTGATAAAATCTATTAAACTAAAATACAGTTTGTTTTATTTTAATATAAAAAGTAATAGTAAAAAATTAATGTATGTGTAATATTATACTAACTACTCTGAAAACGAACCTTCACCGACTTCATAAATATAGATCAATGACAGGTCGAAATAATTGTTGACAATGGTCCAGAATTCGTGTTGATATATGTCAGCGTACATACTTCACCTCATTCACGACCTGAATGCCGTGATACATAATACAAATATTGTTATTTTCGACAGATATTTGTATTCCGGGTGTTTCTCGATACAATACAAATGGAAATTTACTTAAAACAATATAACTCATTTGCCTAATAATAATTAATATTTTCTATAATAGTATTACTATTTTAGAATAAAGGTTTCTATTCCTAATAAATCATTTATATTTTTTTATCCACATTAATATTTCTTAAAAACAAATCTAATATTTTCTAAATTATCTGTGATCTGTGAGGAAAACGCAACAATTTCAATCACATTAGAACCAGACTGGATTAGAAATATCTAAGACTTTGGTCAGTTAGTCCAGATATACCTTAAATGGTATGAAAGAGATTCTAAAATATCACCGACAAACATTATTAACACTATATAAATATTAACACTATATATAAGTTAAAAACACTATATAATGTGTTTAATTGTAAATGTGTTAACTGAAGATAATTCTCATTTATTTATTTTTAAATATCGAATAAATTTATATATATTTAAGAAAAATATCTCAATTATATTTTATTTGTTTCCATTGCAGAATATTTTTTAGTTAAGAATCTAATATCTAAATACGTGGGCTCCGAAATACGCTCCTCGGCATTAACCTTACCAACTGGCGAGTGACCAACTTAGAAATCATCCCAAAAGACATCCGGTCTTACCTAGCCTTGTTACTGGCGTAACTCGGATCATTTTCCTTGTCGGATTTTACACTCTTACCTAGGGCAATCGCAAATATTAAACAATCACAAACATTTTTACAACCATGCCCCAGCAGGATTTGAACCCACGACTATCGCAACAGTAGGTCGACCGTCTCGTCGACTTCAACACTGCACCAACCAAGCCGACTAAATACTTGTTTTGATATTTCTTTTTATCTGATATATATATATATATATAATAGGATCTATAAATAAATTAATTTTATTGTCATTTATTCGATGAATCGAATGACACTTCAATTTAGTGTGAACATGTCGTACTAACAACACCATTATCATTATGAATCGATGATTACACACACCACAAAAGAATATTAAGGTGTTTAATTTGCGATATATTATTACAAACTGACTAGGAATTGATATACCAATACAATCTAAAATATGAATGAATTTCATTTTATGTTAAATTGATAATAATGAATTTAATATTGAAAATATTATAATTTGTGTTATAAAAATGCACTAAATTTTGCATATATTAATAGAATGAAGTCAAGTCTAGTGAATATTGTTGTCATGTCGTCTTATTCCGGAAATAGGCTTCTCTGATCTTCTCTGATCAACAACTGAAGACACCTGCTGGATTGTGCTCGTTTAACACATGCGGTCTTTGCTTAGTAGATCGTCAAGCTTCCACGTTACTGTGGTTTAGCAACCTTATTTCATGTTTCCAAGCAAAGTCTTGGATCACTTGGTATATCTATTTGATTTTGATGTATCGCGCAGTTCTTCGTTGGTTACGTAGCGATAGGCATTGATAATTAATCGAAGAATTTTGTTTTGATAGCATTGGATTGGAATTTTTAGTGCAACCCCATAGGTCCAAATTGACTTTATGATTCAAAGGAAATCAATCTCTTTGATTTTAGAATAAGTTGAGAGTATTTTGCAACTAACTAGTATAGTTGTTTTATTTTGGTTCTAATGTGTTTTGCTTTTTGTCTAACGTGATGTTTCCAATTTAATCTACAGTCAAGATGGATTCCAAGGTATTTAGCTGATCCTGCTTGAGGAATCGGGCATCCATTGAGTGATACAATTTAGTTTTAATTATTTCGCCGCAATGCAAAATGAAAATGAACAGATTTGGAGCTATGAAGTTGAATTTTCCAATCTTTCGTCCATTTGTAGATTTTGTTGACAGTCACTTGTACTTCTTCTACTGCCTTAGGCAGAGATATGTCGTTTGCCATAATAATTGTGTCGTCAGCAGAGGTTCCAAGTGGTGTTTCTTTTGTTGTTGGGATGTCAGCAGATATAGGAGAGGTGTTAAGACGCTACGATGTGGAACTCCAGCTGAAATAGTTTTAAATGTCGAAAACGCAATTTCGTGCGAGACTCGTTTACTTAACACGTTTAAATATTAGTTTCTCAAATACTTTTGATATTGCAGGTACTGTTCTGCAGGTTTGTCAGGTTCTTTGGGCATAATTATTTGTGCCACCTTAAAGCATTCCAGAACATGCTTCAGTCTTAAACAGACATTAAATATATATGTCAACATGACGATTGCTTTTCGTGATAGTTCTTTCAATGGTCCAGGTGAAATGTCATCTATACCAAGTGCATTTTTAGGATTGAGGTTATGAATTTCAGTGGCAACTTCCAATGGAGAAATTAGATTTAGATCTACATCGGGTTGATAAACAAGAGATGTATCCATGGTAGATTCTATATCATTAGGTTGAAATATGTTAGCTAAGTATTGTGCGAACGATTCAGCTTTTTCATCGTTGCGTCAAACCCATTCATTTCGATCATTTTAAATCGGCTGTTGCTGGCTGTTAAGTCGAGTTGCTTTCCATAGCCATTCTTGAAAGCAATTCGGTTTATATTGTTTGATCTCTTGATTCGTTTGGTCGGTTCTGTGCCGTACTCTTCTAGCTTTTCGCATTTCTTTTATCATTTCTCTAATTTCGAGGGGGTTAATTACTTCATATTCTGATTTCTCTTTTGTTATTGGGGTAGCATCTTTTGCAGCTGACCGAATTTGTTCAATTATATTTTTGGTCTCTTGCTCAAATCATCTATACTTTTAAACTGATTTGTTACTGCAGTATTAATCTGAATTTGCCCCAGTCACTATATTTGTTGGTAAGATTAGCCCTTTTTTGTTCTTAGGATTGTCGCGCCCAGTGTTAACAATACTGGAGTGTGATCAGATGTGAGATCGTACAAGCTTTCTATACTAATTTGATTTAATGAGATGTCTGTTGAAATGCAGAAATCTAGCAGTTCTGGGCCTTTATTACTGTCTGTGATGTCCTCATATATCTGTTCAAATTACAATAGGTTTTTGACGATTTTCAGAAATTCATGATTGATCTATTACTACCTAGCATTTATAATCAAAATATGAGCAGTACAAGAACAATTAAACCATAAACAACTACATTTTTAATCTTACAAGGCTTACTTAATCTTCAAATCCAAAATAGCTGTTGTAGTACGTGGAATTCTATCTCTCGATTGCTTGTAAAAGGCAACGTAGCAAAATCAGGCGGAAATCACCGTATACGGATTGGGATTCTCCAGAAATAGCCACCACTTGTTATATATATAATTCATGTCAATATAAGAGTGAATTCCGAGTATGTAGAAAAGAAGAAGTATAATAGATAGAGGGCGTTGTAGTTTGTCTAGAGGTTATTCAAAAGCTGTATAAAATACCATCGATCTAAATAAAGTGTAATAAAGTCTCTTATTCCAAGGCCATAAGTGGCGTTATTTAATTTGTAGCAGACTATGATTCTCCAAAATTAGCCACTATTATGGTATTAATATTTGAAGTAATAGTTGTAGATTATGAGACAAAATAGATTTTGAAATATTCAGTCAAACATTACAGTATGTTATTATAATCTGAGATTAAAATCATAATAGCAACTATTAAATTCATACGACATTGAAAATTGAACACTCGGTATATAAAACAATATGTAGTCTATATCAACAATGAGTTGATTAACATTTGTCTTTTATTTATGGTTATAATCTCATTGAAATAACCATTTGAATTTATTTTAATAATTCTACACCAAGGTTTTACATCAAAACTATTAATTTATACCGATACATAACACTACGCATCGACCGTTTTCGGTCATTCTGAAATGTCTTATGCATATATATGCAACCCACGGGACATTAATCATAGTCTTTCGACACATCCAGATAAAGCGCCTTTATTTACAATTAAAATCGAATTATCGACTACGAAATGAGTAACCGCTTACGCGCTCTCCTTATTGGTCCCAATCGGACAGCCTTCGCGTCAAACCTCAACGAAACCGTCAAACTATTATTAACGCCCGAAGAAAACATCGCGTAGCCGCGGCGGTCTCTCCCCCGCTAACGTACGTCCTAACTTCATTCATTGGACCGTTCCGGACTCTGGAACGTTGCCAGATAGCATCACGCAGTCTCTGCTTAGACGTTATTCGACTTGGATTCGGCCATGTTGAATTTGTGAATGTACGTGTCGGTTGAAAAGTGAATTTTAATCGGTGTTTTCGATACTGTCTTATAAACAATAAAGTTCGATACCGTGAACGAAAGTTTCAACGAGCTTTGACTTGATACTAACATTATCGGTGGAAGTGTTTGAGTTTTAACAGTTTGTTTATCTGCACGGTGCCGTATTTTGGCGCTCAACGTCATTGACGGCCATCTTGTAGTGAGTTGCAGGAAGTAAGACTATGTTTTGATATAGTGAAATCTACAAAACAAAACCATAACTAACAATACAATTTTTTAAATCTAATTAATCAATGTTATTTAGATGTTATTACATATGCTTAGTATAATTTACCTAATTTACAAATTAACGTATTACTCTTGTAATTTTGTACTTACATCAGCATACAAGCAAGACAATTGCGGAATAAATACATCAGTATGTATTTCCCAAATTTAAATTAAATCAGACTACTTAAACTAACATTAAGAGTAAGACTTAAGTCACTATTCACAGCACAATTGTCTGTATATTAAAATACATGCAAACTATCCCAAGAACTAACGCTCACTACTCTTTTATAAATGGCATTTAATAAAATCTAATTTCCATTAAGTTAGGTCACTGAACATTATAACAAAAGTACCATGAGTAGGATTAATTTTAGAACAGCAACATCTTCAGAGTATCAAATATAGTATATATGATTTTTATTTTATGTTATAATCATAAACATAGAATATTAATTGAAGTAATATAAATTAATATTATTAATATTTGTATATTTATGAAAGCACATATTTTATAGAATTTATCGTTAAATATCTTAATATTTATCAGCTTTAAGATATTTGCCAAATTATTAGTTTATTTCACTCTATCAACATATTTTCGTTACTTCATTTATGTATTAATATTATTTTAATGTTTTATTCATATTTTTCACCTAAAATATATATTGCAAAAAAAATATAATAGAAAAGCAGGCTTATTTGATAAAAGAATAATTTTTGTACCAACATACTTAAAATTGTATCATTCTTTACTTATTTATTACACTACTTCATCATTACAAGAGTATCTTACATGTTTTTCCATTAAATTATTTATTTCAAACTTTCATTTTATGTAATATTTTAGAATCTGACCATTACAGATATCTCATCCATAATTCGCCTTCTATGGCTTTCGTTAATCTACTGTTTTCTATTTTGCCATGTGTCCCACACGAGGACAAAAAAATCATCAACAATTCATAAAATATTAATTGAAGTAATATAAATTAATATTATTAATATTTGTATATTTATGAAAGCACATATTTTACATATTTTATAGAATGTATCGTTAAATATCTTAATATTTATCAGCTTTAAGATATTTGCCAAATTATTTCACTCTATCTACATATTTTCGTTACTGCATTTATGTATTAATATAATTTTTATGTTTTACTCATATTTTTCACCTAAAATATATATTGCAAAAAAAAATATAATAGAAAAGCAGGCTTATTTGATAAAAGAATAAATTTTGTACCAACATACTTAAAATTGTATCATTCTTTACTTATTTATTACACTACTCCATCATTAAAAGAGTATCTTACATATTTTTCCAGTAAATTATTTATTTCAAACTCTCATTTTATGTAATATTTTAGAATCTGACCATTACAGATATCTCATCTATAATTCGCCTTCTATGGCTTTCGTTAATCTATTGTATTCTACTTTGCCATGTGTCCCACACGAGGACAAAAAAATCATCAACAATTCATAGAATATTAATTGAAGTAATATAAATTAATATTATTAATATTTGTATATTTATGAAAGCACATATTTTACATATTTTATAGAATGTATCGTTAAATATCTTAATATTTATCAGCTTTTAGATATTTGCCAAATTATTTCACTCTATCAACATATTTTCGTTACTTCATTTATGTATTAATATAATTTTTATGTTTTACTCATATTTTTTACCTAAAATATATATTGCAAAAAAAAATATAATAGAAAAGCAGAATTATTTGATAAAAGAATAATTTTTGTACCAACATACTTAAAAATTGTATCATTCTTTACTTATTTATTACACTACTTCATCATTACAAGAGTATCTTACATGTTTTTCCATTAAATTATTTATTTCAAACTTTCATTTTATGTAATATTTTAGAATCTGACCATTACAGATATCTCATCTATAATTCGCCTTCTATGGCTTTCGTTAATCTACTGTTTTTTATTTTGCCATGTGTCCCACACGAGGACAAAAAAATCATCAACAATTCATAGAATATTAATTGAAGTAATATAAATTAATATTATTAATATTTGTATATTTATGAAAGCACATATTTTACATATTTTATAGAATGTATCGTTAAATATCTTAATATTTATCAGCTTTAAGATATTTGCCAAATTATTTCACTCTATCTACATATTTTCGTTACTGCATTTATGTATTAATATAATTTTTATGTTTTACTCATATTTTTCACCTAAAATATATATTGCAAAAAAATATAATAGAAAAGCAGGCTTATTTGATAAAAGAATAATTTTTGTACCAACATACTTAAAATTTTATCATTCTTTACTTATTTATTACACTACTTCATCATTACAAGAGTATCTTACATATTTTTCCAGTAAATTATTTATTTCAAACTCTCATTTTATGTAATATTTTAGAATCTGACCATTACAGATATCTCATCTATAATTCGCCTTCTATGGTTTTCGTTAATCTATTGTTTTCTATTTTGCCATGTGTCCCACACGAGGACAAAAAAATCATCAACAATTCATAGAATATTAATTGAAGTAATATAAATTAATATTATTAATATTTGTATATTTATGAAAGCACATATTTTACATATTTTATAGAATGTATCGTTAAATATCTTAATATTTATCAGCTTTAAGATATTTGCCAAATTATTTCAGTCTATCTACATATTTTCGTTACTGCATTTATGTATTAATATAATTTTTATGTTTTACTCATATTTTTCACCTAAAATATATATTGCAAAAAAAATATAATAGAAAAGCAGGCTTATTTGATAAAAGAATAATTTTTGTACCAACATACTTAAAATTGTATCATTCTTTACTTATTTATTACACTACTCCATCATTAAAAGAGTATCTTACATATTTTTCCAGTAAATTATTTATTTCAAACTCTCATTTTATGTAATATTTTAGAATCTGACCATTACAGATATCTCATCTATAATTCGCCTTCTATGGCTTTCCTTAATCTACTGTTTTCTATTTTGCCATGTGTCCCACACGAGGACAAAAAAATCATCAACAATTCATAGAATATTAATTGAAGTAATATAAATTAATATTATTAATATTTGTATATTTATGAAAGCAGATATTTTACATATTTTATAGAATGTATCGTTAAATATCTTAATATTTATCAGCTTTAAGATATTTGCCAAATTATTTCTCTCTATCTACATATTTTCGTTACTGCATTTATGTATTAATATAATTTTTATGTTTTACTCATATTTTTCACCTAAAATATATATTGCAAAAAAATATAATAGAAAAGCAGGCTCATTTGATAAAAGAATAATTTTTGTACCAACATACTTAAAATTGTATCATTATTTACTTATTTATTACACTACTTCATCATTACAAGAGTATCTTACATATTTTTCCAGTAAAATATTTATTTCAAACTCTCATTTTATGTAATATTTTAGAATCTGACCATTACAGATATTTCATCTATAATTCGCCTTCTATGGCTTTCCTTAATCTACTGTTTTCTATTTTGCCATGTGTCCCACACGAGGACAAAAAAATCATCAACAATTCATAGAATATTAATTGAAGTAATATAAATTAATATTATTAATATTTGTATATTTATGAAAGCACATATTTTACATATTTTATAGAATGTATCGTTAAATATCTTAATATTTATCAGCTTTAAGATATTTGCCAAATTATTTCACTCTATCTACATATTTTCGTTACTGCATTTATGTATTAATATAATTTTTATGTTTTACTCATATTTTTCACCTAAAATATATATTGCAAAAAAAATATAATAGAAAAGCAGGCTTATTTGATAAAAGAATAATTTTTGTACCAACATACTTAAAATTGTATCATTCTTTACTTATTTATTACACTACTTCATCATTACAAGAGTATCTTACATATTTTTCCAGTAAAATATTTATTTCAAACTCTCATTTTATGTAATATTTTAGAATCTGACCATTACAGATATTTCATCTATAATTCGCCTTCTATGGCTTTCGTTAATCTACTGTTTTCTATTTTGCCATGTGTCCCACACGAGGACAAAAAAATCATCAACAATTCATAAAATATTAATTGAAGTAATATAAATTAATATTATTAATATTTGTATATTTATGAAAGCACATATTTTACATATTTTATAGAATGTATCGTTAAATATCTTAATATTTATCAGCTTTAAGATATTTGCCAAATTATTTCACTCTATCTACATATTTTCGTTACTGCATTTATGTATTAATATAATTTTTATGTTTTACTCATATTTTTCACCTAAAATATATATTGCAAAAAAAATAATAGAAAAGCAGGCTTATTTGATAAAAGAATAATTTTTGTACCAACATACTTAAAATTGTATCATTCTTTACTTATTTATTACACTACTTCATCATTACAAGAGTATCTTACATATTTTTCCAGTAAATTATTTATTTCAAACTCTCATTTTATGTAATATTTTAGAATCTGACCATTACAGATATCTCATCTATAATTCGCCTTCTATGGCTTTCCTTAATCTACTGTTTTCTATTTTGCCATGTGTCCCACACGAGGACAAAAAAATCATCAACAATTCATAGAATATTAATTGAAGTAATATAAATTAATATTATTAATATTTGTATATTTATGAAAGCAGATATTTTACATATTTTATAGAATGTATCGTTAAATATCTTAATATTTATCAGCTTTAAGATATTTGCCAAATTATTTCTCTCTATCTACATATTTTCGTTACTGCATTTATGTATTAATATAATTTTTATGTTTTACTCATATTTTTCACCTAAAATATATATTGCAAAAAAATATAATAGAAAAGCAGGCTCATTTGATAAAAGAATAATTTTTGTACCAACATACTTAAAATTGTATCATTATTTACTTATTTATTACACTACTTCATCATTACAAGAGTATCTTACATATTTTTCCAGTAAAATATTTATTTCAAACTCTCATTTTATGTAATATTTTAGAATCTGACCATTACAGATATTTCATCTATAATTCGCCTTCTATGGCTTTCCTTAATCTACTGTTTTCTATTTTGCCATGTGTCCCACACGAGGACAAAAAAATCATCAACAATTCATAGAATATTAATTGAAGTAATATAAATTAATATTATTAATATTTGTATATTTATGAAAGCACATATTTTACATATTTTATAGAATGTATCGTTAAATATCTTAATATTTATCAGCTTTAAGATATTTGCCAAATTATTTCACTCTATCTACATATTTTCGTTACTGCATTTATGTATTAATATAATTTTTATGTTTTACTCATATTTTTCACCTAAAATATATATTGCAAAAAAAATAATAGAAAAGCAGGCTTATTTGATAAAAGAATAATTTTTGTACCAACATACTTAAAATTGTATCATTCTTTACTTATTTATTACACTACTTCATCATTACAAGAGTATCTTACATGTTTTTCCATTAAATTATTTATTTCAAACTTTCATTTTATGTAATATTTTAGAATCTGACCATTACAGATATCTCATCTATAATTCGCCTTCTATGGCTTTCGTTAATCTACTGTTTTCTATTTTGCCATGTGTCCCACACGAGGACAAAAAAATCATCAACAATTCATAAAATATTAATTGAAGTAATATAAATTAATATTATTAATATTTGTATATTTATGAAAGCACATATTTTACATATTTTATAGAATGTATCGTTAAATATCTTAATATTTATCAGCTTTTAGATATTTGCCAAATTATTAGTTTATTTCACTCTATCAACATATTTTCGTTACTTCATTTATGTATTAATATTATTTTAATGTTTTACTCATATTTTTCACCTAAAATATATATTGCAAAAAAAATATAATAGAAAAGCAGGCTTATTTGATAAAAGAATAATTTTTGTACCAACATACTTAAAATTGTATCATTCTTTACTTATTTATTACACTACTTCATCATTACAAGAGTATCTTACATATTTTTCCAGTAAAATATTTATTTCAAACTCTCATTTTATGTAATATTTTAGAATCTGACCATTACAGATATTTCATCTATAATTTGCCTTCTATGGCTTTCGTTAATCTACTGTATTCTATTTTGCCACGTGTCCCACATGAGGACAAAAAACTCATCAACAATTAAGAAATTAAAAGATTCACTTTAACTCTTAATGTACAGATTAATGGATTTATTACCTTTTATTAATGGCTTTGTTTCAAAATGTATTTAGTAATGAAACTTCTAATGGATTAGAAGTTAATACCAATAAAATTTACAGAAAAATCTTAATACATTTTACTTGCCTGTAGTACAATGATATGCAGAACCTTATTAATTACTATCTAGTTCTTAAGCAAGATAATGTTTTCTTAGTTGTTCTAATCTGGATGAAAGGGTTCACCAGATATCAAATTAATTTAAATTACACACTTAAAACTTTGAACTTCTTTTTAATTTTTGGTTATCTAATTTATCATATTTAACTCCAAAAACATTCAACGTTATTGTCAGTATAAAAAAGTCCAAGGAGTCATAACAATCATGCCATAATGTTATGCTCATTGATAATTGAATTGTTTTGCTTACTGAAATCAGTAAGCTAAATCTTCCGCACCTACGTTCAAGTAAAACAAAGTACTGTACTTTTAATTCATGTTCATTCATGTGATTCATTCTCATTACTTGAGTATTGAATGAGTACATGAGATTCATAAACTATGAGCCTTTTTCTAAGATTATCTTAGAGATTATTAGATAATACATCGATATAAAATATTCATTAACATTTAGTTAATATAGCAGCATGATAATGAGGATTTGATTTATGAAACAGAAAACAGCATCAAAATTTTATCAAAAAATACCTGTATAAAATGACCGCCCTTATTGAGCAGCTCCTTAGTTTCTAAATATATGGATACCGACATATATATAATATTATACCGGTTTCAGATACAATTATGAAAAATAATACATAAAATAGTCAATAATGACTTCTATTCAACAGATATGTGCATATTTTTAGACGATTTTGAACTTTTGCACTTTTTAACTAATAACATTTATCTTTGTGAATAGAATTTGGCTTTATATCCATAATTCAGTGAGTTTGAAAATTATTACTTGGTTATATACAGTGGATAAACAAAATAAAGTGTTAGCTGATTAGTTTTTCCATTAACAATATATTTGTTGCAACTTATATTTTGGTTATATTTTTACTTCTCTTTATTATTACTAAATAATAATTAATAGTAAATAAAATGGAGCAAATTAACTGAAAAGATAACACACTGTATAAGATAATAATCTATGAAATAATCAAAATGCCGTCAATTATTAAGATGAAGACATGTTAATATAATATAAAAACTACTTTAGAGTTGATATTACAGTTAGTGGTATTGCAAAAGCATCATTTCCGTTCACACACTACTTCTTGTTTCAAGGTCGTTATCTATTTTTGGAAAATAGGGGAAGTTAAGAGGGAGATCAACCGGATACCGCGGTTTCATTATCACACCACTGTTGTACAGTCTACGCTGGTAATGAAGTAAATTGAAGTGTCTCCGTAGCGTTACAATTCAAAATATTTAGACTAACACTGTAAGGATATATAAACTATTAGCGTTCTTCATTATAAACTGTTAATTATCTGATGAATTTAAACAGTTTACAAGTAAATTCTTAATCTCAAGAAACAACCACCTGCGGAATCGTTACAACCAACTTAAATACAACAAACTTAAATAATAGTTTTGATCATAGAGCAATATTTCTAGTGTATGTATATATTTACATTTTTGAAGTAGGTTAAAAATAATTTTTACCTTGCTGTACGTTTGTTTTCGCCCACTGAATAACTTGTTTTGTTTCTTTGATCTCTTCCAAATACTGGTAAAACTAGTACTACATTCTGATACTGATAACATGGCACAGCTCTTCAGATAAAACTTATAGCAAAAAATATTAGGCCTATAAATGAGTTTTAAAGGATTTTTTTGGCACTAGTTTTTGCTATATTTCAGGCGGTTTATGGATTCCATCTCGGAACAACGATGTATCTTTCGACGAATTGACCCTTCTTTGGTGTCTTCATAAAAAATGAAACGCTGCTCAAACAGATCGCGACTCATACATCGAAACAAGTAGTAATCAGAAGCATCAAGGTCTGGAGAATATGGAGGATTCCGTTTTAATGTTTCCAAGTATGTTTTCACCTGTTTTTCAACATATGGTCAAGCGTTGTCATGTTGAAGCATAACATTTTCGTGTCTTTGCCCCATGTGTCTTGACTTCATCGAGGAATATCTAAAAATTGTTTTAAAAACGTCTAGAGCAATATTCACATAATGAAATTGATGGAGAGTGGTTACCAAAAGCTTCACGCAACATTCGATGACCTTCATCCACCTATTATTCAAGTCGAAATAAAAACATAGAACTTCCAGCAAATGCAGTTTATTCGCAGATTTACAAATATCCACATTTTCAATGCCCTGGAAAAATATTTCGTTCAGTCTTCGATGAAATGACACAAACTGATAACACCTTTGCGATCTAATACACAATAACATAATATGTTGCAAATCCTCTAAAATTAATTTATAGACCTGATTATACCAAAATTGATTAAAATCCAATTAAAAATATTAAAAAAGGAAAAGATATTTTGAAGTTGGAAGAAAAAATAGCGGAAAAAGAATAGCAATGCTTAGAAAACGAATTTGAAATGTTTAAATTATAATAACGGTTTTCAGCGAGATGTTGAGACCCCATGAGTAGAAGATTACCGTTTATTAGCTAAATATATTGCTTTTTCCAAGGCTAGAATCAAAATGTGCATACATTTGATATACTTTATCTTAGAGCTTTTGAATTGCAAACATTTTATATCTCCATAATTGGTTGTCCTATCTACATATAAACATTATGACTTGCTTAACAGAAAAACGAAATGTACTAGATGATTACATTTACTTTAGTCAGCTACATCTATTGGTTCTTTTTTATTATTTAATTAATATATTGTTACTAGTCGTTTCCGTCTAACCTACAATTTGTCTTTGCGAAATAATGTTTATACATGTCAGTGCTGTATTTTTTAATATATACACCTCACTACATAACACTACACAGGATCAGATGATTTGATTCATTTGAGTCTGTGTCCTGTTCTGGTGGTATCCAGTAGTTGCAATATTTCAATATTCGTATGAGAATGGAGTCTTTCCTCATGCCCCCTTGCAATTCTCTTGATTTCTTGACTGACTCTGGGTATCTGAAGGTCTCGTGTAGGTAATCAGTCCTATAGTATTTGGGTGCACCCACAATACCTCTCAGGACTTTGTTCTGAAAAATTTGTATTTGATTTATGTTACTCTTTGCAGAACATCCCCATAATTGAACTCCGTATGTCCATATAGGTTTTAGTATTTGCTTATATAATAGCAATTTATTATGTACTGTTAATTGTGATTTTCTTCCAATTAGCCTGTACATTTTCCTATATTTCAATTCCAATTCTTTTATTTTCTTCTTTAATGTTCCTTCCAGCGAAGTTTTGCATCGAGATTCATTCCAAGATATATAGCATTTTTACTATATGGAATGATAGTGTTATTTAATGTTATTGATGCTTGTACGGTATGTTTATAGGTGAACTGCACATGTACAGATTTACTTTCCTTAATTTTTATTTTCCAAGCTTATGTTCAATTATTTATATTGTCACTTGCCTGTTGTAATTTTCGTGAGGCTTCTTCACTATTGTCTCAAAACAAATGTAGCCATCGTAATATTTTCCTTTTGTGGTATATAAAATGTTGAAGTATAAGTATAGTATATAAGTAATAAGTATATTAATGTTGAAGTATAAGTATAGTATATAAGTAATAAGTATATTCAAATAAGTGTAGAGTAGATAAAGCATTGGTCCCAGTACACTTCCTTGGGTTACACCTGCTTTATTTTCTTTTATTATAGAGTAAGCTTCTTCATGTTTGACTCTAAACATTCTGGTTGCAATGTATTTTAATAGATATAGGATTTTAATAGTTCGGTGTGTTGTTTTGGTAGCATTTTCTGTAGTTTATGAACAAGGCCTTCATGCCAAACCTTATCGAAGGCTTGTACTAAATATAGCTGAGCATGTTTTTTACTTTCGTAGGCTTTTTCAATAACATCTGTTATTCAGTGGACCTGGTCATTTGTTGAGTGCTTGTTAATAAACCCAAACTGGTGTGTTGGTATTAAGTTTTTCTCTCTATGATCGGTTTTATTCTCTTCAACAGGAGTTTTTCAAAGACCTTAGATATTACTGGCAGCAGCGATATAGGTCTATAGGCTCTTATTTCGTCTGGTAACTTCCCAGGTTTTGGAATCATTATAATTTCCACCATCTTCCAAATGTCAGGGACATGTTTTAATCTAAATGCTGTATTGATCATGTTGGTGAGTTTTATAATTCCCTTTCTTGGCAGTTTTTGCAGTAATTCTCCTGTTATTAAATGTTAGCTGGTGATTTCCGTTGTGTTAATGTCAGTTTTAAAAACTTTGGTTACCTCTTTCGGCGTGACTAATTCAATCATCGAATTTTCAGCTTCTATGTCCGGCAAATTATTTTCAATATTAGTTTCTTATGGTTTGAAAGTTTTTTCTAGATATTCAGCAAATACTTCTGCCTTTTGGTGATTATCACGTGCCCAATTCCCCCATAGGTCTCTTATAGGTGAACTGTGTAGACATGAACGCTTTAAATATTTTGTGGCTTTCCAGCGTGAGTAATCAGTTAAATTTCTCAGATAGTCATTTATGGTTTTGTTTTTAATTTCCAGTATTTCCCTTTTCAGTCTTTGGGTTATATTGTTTAAAATATTTTTATTTTCAGGTATTCTGTTTTGTTGCCACTTTTTTCGTAATTTTCGTTTTTCAGCTACCATTTCCTTCACTTCTTTTGGATAATCAATTCCTTTGGTTGCACTCTTAATTTCTAGAGTGTTATTCCAAGCAGCTTGTTGAATATCAACTACGAATTTCTCTGCTTCAAAATTTAATTGTTCAGTTGTCTTGAGGGGTACATTTAGTTGAATTCATTTGTTCAATTCTTCAGCAAATCCCTCCCAGTCTGTTCTCTTGTTCGTTAACGTTGGGTTTCTTTCTTGTCTTATTATATTTTCGCTCAACGTCAGAATCACTGGAGTATAATTTGAACTTAGCTCAAAATTTTCTTCGACCTTCATATAGTTGGATATTATGTTTCTTACTATGAAGAAATCTAACAGGTCTGGGGTTTCCTCTTGATCAGTCGACCAATAAGTTGGTTTTCCAGTTGACATGTAACTACATATTAGTTTATTAGCTGCTTTATGCAGTTCATTGCCTTGAGTTGATAACTATTGGTGAAAATGCAAAGTAACAACATAAACAACTGTCAAACAGCATAACTTAACTAATTTAGTTCGTAGTTTTTTTAACATTATTCCATATAAAAGAACAGTTTTCTATTTAGTATTATTAAGTTGTTCAATATATAACAGTACTAATCATAAAGTTTTAGGGTAAAATGATGTGGCTCGGTGAATGGAGGTAAAAAGAAATAAAACAGTGGTGTTTACATAATGTGACCGTTATTTATTGGCAATATAAAAACAATATAAAAATACAAATAATGAAACGGATGGTAGCGGAGTTACCTGAAGACGAGGCTTGGGCAGTCGAAGGTGGCACGTCTTAACCGAACGAGGGTTGAGCACTGAATGACCGAAATACCCTTCAATAATATCCCAGATAAACGTCTCGGGGTTGCCGCCAGCTATTCGGTGTCGGGTTCCAATTGGCACCCCGCCCGTGTTCAACATCTGGGATTATATTTCTGGGTTTTTGTAGACCGTTATTCCACGATGTAAAATTCGACATGCCTCAATTCGCTACAAAGTACTTAAAATTTCATTTGCAAGATTCATTCGATTTGAATTAATCTACAGCTGAGATCCATAAGACACTTATGAACACTTATAGAAACTTATTTTATTCGTAAGTTTTTGATAAAGAACAAGGTTTAAAGATCAGGTCTGAATTCTGAAGGATTAAAGAAGTTCGGGAATAATGAATATTCAAACAAATTAACAATTGATAAATTAACAGCCGTCTAAATGCGATGCGAAAGATCGAGAATAGGAAAATGGTTACCACACGAATTGATTAAAAATTCCTTTTGAAGCCTTTAATGAATGCAGCTCAATTTAATTAATTAATAATTAATAATGACCATAACAGAATACAAACATACTAGATCCAAACACATGGACCTGAAATTCGCGCCAACTTAGTAGCAAAGAGGTTGAATTAATCAACAGTTTGTATATCTTTATTATGTCCAGGATAGCCTATTCAAAGTCAGTCAAAGTTTATTCATTTTTGTACATACGTCATCAAGATGTTTAATGTATTGCCTGCCGCAAATTTTAAATGCGTTTCAGAATCAGACAATATTTTCCTTCTCATTTTATGCTATATAAAAAGAGACACAATGTTGTCTGATTACTTCGAACGCGTAAACGAATGAGCTTGTCAAAGTCGTCCGGTTGTCAGACGTATGCAAAATTCTTGAAAGCAATAGTGATAATAGGTTATAACTCTAACCTATAAACTATTGTGGCTGTATAATTAACTGCAATTTTTAGATGTACTACAATGTTAAAATAAATTATATTTGATAACATTTTTGTTCAATTGCTTTATTTAGATTAGAATTTTGTTGTATGTCAAAGCCAAACTGAACTAAAACTCAACTGGCAACATTGCGACGTTTAGACGTCACAAATTTAGATGACGTAGTTACAAAATAACTTCGAATAGACTATATGTCTAAGCACTTCATTCATTAACGTTATTGTTATTTTTTCTAATATATCTTTTAATAGTATTGTATTACTTTTTCATCAGAAAATTTACTACCAATTAATTAATCTTAATTTGTCTTGATACGATACATCTCGATATAAAATTAATTGGTCTAAATTAAGGCCAATTTTTTATTTAGAGTGCATAGGCTATAATTTTCTCAGAAATTCTTCTCTACTTACATAAAAATAGAGCAGGGTCATCAACAAAAAATGTATGCCTATAAATATTTAGAATGAATCGGTATCCATTTATCGTCTAAAATAAATTAAGTGCGTGGAAAATACCAATTCGTTTAGAAATCGGGAATAATTCACACATTCCAATATTTAGAAGGTGATTGGGCATTGTTCTGAAAAGTCCGATTAGTTCATTTATCATTGTTCATTCGTCAGTTCATTTATATGAAATATATGTTAATGGAGACATCGTTAAGTCTTAAAATAATAAATTCCTGAATCCTGCTGGGGCATTCTTGTAAATTTATGTTTGTGATTATCCTAAAGGTAAGAGTGTAAAATCCGACAAGGAAACTGATTCCAGTCACGCCAGTAACCAGGCTGGATTAAATCAGATCTCTTCTGGAATGATTTCTAAGTTAGTCACTCGCCAGTCGTAGGCTTAATGGCGAGGACCGTGGTTTGGAGCCCACGTTAAACAGTAGATCCATTCCAGATAAACCCTAGTTATTAGCCTAGATAACCTTAGTTATTTTGTACATACGTCATCTAAATTTATGACGTCAGAATGTTGCCGAAATCACTTCTGAGTTTCAGTTTGGCTTTGACATACAACAAAATTCTAATCTAAATAAAACAATTAAGCAAAAGTACTGTTATCAGAAAATCTAATGCATGTATTATCGAAGGGCTTAAAACTACAGTTATGTTCACAGTTATACAAGTCTGTAGGTTAAGGTTGTGTTTGATTATATTTATACTTAACTTTCCTCCACTACACTCCATCATACTCGGTTCATATGAGTTAGAGTTCTAGGCGCGTTTAACTATTAAGGCATTTTAACTATTAATAAATGTTATAAGTAATAAAACCTAATCAATTTTTATTCCAACGTCTACGTTTTTCCATCAACTTTTGTTATCATAACACTATTTGTATTATCATCTTGCCATGAATGATCGTTGAGTCTATTCGTCCCATTCGAAATATCAATGTCTCATCTAAATTTATAAATTGAGATAATAAGTCTTCCTTCATTTTATTATATGCTTTTAAAATGGTATTCTTTTAAAAGCAACATCCGGAAGTTCCGTTAGATGCCTTCGATACTTTTCAGACTAACATTTTGATTTCAAATGATTATATTAAATTATGTTTTTACTGAAAAACTACTCACTGTTTTTATACATTTCATATATTTAATCTTTAGGGTAAATGATGTGGCTCGGTGAATGGAGATAAAACGAAACAGTGGTGTTTACATGAAACAGAGGCTTGGGCAGTCGATGGTGGCACGTCTAAACCAAACAATGGTTGAGCACTGAATGAATCGAAATACCCTTCAATAGCATCCCAGATAAACGTCTCGGGGTTGCCAGCTATTCGTTATCGGGTTCTAGTTGGCGCTGCTGGAACCCCGCCCGTGTTCAACATCTGGGATTATATTTCTGGGTATTTTGTAGACCGTTATTCCACGATGTAAAATTCGACATGCCTCAAGGACGCTACAAATCTCTGATAGAGCTAACATCAAGCTGATCTTGATTATATTTGTTGAGATATTTCAGTAACCGGGTCTATACCAATATTCAATGCAGCTGCAACGCGCTAAAATATGTTCAGTAAGAATCGTAGAGAATTAATATTTAACAGTAAAAATGCTTACCTCTCTGGCGCATTTTACTGGCGCAAGGGGAGGCCTCCATTATCTCGTTCCTGTTCTTAGAGATACAATATGTTCTGTTTGGCTTCAGAAATATCAATCAGAGTAATAATAGGCAGCGATTTGAAATTTATTGTATTCTTATCATTATTGTTTTGCAGAATTTTACATACGTTTGACAACCGGACGACTTTGGCGAGTTAGTTCGGTTAAACGCTAGTTATATCAGACAGCATTGTGTCTCTTTTTAACTCGAATAGCACGAAAAGGAAAATATTGCCTGATTCCAAAACGAATTTACAAATTGCTACAAGCAATACATTAAACATCTTGATGACGTATGTACAAAATAACTTTGGATACACTATACATAACAACGCTCTATAATACTGTTGTACTCTGTTGTAAATCCTTTAAAATTAATTTGTAGGTCTGATAATTCTTATATTTACTGTAAATATTTACAAAGAACTATCAACATCCACCTATCGTGAAAACGTTTATTAACCGAACGCCGAATGGCATCCAAAAAACCGGAAGCCACCCACACATTCTAATACTTAAAACGTCATAATTTTTCACATTCTTCTAAAAGCGTCCTTTATAATGGTCCCTCCCTCTCCCGGTTATTGGATTCGAAAACATTTGAACCGTCGTCCAACCGTGGCCCGAACACATGCTGGCACCGGATAAAAATACCCGTGAAACTAATTTTCAGAGCAAAAGGGATCGGTTTTATGACCTTAATCTGTTCCGATACAGGACCCGAACAAAGATAACCGAAATAATTTCGGGGGCCTGGAAAACGTATCTTTATCTATTAAATGTGAGTGTGGGTAATTTTTCTTTTCGGGAAAATAAATGTTTACGGGACATAAGGACGGACTAATTATGTGGGAGACATCTTAATTTTTAATTTGTAGCTAGAGATAATGGCTATAAAATTCAATTATACACAGTGAGTCGGTAAAATAACATAGAAATTAAATTAGGATTTTTAATTTCTGCAACGATTCGGTATTCGAAACAATCAGCAGCAGCAGCAGAAGACTAATCTACTAATGGAGTCTTTTCGATGACGCGACAATCATTCAGAAGCTCACTTTCCAATCCCAACGGTATAACTACCCGAAAGCTTCAAAATAGTTTTCACAAATGCCTTACTGAGTTAACCAATATCACAAATTCGGTTTCAGGTTGTAAAGGTTTCCATTTATCTGAGCAGGGGGTTATATAACTGCCCTTTCAACTACCATCCAGTCAGCCTTCTGAGTTTATTATTAAAAATTATTGAGAAACCACTTTTCATGACAACAACCTTTTGGTCTAATTTCTGTTGGTATACCAGCTGGTATATATTTCAGCACATGGAAAATCAATTATTCCAGTCAAATTCGATGTTTTTTTTTCGAATATGAGACGTGTCAGTATTGTTTAATATGTTTAATCTCTTAATATCTCTTAAGTCTTAATATACGGTAAATATTGTAAAATCAGCCTGTATATTTTTCTCTTTTGTATATATTTTTCGTAAATTAATCGTATAACAAGTAAATAGTCAGACGTATTCAGTTTTAAAAAAGTAAATAAACGTTGTTATTTATCAACTTAAATTACAATTATAAACTTAAAATTAAAGAAGAATATGAAAAATTATGACGTTTTAAGTATCAGAATGTGTGGGTCGCTTCCGCTTGTTTAGATGCGACTGGGCGTTTAGCAAAAATATTTCTTTCTTGCTGTTTAAACGGTGCCTATTTCAAAACTCCTGGTGATTTCAAACGACTTTGACAAGAATCTACCGTTTTATCTAAGTTGAATTATTACGTTGTTAACGGCGATCCTGCTTGATGACTTCTTAATGATCATAATAAACCGCCTAAATGCAAGTACTTCTTGTCGATCTAACAGGTGGGCCAAAAGTCCCGCTACTATTTTGATTGCGTGCCGTCTTTGTTTTGTGACTTTTAGCTCAGTTTCGCTTTAACCATTATGTTGTGTAGACGTCCAACTTTTATTATGAATAAATATACGCCACCAGAACGAGCAGAAATAGTGACAATATTTGTTAAAAATAATCGTTCCATTATAGCCACTCAGCGAAAATTGCATCAAAAATATCTTAATCATTCAATGTCTCACAAAACCACAATTTATCGTTTACATTCGAATTTTCAACAGTACGGTACGACAGCAGACAGGCCTCGTTCTGGAAGACAACGGACGTCTTGTAACGCTGTAAATGTGGCTCTGGTGCGCGATAGTGTTGCAGAGTCTCCAGAAACATCAATTCGGAGACGTCATTCCCAGTTACACATTTCTGCACTCAGTCTAAGGCGAATTTTGAAAAATGATTAGGAAATGTTTGCGTATAAGATTCAATTAGTCCAAAAATTGCTACCGAGAGACCCTGATCAACGAGCTGAGTACACTGTCTGATGAAATTGAAGAAGAAAATAAAGTTAATGAAAACCAAACTTGTTATCATTTCATTGAGCATAGTTATGGGCAATCAAAATGGTGGCGGGGCTTTTACCTCACGTTGCAGATATAATTGGAACGAATACTCTGATTCAGTGAGTGCACTTCGGTGGTGGCTGAGAAGGCTGGTTCAGGAAACCCCTTCCTACAGTTCGTTCAGATTTTCAAGGAAGGAATGTCTTTCGTACCATGAAATTCTTAGAATAATCGGATATTCAACGACAGGGTGTCCTCTAGAAGTTTTATGACTGTAGTGACAATACGGAGTCTTCCATCAGGTCTAAATTGTTAAAAGCTTCGTCTGGCACCTGCACCCCCATTATCTGAAGCACATGCTTTTCGCCAGCTATGTGTTTTCTATTTCTCTTAGTGTCTTTCGTTAAATAGCCAATCTCCATTAGATGTTCTATAAACTTTTAATCGCTTTATGTCAATAATACGATATATAACATTGCTCATAATGTACCTAAAAGGAAAAAGCGACATAATTAACCGAAAAGAGAACTAAATTTGAACAAACAACTGGCGTCGCAACATAGCTTATTATCAAAAATCGATGAGATATTAATTAAATAATTAATTAATTCTCTATCCTCTCACTCTCAAACCGAACTTTTATGACAGTAACTTCATGGACTACCAAATATACATGTTTCAACAGTTTGGTATATCTAGTGATAATCAAGTTGTGATGATTCCAAGTTAAGCTTGATGATGATTTAACAACTAGGACATTTTTCATGTCTGAAGTTCCACAGGGTTCCCCATTTTCCCTGGTCCCATCTAAAGTTGAATCAGTATAATCCGCTTTTAATTCAGATGCCTTCTTTCAACGCCATCGGTGGTCCAAAGACGTAAATCACAAACTCCAACAGCTAAATATAAAAAAGGACTCAAATTTTCGAAGGTTCGAATTAATCAAAAAAAATCCAAGCGATATTTCACCACCGTATACCGTTCTCTCACTAAAACCAACTAACTGGTTGAAGAGGTTACCATTCCGTGGCTAGAGAAAGTTACATACCTCGAACTTAGATCAATGTACAGTCTTCTGTTCATAAGTGTTTACTTATCTGGTAGTTTACCAGTCTCAATTAAAATTATTGTCTATCTGACAATAATGCGTTCTCAAACTAAGATTTAAGAAAAACTGCAAGTATTCCAAAATGAGGTGTTGAGGATGATTTTGCTATGAATGTGGGGATATATAGCATAAGCATGAATTCCCAATGCTATGTAAGAAAAAGTCAAACACATCGTGGAACTGAAGTGTCATTGGTCAACAAAACTGATCAAGCGCACCTAAAATGTTAAGCTAGTCTAATATGACGTAAGGAATATATAGTCTATTCAAAGTTATTTTGTACATACGTGATCTAAATTTGTGACGTCAAAACGTCGTAATATTGCCGCATCAACTCCGAGTTTCAGTTCGGTTTGGCTTTGACATACAATGACAATAAAATTCTAATCTAAATAAATTAATGAAACAAAAATGTTATCAAATATAGTTTATTATACAGCCACAATAGTTTATAGGTTAGAGATACACAACATCTTATTGCTATTGCTTTCAAGAATTTTACAAAATATGGTCTAATTCTAAAATGAATTTGCAAATTACCGCAGGCAATACATTAAACATGACGAAGTATGAAGTATTTACAAAAACTTTGAATAAACTATAGGAAAATGTTTCACTATTTTACGCAAATGTCAAGTATTTGGTTTGAAAGAAAAGTTTTCTAAAAATTCATAGCTTATAGATCCTATCTTGTTTATTACAAACCAATTGAAGAAAAATATAAACATAACCTTAAAATTATGATTTTTTAAAAATATAATACAAAATTTTAGAAATTTTGATATTAAAAATAATATTGTTAGTAGAAAAGCATTTTGCTGGTCGGTCCCACAATTTATTTGCAACCATTTAACAAAATGCTTGTGTAATAAATTACAAAATAGATAATTAAACTTGCATTTTGTTAATAGGTCATAGGGTATGTTCGTTTTAGAACTGCATTAAAAATAGTATAAGTTTTAGGTTGATAGAAAACACTTGCATAAACTCTAAACACTTAAAAACTAACGCAACTAGAATGGAACGATGTCGCAAGACCAAAGATTCATTTAAAGAACAATTTATTCCATTTAAAATTCTCCAAAAATATAACACCGCGCTATGTGTTAAGATTCACGTATGATATACATCTCAGACAGTTTTATAATTTGTTTAAAAGAAAATAACTTATTCTCCGAAAATATCAGGTGAATAACAATTGCTTAAGTTATGTTAAATGATAAAACACCGCAAGATCTGCTGCCAATTTTATAACTACTTATTTCTGCGTTCTGCCAAGATAGATATTCGTTATATTTTTGGAGTAAGTCAACATCATCTCATATATGAACTAAAAAACGAACGGCAATTTTACATTTGGCGGAGAGAGCCAAAATGACTCACCCTATTCCTGTTTTCGTCCTGCATTCTATTTTGATTAACCTTGCACCGTGTAGCTATATTTTACCCTTGAAAATGCTTTAAAAAACAACTGCATTTTAGGTGCCAACAGAGAATAAAGCGTCTGCGGTGGTTAGATGACTAATTATACAGTAATCCAACAACGTCTATGTTTTTATCAACGCAATTATATAGATGTTTTTCGATCATATGCAACCAAATATACCCATTGCATTCGGCCAAGATATTTTTATTAAAGCAACAAAATATTAAATTAATTTAGCGTAATGGGATATAGCCTTTAACAACCGACTTTAAAACAATTCATACTTGTTTACCATGTGAAATATGTTTCAAAAATAATTTCAAACGGTCATGCGAAAACAATTGGTCAACCGCATGCCTGGATGCAAAAGAAAATATTTTTATTAAGCCTTAAACCGTTTTATTATCATGCTATTTTTAACGTTCAGTTCTAACACAATAATAAGCCATGTTTGTTTATTATATTAAAACTGCTCAGTGTCGGATCATCTTGTAAAAATATTATAAAAATAATTATTTTTAATAAAATAACGCTCAGTAACTATCCAATCTAGCTATGAAAAAGAATTTGTTAGAAATTCGAATTTACGCAACATTCAAAATCAATCATCTTTCAAAAATAATATATTCATTGCAAAGCTCCCTTCATTTTGCGATGCATTTTATTAAGATCGATTTGTCTTTTGGTCGCTTTGCACGGCTTTTACCACTCTACTGACGATATGTTTCATTTAGGTTTGTAGTGATGGTTCCATGATTCATCCATTATCACGTACAAATAAAACAATCCATTTTATTTCGCTTCTGAACAAAGCTTTAAATAAAGAATAGTCATTTTACTGCACCCAATTCTAAATCAATTTACAAAGGCGCGTGTAAGTCACACTACAGGGGATGAACAAAATAATATGAACAGCTGACATATCCAGAATATTTATTTATTAATAAGATATTTGCTTTTAAAACAGCTGCAATTCCTCACTGTGCCATTTTTGCACCGAATAACCACCAATTTTCTTTAATGATGTTAAAACTCAACATAATAGTTCAATTATGTCGAGGTCTAGCGATTGTGCCAGCCAAGGAAGATACTTAATTATATTTTGATGCTGCTTAAACTAAGACTGAACCTTTTTGTGTCTGTATATGGCTACATTATCATCTTGGAATATGGCGATATTTGGTAGCAATTTGCTAGTCATAGTAAGAACTTCGTCATTGAGGCTATTAAGATATTCATTTGCTGTAAGGCCAGTAATGTGTGAAGTCAATCAATCAATAATATTTTTAACAATTACCAAATAGAATTCCAAAGAAATATCATCGTTTTGATTAACAAAAATTCTAAAATATAAAGAGTTAATCAATAGAAATTTGCCCAGAATGCCAGAAATTTAACCAGAAATCATATGGATCTGTCAGCAGTGAAGCTAACTATGTGGTAATTTTTTTTACCTCATCCCTAGCCATAAAGATTTTCAGAAATTATTTTTCTTACTTCATCCTGGTAGTTAGATAGCATATGCCCATCCAAGCACGGCAATTTTATGATAGAGAAACAATTTGTTATTTATTGAAAATATTTTTAATAAAAAAAATTAACTGACTTCAAAATCTAAATAAGGAAGTCACTAAACATTAAAAAATAATCGAATTTAAATTTTTAACACAAAAAGACATTTTAAAATAAAATATGTACATAATAATCGTTGTAATAACTGAATAAAAACAAACAAGCCTTATTTAACCTATCTACTACACGTATTTTATATTCTACTATATACACACAATTTAGCTTAATCCCTACCTAAACCTATTTATCTAGTTGCAATATCATTTTAACTACCACCAACTGGCTACTTTGAACTCGGTGCGATAATAATTATTTCAAAAAACAATTGAAAATCAAAACCATCAGATAATATAAAAGACCTGTTTCGATAATATCAACTTTGACTTAATTAATATGAAAAAGACAACATGTTAAAATAAAACGGAAAAAATCGAGCGTTAAGAATCATACAATTATTTTATTAAATTTTTTGGTAAAATCTCTAAAACATTATGAGGTTTAATAACGGTTTCATTTTGTATTTTTCACAAACTTTAGTCTTACTTCGTACAACCTGCATTATGACAATATTTTTGGTAAATAGATATCCATGAACAATCTACCAGTGTATTGAACAATAAATAAAATGAATGAACTTTCAAAACCATTTTAGTACCTAATACACCGAAAAAACTGTATGTTATAAACTGTTCCAAGTGCTTTTTATTTTTAGTGTTATTATATCTTGTATTGCATAAACAATTTTTGGACACACGATGTCCATAGAACTTTTAGACAGTGCTTTATAAGACTCAAAATGATTGTGGTACTATTGTGCTGCATGATGAAAATCGTGGAATATTCCACGGGCAAAAGTCCCCAACAGAAAAAACCCAAACCACCAGGAAGGTATAGACGATACCGGAAAAGAAAAGGTAAGACAACCCGATTAGTTATCTATTAACTAACCAACTAACATTCTAAACTATTTATAATTTTAGTGTATGACAATAACCTCTTTACATAATATAAATGTCATTTTTAATCTTTTATTACAATATATCTCCTTCATCTTATACACTAAAGACTGCTCCTCGTACAATACAACGTAGGGCAAAAGTCCCGCTACTATTGATGCAATTTACGCTGAGTGGTAATGTTGGAACGATTATTTTCAATAAATATCGTCACTATTTCTACTCGTTTTTGTACCGTATATTTATCCCTAATAAAATTTGATGTCTACACAACACAATGGTTAAAGCGAAACTGAGCTAAACATCACATAACCAAAATGGCGCGCAATCAAAATGGTAGCGGGACTTTTGCCCCATCTTATATGTCTGGATTTTCCCCGTTTGTTGATAATAAATAAATTACCTTATCTCTAGATCATTCAGATCTTTGCACATTAGGTCAACAATGACAATATTTAAATGGTCATGATTTTGTAGAATGACAATGCTTCCCCACTCACAGTGAAAGCATTTAGTAGTACCATTTCTATCCTTGGGTGGCAACTTTCGATCTACCCATCCTATTCGCCAGATCTAATTTCTTCCGAGTGCTACTTGTGTGTTGAAACCGTCATCCTTCAAGTCTTTATAGTCTTCAAATTTCTATCTCTATTGAAACTATCTAAATTATCTCTTTTATATAATAGCACAGAATAGGTGAGTTTTTAGGGCCTTTTTAAATGGCGGTTTAAACTTTGATGATTATTTCGATATATTATGCTTACGATGATATTAACGACAAACTAAAAATAACTAATCCCAAATTATTTACATTAATAGAATATGATCTATTTTAAACGATTCAAGAAATTCTTCGATCACCCTCAATAAAAAATATGAAATCCCTTTTAGCTTAGTTGACTTCTGCTGTATCTCACCATAATTGAAGAGAAAGCTAATTACTTAACCTTGACAAAAAGTTACGTGAACAAAAAGGTACATTTTTGTGAAAAGAATGAAACATATATACCTACTTACCACACATAATAAAACCGAAATATAGATCAGCAACACGCTAAAAGCAATCCTGTATTTTGTGTTGCCTGCCCACAACATCGGAAATTAAATTTAAAAGAGATTATTAAATATTATTTTTATACCTATAGATATTTTATATTATAGATATAAAACTATTATGTACTTATTTTTAATAAATTTGTAATTTTATTGCGTATTTATATTATTAATCTATAATAAAAATATCCGTGCCCCTTAAAACAATATATCGTCACCTTATTTATTATTGAATTTTATGGAATAGGGATTTACAGCGATGGTGGTGAGGCAACCTTAAGTATTGAAAAAGCTAATAAAATAAAGAAAGTGTCTAAATAAATGGGAACGTTCTATTATTTTACGAGTGACATTTTCGCACCCAGAGAAAGAAAGTTAATAAATATTTTCGAGACTTTCACATATTAAAAGCTTGTTTTCATGTTTTAGCGATATTTTTCGCTTTTTTTCAATATCTCTGGGTATACATTTACCGTCAATAAGGACTAATTATTGGGATTTTCCTTCAAGTAATTGACATACAATATTTTAAATTATTTCAATTGGAAATCAGTATGTAACACTTATGTATATTATGTTGCATAAATGCATGAAATGTAATTGTAAATTTTACAACATTATAAATAACTTTTAATTGATTACATAAGGGGTGATAGAGTTTTATGTTACATATATAGTTGCACAATTGCAACACAAAAATTGAACTAAAGACGAATTCATATATTTATTTTTTCTTATAAATAAATTGAATGTAAATTAGTACTACTAATAATAGTTATAATAATGAACAACTAGTACTAGTACTCAAAAAAGGAGGCGGTTTGAGATATACACTATTCGATTATCAGTCTCCAAAGAATCGAGTTCAAGATAGTATTGGTTTTCATTATGAAAATTTGCATTAAAATAGAAAAATTAGTTGTTAATTCAAACAAGGAAAGAAGGCAATTGAGGAATTTGCAAAACAACTACCTTAAATTAAGAAATGTGTGAACCAGGAATTCTGGAAACAATCATCAAACTTTAATAACAAGTTACAGTTTCTATTTTACCTCGAACGGTACAACATACGAGGGTGGTTCAAATGTGAATGAGACAAATACTGTGACACATTTATTTACCATTGAAAATATTTACAAAAATGTACAGTTTTTCTACGTATTTCCTCTCACTAGTTACGCATTTTGTCCATCTTTCCGGCAGTTTTTTTAATGCCGGTATCGAAAAATTCCTTGGGCAACTCGGACAGCCGAGCACAATGCGAATGTTCAGTGATTATTGAATCTTTGACCTCCGAGGGCTTCTTTCAGTGGTTCAAACATGTGGTAGTCGCAGGGTGATAAATCCGGACTGTAGGGCGGGTGTTCCAGTACCTCCCACCCTAATTCCGATATTGTATCGAGCGTGAGACGCGCGGTATGAGGACGCACGTTATCCTGGAGAAGAATCGCGCCTCGTGCTGGAATGCTCCTCCATCTCGAGCGATAAGCAGGTTTCACGTGTTTTTTCAGAAGGTTAGAGTAGTATGCAGCATTAATGGTACGTTAGGCGCGCAGGAATTCGACGTACAGCACGCCACGCCGTTCCCAGAACACCGTACACAGGATCTTACCCGCGGACCTAGTTGTCTTCACTTAGGCTGGCGCCCGTTAGACGACATCTTGCTTTCAGTGGTGCAATAGTGTACCGATGTCTCGTCAGGCACTCACTACCGAACTGATTTACGCCTATGGAGAAATTAAAACAATAACTATAGAAAACAACAAAACGAAAATGAATTTCAGCTTAGTAACATTTCATTGTATCAATGGGGACATATTCTATTGAATATTGTTTACAATTATTAACAAGGTATAGGAGAAGTGATAGAAAAGATGTTAAAAAAAAACAAAGCAAAAATAGTTTAAAAAACAATGAATGAAATCAGATAAGGTCATTGGTTTCAAAATCACTCATTTCATCTCTTGTAGGCCAATTCGGTAGCATACTAAATATAAATTTGTGAAGATTCCAAGACTACACTTTCTGTTACAGAAATTCTAGGTTCACAATATTACTCAATAATGCTTATTATTTACAGATTACCTTAAAATATGGACATATGATAAACTTCTTTTCCTTAAAGTAGCTTTATTTTCTTTCTACAATATCTTAATATTGCTGTGTAACAGGAAATTGTACCCAACTCAAAATAGGATTAATAGCGGATGAGGATTTATATTCATAATTTTACTAATATATACTCTACAACTAAACTAAGTTAGAAAATAAAAATTAACGAAAGTAAATCTGTGCATGTGCAGTTTACGTATAATTAGAGCGCACAAGCACCAATAATCATAAATTATACAATCATTCCATATAGCAACGGTGCTAAGTATCTCGGAATGAATCTTGATGCAAAACTTCGCTGGAAGGAAAATGTAAAAAAGGAAAAGAAAGAACTGGAGTTGAAATATAGGAAAATATATTGGTTAATTGGAAGACAATCACAATTATCAATACATAATAAATTGCTATTATATAAGCAAATACTGAAGCCTATGTGGACATACGGAGTTCAATTATTGGGATGTTCTGCAAAGAGTCAGAACAAAGTCCTGAGAGGTATTGTGGGCGCACTCAAATACTATAGGACTGATTACCTACATTGAGACCTTCAGATACCCACAGTCAGTCAAGAAATCAAGAGAATTGCAAGGAGGCATGAGGAAAGACTCCATTCTCATGAGAATAGTGAAGTATTGCAGCTTTTGCATACCACCAGAACAGGACACATGATCTTGTGTAGTGTTGTGTAATGAGGTGCATATAATAAAAAATACAGCAGGGCTTGTATAAACATTATTATATTATATTGAGATAGGGCCGATAGGTCCTCCTAGTTATATATCTAGATTTAAGTTATCATAAAGACAAATTGTAGGTTAGACGGAAACGACTAGTAACAATGTCACGATTAAATAATAATAATAATAAAAAAAATTATATATATTCCAATAATTTGAATTATTTTACTAAAGAAACAATCATTATAAAATATATTCATGTTAGTAAATGTTTATTTTTGTTTTATATTATTATTTGTTTAGCCTAATATAGTCATCAACATTTATGACGTCACCACGTTGCCGCTGTAACATTTGCCGGTTTGTAATTTCTAATTATTATTGCTAATGTTTTGAAGAATTTTGTAGACATTTGACAACAGTACCAACACAAATCGAATTTTATAGACTAGTTCGGTTAAATAATACGACGTAACAGGCAATCCTCTGTTTCTTTTTAACTAGAGTAAAATGAGAAGGAAAAATCCGCTACGAGTTTAGAATGAATTTTACATTTTTCACACTGACTTTGATAGTATATTCGACGTCATCTATTTATGTTATCTCTGTCAAAAAGATATATAAGTTATACGCTTTTAATAAAGAAACATTCACTTAAAATATATTCATGTTAGTAAATGTTTTAAAAAAACATCAATATTGCTGGATTCTACTTTTAATTAGACTATTACTCTCACGTTAAAAATAATGGAATTTTTCTTTCATTTCAAATTGTTTTCCTTCAAATTCTCTTGGACCATGATTGACTTCGGATTATCCTCCTGGTCTACTATTTCTGTTGACCCGGTCTAGTATGGTCAGAACACACATTTTCTTTCCATCTCGTAATACTTACCATATTCCATATTCTTCTTCTTTTTGAATCTTGATATTTCTAATGACATGTAAGGATTTAATCTACTTGATTTTCATTAAATTTTAATTAGTACTTGAAATTTTACTTATTTTATGGTTATTTTTTATTATTATTTATATATATTATTTTATATTCCAATAATTTGAATTAGTTTTAATAAAGAAACAATTATTATAAAATATATTCATGTTAGTAAATATACTCCACTACACTCCTTAACACTGTGCGCGACAATCCTAAGGACTGACTGGAACAAATTCAGATTAATACTGCAGGAATAAATTAGTTTAAAAGTAAGACTTACAATTATAGATGATCTTGAGCAACAAATCAAAAATATAATTGAACAAATTCGGTTAACAAAAGAGGTTACACCAATAGTAAGAGAAAAATCAGAATATGAAGTAATTTACCCCCTCGAAATTAGAGAAATGATAAAAGAAAGACGAAAAGCTAGAGGGTATGGCACAGAACCAGAAATGCTGCAGACAAAACTACTTTTAATAGAATTAGTAATCAGACGAATCAAAAGATCAAAGATTATATACAGAATTCTTCAAAATTAGAATTTTTCAAAAATATATAAGTGAATTAAGCCCAGAAACATTTATTCGCCATGGAAAGCAACTCGAAGATTTAAAAGACCAATTATTCGAGTACCGCCAATTAGAAATTATCGAAATTAATGGGTTCGACACAACGATAAAAAGCTGAATTGTTCGAACAATACTTAACTAACATATTTCAACTTAATGATAAAGAATCTACCATGGATACATCTCCTGTTTATAAACCCGATGTAGATCTAAATCTAATTTCTCCATTGGAAGTTGCCACTGAAATTGATAAGCTCAATCCTAAAAAGGCACCTGGTGTAGATGACATTTCACCTGGATTATTGAAAGAACTATTTAATGCCTGTTTAAGGCTGAAGCATGCGGAATGCTTTAAAGTTGCACAAATAATTATGCTCAAAAAACCTGACAAACCTGCAGAACAAGTCGAATCTTACAGGCCTATTTCGCTACTACCTGCAATATCAAAGCTATTTGAGAAACTGATATTTAAACGTGTTAAACATTTGGTAACAATACCAGATTTCCAGTTTTGTTTTCGAAATCACCATTCAACAGTCGATCAAGTGCACAGAGTAACTGCGGCTATTGAAAGAGCGTTTGAGGAAAAGAAATACTGCCCTGCAATATTCCTGGATGTTTCACAAGCTTTTGATCGGGTTTGGCATTTGAGACTAACCTGTGAGATGAGCAAATTGTTACCGCGTAACTATAGTCAATTGCTGGAGTCATATCTTTTCGGAAGAAAATTTAGAGTCGTTAATAACATTTAAAACTATTTCGGCTGGAGTTCCACAAGGTAGCGTCTTAGGACCTCTCCTGTATCTGTTCTATACTGCTGGTATCCCAACAACAAAAGAAACAGTACTTGGAACATTTGCCGACGACGCATTTATCATGGTGAAAGATGTATGTCTGTCTAAGGCTTTAAAAAAAAGTACGTCAACAAGATCTAACAAATGGACTAGAGGCTAAAAATATAGCTTAATAGCTCCAAATCTGTCCACGTTAATTTTGCATTGAGGCGAAATAATAAAAACTTAATTATATCACTCAATAGATGCCCGATTCCTCAAGCGGAATCAGCAAAATATCTTGGAATCCATCTTGACGGTACATTAAATTGGAAGCATCACGTTAGACAAAAAGCAAAACACATTAGAACCAAAATAAAACAACCAGTATAGGTTAGTCGGAAGATACTCTCAACTTGATCTAAAATCAAAATAAGACGTTGAATTATAAGTCAATTAAAAAGTCAATTTGGACGCATGGGGTTGCACTAAAAATTCAAATCAACTAGTCATACAGCGCTGTCAAAACAAGGTTCTTCGATTGTTTATCAATGCCTATCGCTACGTAACCAACGAAGAAGTGCACGCTGACCTGGAAATCAATTGGATTGGCGAAGTTATCCAAGATTTCGCCTTGAAACACGAAAGAAGATTACTAAATCATAGTAACGTGGAAGCAATACAACTGCTGGACAGCGCGTAGGATGTCAGGAGATTGAAGCGAACCAAACCATACGAACTTATATAATGTGTATACTATAGTGTAAACTATACTTTAGTGTAAACTATAGCTATAAATTATTATAATTTTATAATTGAGGAATACATATTGATGTATTTTCTCGCACTGGTCTTGCTTAATCCAAGTACAAATGAAATGTATCCTTTATAATAATTTAAAAACATGGTGTATCGACACTTTTTTTCTATTAGCTCTTTAGGCTTCTCCCGTATTTTCTACATCGTTTCCCAATTCACCAACAAAGAACCCCGAGCCAACGACTCTCTTTTGTAACTTTTATGACTCATCAAACGTAATTTGGAGACGCACGGTATAAATATCTAATGGAGGCTCCCTTCCTTCGAGCGCTCGGAACACGTGCTACATCGTACGACATCGGCTATGTTCGTCGGCGCTATGTTCCTAAACGAATAGACGTCGTGTCAGTTAGTGTGTGTAAATAGAGTTGGTCGAGTGTTACTTACCGGGTTGGTGTAGAAATCGTGTCGAAAAAGCCGTGTTATTACCAAAAAAATTTTATACAGTGTCCGAGTTTCGGTGTTTTTCGTATTATGACTCTCAAAATTTGTGTGCGTTTCGGATACAGAAATATGTACATCGTATAAATTAAGTTTGTTATTGCCGTTGGATATAAACAAACGAGTTTACTGTGGTGGTGAGATGAAAAATGACGATATTTTACACGGTAATTTGAGAATGTGTCTTTTGGGACAAGGGTTTGCACTTACTAACAAGATTATCTTTGGTTAACACCCGGAAGTAAACGCTTTCCACTGACCCTGTACAATATTTTGATCGCACTCATTAAAATTAACATGGAATATTGTTCCATACGGTTCTGACGAAAAAACGAAGCCAGATCACTCGTGCATATTACTGACTATTCTATGTTATACCTTGAAACTTTTTATTATTGTCTTAACAACGATTTCAGTAATAAAAACTAAAAATTCCACGCTTTTTTTTAGTTAGTTTTTTATGTGTTGTTGGTGTAATATTATTGTAATAGTACATTTTAATAAATGTTGAGATATAATAAGCTATTAGTATTTAATTAAAATTTCTATCATCAATCAAATTATGGTGTCAGTATTGAAATGAAACCAACCATTGCATATATGGAGCTGGGTTTATAATATAATCACTTTCTAAATTTGTTCTAAAAAGCTGTGTCATCACGTATGTCATAATTAATATATTGAAAATTATATGATATTGAATCTTGAAATTAAAAAAAACTAGAAAATGATCTAGTTCCGTCAGTTGTATATGATGTCCATTATTATGTATGAATGACAATTAAATAACAAGATTCGTAAAAAATACTTTTAGTTTTATAAATACATTTTACTGCCATTAGTATTGTTGGATTCTACCTTTTCAGCAGATTGCTACTTACCCATCATATCTAATCTACCTTCTATTTTCTTAACACATTGAAATCAATGGAAATTTACTTTCATATCAAAAATGTTTCCTTCAAATTCTTTTGAAACTCGAGAGGTGCCATAACAATATCCAGTTATTTGGAATATTCTCCTGCTTTACAACTATTTCTGTTGACTTGGTTTAGGTTAGTCTCTAGTACATCTCTTATTAGTTCAAAACTTCTTTTTATTGCATTTAGATATATTTAATAATATGGTCAGATATGATATTCCAAATAGGTATCTTTAATTATTTCATTAACCTGCAAGTATTTAATTAATAATTAAAGGAAGATTTGATTTATTTAGTCTAGTAGCAAATATTTTCTCAGTTCAACACTAATCTACTTGATTCTCAAGTAAATTTCAATTGGGCCGGCTTGGTTGGCGAAGTGGTAAAGGCGACAGGACGGTCCACCTACTGTAGCGATAATCGCGGGTTCGATTTCTCCTGGGACATGGCCGTAAATGCATGTTTCTGATTGTCCTTATTCAAGAGTGCAAAATCCAACAAGGAAAATTATCCCAGTCAGTAATCAGATTGGGTAAGACCGGATGTCTTCTGGGATGATTTCTACGTTGGTCACTCGCCGGTCGGTAGGCTTAATGCCGAGGACCGTGGTTCAGAGCCCAGTTAAACTGTAGGTCCAGTTCAGATAAACCCTCGTTGGTAAAAGGAGATTTCAATCAATATATTTTTAGTATATTAATAAAAATTAATAGAGAATATTTTAAAATTATTATAGTATATTAATTTAAGATAAGTTTTAGAAGACATAGATTTCTTCGTTTTTGAAAATATTAAAAAAATGAAAATCTAAGGAACAATAGGGCATAATGCGGCATCAATTAAAATCGTCAAATATACCATAACATATTTTTATTGAGTAAAATAATAGCTAATATATTAACAGAAAGTAATAAAACATCATTTACGACTCTGTTAATTATAAATATACTGGTTTATGCCGATAGATACACGAGATATAAATAAGAAAGTTAAAAGTTTCAATGTTTCTTTAATAAAAAATCAACCTTTTTGATATTTATTCGTCTAATTTTGAAGCTGTTTATTTATTTTCGGCTTCATTTGTTCTAATATATTGTCTACAGTGTGTATTGAGATGTATAATTTCTTTTACCTAAACTATTAAGCCGGATTAGTTGGCGCAGTGGTAACGGCGACAAGATGGTCCTCCTGCTGTTGCAATAGTTGGGGGTTCGAATCCTGCTAGGGCATGGTCGTAAATTTATGTTTGTGATTGTCCTTAGGCAAAAATGCAAGATGCGACAAGGAAAATGATCCCAGTCACGCCAGTAATCAGGCTGGGTAAGACCGGATGTCTTCTGGGATGATTTCTAGGTTGGTCACTCGCCAGTCGGTAGGCTTAATGCCGAGGATAATACACTTCCTTGTGGTACACCTGCTTTAGATTCTTTTACTGTAGAGTAAGCTTCTTGTTGTTTGACTCCAAACATTCTGGTTGTAATGTATGATTTTAATAGTTCGGTGTGTTGTTTTGGTAGCATTTTCTATAGTTTATGAATAAGGCCTTCATGCTAAACCTTATCGAAAGCTTGTGCTACATCTAAAAATATTGCTGAGCATACTTTTTTACTTTCGTAGGCTTTTTCAATAACATCTGTTATTCTGTGGACCTGGTCAATTGTTGAGTGCTTGTTAATAAACCCAAACTGGTGTGTTGGTATTAGTTTTTTCTCTCTATGATCGGTTTTATTCTTTTAAAAAATTCATATAAACACTGCTAAATATCAAACGTATGCCATATCTTTAATATATGCATAATTTAATATAATCATTGGTTAAATTTTATTGTTATTTGATTATTCATTTGTATGTAAATTTTCATTGTTCATATTCCTACTGGAATTTAGGTACTTAAATAGGACCATAATTTGATTTGATTATTAATATATTGGAGAATGTCTTACTACTTGTGAACGGTATTATATGTTTTTGTTTTACTACCCATTTACTGCTGTTCTTTTCTTATTCATTTTCAAGTCACATTCTTTGTATTTATATATAATAGCTGAAGTGTTATATTAATTTTCTTACCAACTTAGTAATAATTCATGTTCAAAACAATCTTTTCGATACAAAATAAAAGTTATTTTGGGTCTAAGCAGGGATCATCATAAAATTGTTTAAAGTACGACAGTAGAAGGAAATTCAGTAGACAAGCGCAACATTTTTTCAATATCTACGAGGTCTTCCAATTTTATGGATAATCCACCGAGTACGTGTCTGGGATACAAAAAAATACCGTCCATTTTAGCGAAATGACTGCAGAAATATTTATCTGTTGTTGAGATCTTCGTTCTATCTCGGAAGTCTTGGCAAACGTTGATATCAATTTTAAAAAGGTCACCTAAAAAGCAGAAAAACTTTTGGAATTATTTCGTCACAGTATAGGAGATTCGTTAGTGTATGTTTATTTTTATTTTATATTTATGTCATCAACATTCATGACGTCAGCACTTCACAATGTTTTGAAAAATTTTATAGACATTTCACAACAGTGTCGACTAGTACCAACACAAACCGAATTTTATAAACTAATTCGGTTAAATTTTCCGACGTATCAGACAGCCTTCCATCTCTTTTTAACTAGAGTAAAATGAGAAGGAAATATCAGGTCCAAATTTAAAACGAGTTTTACATTTTTACAAACTGCATTTGGCAGTATATTCAACGTTATCTATGACGTGTATTGCCTGTTTTATTGGAAGGACTACATGCTTATTTTTATAAAATGCTCTTTTAAGTTAAAGAAGTGTTATCCGAATGTGTGTGTGAAGTGAAGCTCTGTCAAAAAGTGTTGTATCCGTTATACATTGGAAGTGTCTTCCAATATAGACTGTAATAAAGTAGATTTCATTGATGAAATTTATCCTTATAAATATTAGACACTAATTAATGGTGTATGTATTATTTTGATTAATAATTGTTTGGTAATTTTCCGAAAAAAGTCATAATTAATTCATTGTACAACTTTTGAAAAAAAAGTTTTATAGCCAGCTTTACACCATTAGGAGGGTTTTGCAGAAATTGAAACAAATGCTAGTCAAGCGGGGCAAAGTCTGGACGTACGTACTCAGCCAATTTCTTTCAGTTTTAAATATGTCGTGATAGAAAAAAATACACCTTACCTTTCGATTAATTCTTACAGTTTTTATGACCTCCTTCACAAGAATTAATAGTGGAACAGTAAAATTAGTGGTTATACAATAAGTTTGCACAGCTCATGAAGAACATTTCACACCCCCTTTCCTGCCTTTCCAACCGTTTGTGAAGCCTAACTTCAGTCAGGATTATTTACGCGCACTATTGTCATATATGATCCACTTTTCACCGCATATAATGATTTATTTCAGACATTCCGCGATTCTGCTTGATTTCAACAAAAAAATTTTACAGTAAGATAAATGTTTAAAAAATGTTATATAGTCGGTCGTTTAGTTCCATAACGATGTTGCGAGATAAAATACGTCGGTATTTCAAAGAATTTCATCGTTTTTTTTTCAATACGGTTCATATTTAACATCAAAAATTCCGGAATGAATCTGAGATAGGTAATTCTGACACTGACATTCACTTAAAATCTCATCACCATACATTTTCCATTTCCTTTCAAAGTAAAAAAAGAACATTATGACAGAAATGATCTTCTGAATTCTCCATTTTCCAAAGAATAACAAATTTTAATAGAGTAAACCAAACACACTATGTTTTCCAATATAATCCGAAATTACTTTTCCCCAATATTATGTAATAGCATATAGTGGCCTTTGAAATAAAAAAAAAGAATCTTGTTAATATCATTTTTTCATCTATGTACACGTCACAGTATTTCATTGATCATTTAATTAACATCAAACTCAGATTAACTTAACAGTACATTTTCTTTTTTTCACAAACAATTTCCTATGCCTCATTCACATTTTAGACCCAAGTGAAACCTTTTAATGCATTTAAAAATAATTATTTATTCAGATCGGCTTGATGATGAACTTGTTGATCCATCATTTTGTTCCCATTACTTAAATGGGAATGGCAATTTCAATATCAGATCATCGGCCAATTCTATTAATATTATTCTACTAAGAATCTCAAGAAAATGAAGTTTATCACATTGTGTAGGAATTTCGGTAGCTTTTGTTTATAATGAAATATAAAGAACAGCATTGCGATAATTTTTTTATTTTTTATTTATTATTTAATTAATATATTGTTACTAGTCGTTTCCGTCTAACCTACAATTTGTCTTTATAATAACTTAAATCTAGGTATATAACTAGGAGGACCCATCGGCCCTATCTCAATCTCTGGTGAAATAATGTTTATACATGTCACTGCTGTATTTTTTAATATATGCACCTCACTACACAGGATCAGATGGTTTGATTCTTTTGAGTCTGTGTTCTGGTGGTGTCCAATCGTTGCAATATTTCAATATTCGTATGAGAATGGAGTCTTTCTTCATGCCCCCTTGCATTCTGCATGCCCTCTTGATTTCTTGACTGACTGTGGGTATCCGAAGGTCTCGATGTAGGTAATCTATATACTATAGTATTTAGGTGCACCCACAATACCTCTCAGGACTTTGTTCTGAAAAATTTGTATTTGATTTATGTTAGTCTTTGCAGAACATCCCCATAATTGAACTCCGTATGTCCATATAGGTTTTAGTATTTGCTTATATAATAGCAATTTATTATGTATTGTTAATTGTCATTTTCTTCCAATTAGCCAGTATATTTCCCTATATTTTAATTCCAGTTCTTTTCTTTTCTTCTTTATTTGTTCTTTCCAGCGAAGTTTTGCATCGAGATTCATTCCAATATATTTAGCGTTGTTGCTATATGGAATGATAATGTTATGTAATGTTATTTGTGCTTGTACGATCTGTTTATAGGTGAACTGCACATGTACAGATTTACTTTCATTAATTCTTATTTTCCAAGCTTGTGTCCAATTATTTATATTGTCACATGCCTGTTGTAATTTTCGTGAGGCTTCTTCACTATTGTCTCCGACAGCTATAATCGCAGTATTATCAGCAAATGTAGCCATCGTAATATTTTCCATTTGTGATATATCACAAGTGTAGAGTAGATAAAGCATTGGTCCTAGTACACTTCCTTGCGGTGCACCTGCTTTACCTTCTTTTATTGTAGAGTACGCTTTCTCTTGTTTGACTCTAAACATTCTGGTTGTAATGTATGATTTAAATAGTTCGGTGTGTTGTTTTGGTAACATTTTCTGTAGTTTATGAACAAGGCCTTCATGCCAAACTTTATCGAAGCCTTGTGCTACATCTAAAAATATGGCTGAGCAGTTTGCGTAGTTTTTTTCAATAACATCTGTTATTCTGTGGACCTGGTCAATTGTTGAGTGCTTGTTAATAAACCCAAACTGGTGTGTTGGTGTTAGGTTTTTTTTCTCTATGACTGGTTTTATTCTTTTCAACAGGAATTTTTCAAAAACCTTAGATATTACCCTCAGCAGTGGTATAGGTCTATAGGCTTTTATTTCGTTTGGTGTCTTCCCAGGTTTTGGGAACACATTTATTTGAATTCGTTTGTTCAATTCTTCAGCAAATCCTTCCCAGTCTGTTCTCTTGTTTGTTAACGTTGGGTTTCTTTCTTGTCTTATTATATTTTCGTTCAACCTCAGCATCACTGGCGTATGATCTGAACTTAGCTCAAAATTTTCTTCGACCTTTATATAGTTGAATGTTATGTTTCTTACTGTGAAGAAATCTAACAGGTCTGGGGTTTTCTCTTGATCAGTCAGCTAATAAGTTGCTTTTCCAGTTAACATGTAACTACATCTTAGTTCTGCTTTATGCACTTCATTGCCTTTAGTTGTTGTCATTCTGGATTCCCATCTTGTATTTTTTGCATTGAAATCACCTCCATTTATAAATTTTTCTCCCAGGTTGTTTAGGGCATTCAAATAATTTTCTTTTTTTTATTGTATCTGGAGGACAGTAAATTGCTATTGTAACCTTGTATCTGCTTGATTTAATAGTTACTGCTGTTACCTGATTTTCTGTTGTACTGAGCCCGGGTTCTTGATGGTGGGAAATGTTCTTTTTTATTATTATTACACTTCCTCCTCTTGCGGTATTAGCTGGATGTATGGTATGATAAAATGTATATCCTTTAAATTTTATAAAGGATTCTTTTGTTAAATGGGTTTCTGATATTAGGCAAATATCTATTTTTTGCATATCTATATTTTTTTATCTATATATATATATATATATATATATATATATATATATATATATATATATATATATTCTTATCTATATTTTTTGCATATGGTATACTTGTAGGGTAGCGTGATGTTGCTATTGCGGTAATAATAATTCATTGCCTAACTATCAGCCATTCGCTTTTATCCGAACTGCGATTAAACCAATTTTGACTGAATACAATCAAATATTCTGCATGAGAAATATCTCCGCTTAAATTGTACCTAACCTCTTTTAACAAGAGAGTCTAGCCAAACAAAACTGAAAAAACATTATAATCAATGTGTTTTGACATTACACAATTATTATTCAGTCATACCAATCGAACCTTATACGGATATAGTTAATGAAAGTTTTAGAAGCAGTTTATTTAGCACACATTTCAACGTTTCGCAATACAATCGAAGGTATTCAATTTCCATCCGCCATTTTTACCAAGACCGCGTAAAATTAAAATGTGTCGTTCCAGCGTTTATTGAAATATTTAACAATGGAGCGTATGTTCAATTGTTGCCTAATTACTTTTATTGGATCAAATTACGCGTGAGTCAATATGATGATTCAACATATATTTTTAACTTTCCCAATTTTGATGAAATATGGATTTATTCTTTAATTAACGAAATATTTTATGTGTTTTTTTATTGGACGATTGTTTCCACTATAATTTCATAATTTGAATCAAACGTCATTCTCTGGGAGTTATTTTTGGGGAAAGCTAGCTGTGCCCAGTAATCTTACCGTCCTAAATAAGTGTACCTACTCTGAAACTGGCTCACCATAGGGATTTTATATTTTCCCAGGTATTCTTGTGTTTTGTTCGCTTAATTATCTCAATGACATAGTGTGTATGTATTTTAGATCTCATTCGTATCACACATCTTTATTTGTCTTTTGATATGAACGTTTTTATGCTGTAAAACTAACACGAACGACACATTGGTGGAATACTTCTTCAGACGTTACTCTTGGAATCTATATTTAGCCCGTAAAATGTCGGCCAACAACATTTAATGTATTTATTGTTTCGTTTTTCAGTTATATTTACTAACCATCATATATAGTGATCTACTCCATTAATACGTTTTATTAGTAGTTGTTTAATCGACAATCTATTTTATAATCTGAGGAAGAAGGAAATAAAATATTAAAAGAATTAAATTAAATCTTAAATAATATTAAACTATAGTAAAAATTAACTGATGACAAACAAAAATTTCCATATTTATATGTATTGTATTTGCTGTTACAGCTTCAGCTAATTTAGATAAAAATAATGAACCGCATAAACATTGAAATACATTTATTAAAATAATTTAAAACCTGGATCTGCTATATTCACCAGACATTGTCCCTATATCTACTACTTTTCATATTATGACTAGTATAGCATTTATATTCGGATTATTTATGAACAACATGTATAGTAATTCAATAATATATATATATATATATATATATATATTACTTAATATTACTGTGTAATGTAGATTAATATGTGTCGCAATATATTGTACCGCAATTTGTAAATTCGTTTAGAATCAAACAATATATTCCTTCTCATTTTATTCTAGTTAAAAAGACACACAATGCTGTCTGATAAGCTATCTTGTAACCGAACTAGCCTGCCAAAGTCATTCGGTTGTCAAACGGATACATTATTTATGGAATATTTAGTTTTATGGCTTCAGATCAAAATTAAGTTAATTTTTATTCATGTTATTAAGTTATTCCTTAAGTTTTGCTTTCAGTCAGACTATAAAAATGCTTTCAATATCTATTTATCTTCTAAAATATATGTTAATGTGTAACAGGTGTTTGTATTTTATTGGTTGCTGTAATTAAATACATACATGTTTACCTTGGATGTCAAAAAATACAAAGAAGTTGGTTATTTAATGATTTTACAGTATATTTGGTGGAGCGTATGATTTTAAAAATAAATGTATTGAAGCTTATGCAAAAATTCAACAGTTTTATTTTACAATAGTGTTTACTATTAAAATACAAAATCACATAAAAGAGACTGGTAATAACAGATAAATCCAAAAATAAAATAAGTATACTATGCGAAAATTCTTTTTTTATTATTACATTATCATATTTACATTGTTGAAAATTGTTTGAAAAAATACGTTAAACACTGAAGATTCGATAACGTTTTATATTAATTATATGAATTTTAAAAATGAAATACCCACATCAAACTCGAAATATCAAATATGTTCTTTGTCTATTCCTAATTTATTATGTTTCATTTTTCTCAAGGTAGTCTAAGTCGCACTAATCAAATTATTATGGGTCCGTTTTATTTTATATGTCAAACTAATTAAAAATTGCACAAAATACATTGAGATTACAGTTAGTAAATTCAAATAGAATATTTTCATTACGGTGTTAAGTTACGTTAAATTAATTTGTTGTGCGAAAATTACGTCAAGGTAGATGTATTAGGGATGAACAATAAAACTAATAAAACTTTTAGAACTCATTTTAGGAGCATAATTGGTAAATTTAAAAGGAATATTCGAGAGTTACTACGTGTGTTCCTTAATCAGTTAATTTAAATGCGAAAATTCCTTATCTATTTGACGTTGGTAATTTGGCGTAAAGTCCAACAAATCTGATTATAATGGGATACGGTATTATTTGCATCACTGCACAATCAGACCATCAAGGACATGCGTTTTTACTCGTTATTTTGTTTGAAATCGTTAAGGTATGTATAAAATTTCTAGACAAGTTGCTATAAATATAGTGGAGAAATTTAGTTGATGCTTTATAGAAAGTAAGCGTATGTAATAAGGTTTTAACTGTGATGTTTAAAATACTTTTTTCCCATGAAATATAATTATAATCTATTCAAAGTTTTTTAGTAATGCATCAAAGATATTTGTGACGTCGAAATATTGCAATGTTGCCGCATTAACTCTGAGTTTTAGTTCAGTTTGGCTTTGACGTACAAAAGAATTCTAATCTAAATAAAATAATTGAACAAAAATATTATGAAATATAATTTATTTTAACATTATAGTAAATCTAAAAACTACAGTTAATTATACAGCCACAATAATTTATAGGTAAGAGTTAACACCTCTTATCACTCTTGCTTTCAAGAATTTTTCATACATCTGACAACCGGTCGCCGTCTGGTTGTCAGAAAATGTTTTTTAGCGGGTTGCAGCCGCTCTAAATATTAGTGTAGGTACTGTGAATTACACCCCTTACAAAATGAACAATAATATGTTAGACTCACCCAAGAAAACCCATCTACATACAAAGTGGGTGACGAATCTTGACCATGTTGATTTGGCTCTGTTCGAGACCAAATATACAAAATGTATAAGAACAGTAAGTTAGCAATACTCTCAATAACTTATTTTGTAGTTTTTCTTTTAAACAAAGCGTTTATTAGAAATAACGAGAACTTATTCAAGGTCGTAATGTGATTTTTGCATTCATAATTTTGAACGGGAAGTTGTGAAAGACAAATGAGAGCTCGAGTCATTAAGTGTACAGTCATAAATTGTATAAATAGCTTCATAGTTAACATATGTGACTCTAATATCCAACATGACAAAGTTAACAGTAGAAAAAAGTTTTAACCGGGCCGTTGAGGAAAAAAATCGAATAGCATAAGATGTGGGTCGCGAGTATTTAGTTCTTGAATTTGGTAATCAAATTGCTCCAGTTGTCTAGTCGTTTGTTCATTTTTTTGTTCATTTTAACTATATACTGCAATAATTTCATGTGTTTTTAATGAATAGCTTTAAATTTTAGAACGATTTTTTAGTTTTTTTTGTTCTGGCCTAAAACTAGGCGTTGGAGTGCATGACGCATACCTTATCACGGAGACTTGCCCTAGAGTGACAAGTTAGACCGGGTTATGTGGGACTACCTCTGGGCTTACCAGTACACTAAACCGAAACCGCCTCACAGTTGATCTCTGTAGGTCGTTACTGCTACTGCATTAAATTTGCAATACCTGGCAAAGACCCGGCAAAAAAAAACAGATAGTGAAACTAACTATAGACTCGCGAACTTGAGTTAGCACACGACTGGGTCATATGGGAGGTAAAAGTTATGACTGTAGCGACCGATGAGCTTGTTTCTGGAAAAGGGGATGTTAGCGGTAACGCGGTGTTAAACTCCCAGCATGTCAACCAACTCGCGAACAAGCGCGTTTTCTGAAGGATTTGAGCTGAGTCGTTGTTTGTGGAAGGATTGAGATATAAAGTGCTTGATTTCTGGAGTGTCAGTTTCCCTGTAAATTTGATTATTTCTGACAAACCATGGAGCGTTTAAGATTCTTCTGAAGAGCTTATTTTTGAAAACTTGAAGCCGTCTCACCTGGTTGGGCATAACAAACTTGAAGTAGACATTAGATCCGTAGGGGAGTACGGACCGAGTTAACATCTTGTTAAAATAAGCATTTGATGGAGATGGAAAGTCTGCTAGAAGGGCAGATCAGAGAAGATAGCAGGTTTGCTATCCCCGAAACTTTTTGGATTGCTTTCTGGATTTGGGAATGTTAACCATGGAATTCCATATCCAGCCATGAAATTGTTGCGGTATAGATCTTAAGTTGCAATACGCACTGTGCGTAAAATATTTAGTTTATTATCTCACCAACAAAATATATTTGTAATTTGTTTTTACATATTAATCGTTATGTTTATCATTGATCACAACAGCTTCTTAACTAATAATAATGTGATCAACCATCGATAATTCGACCAATGAGGAATTGAGTTTTAATCTAATTTATGTATGTTCAACAGTACACCTTAAAACTTGATTACACCGAAGCTGTAGTATGATACAATAGAATTCTTACTTTTTAAATCTTCTTGTTGGGTATTTTGTTTAAAATTCCCAGCTAATGAAATCAAAACTTTCTAATTACTTATATGTGCGAATATAATTTGATTAGCATTTTGTATCAGGATTAATTAAAAAAAGTATTAAAAAACTAATAAAATATTTATGCCGTCAAGTTTGGCTTCTTCTAATTAATTAGTGATATTTTAGATAATATTATGTAAATTTGTGTCATTGTTTTTGTTGTATCACTGTTTTTGTGCATTGTTTTCACTAATTATATTATATATAAAAATACTGATTTTGACTAATTATAAAGTAAAATTAATTCACAATTATTAATATCATTCAAAATCAATCGGTTATTCTCCAAATTTATTTTCTCAACCTCAAGGGGTGTTTAATTTAGAGGGAGGATGATTATCTTTGGAAAACAGAATACTTGCCGGTATCATATGATATAAGTAACAGTTACGTACATAATGAAGTTGGACGCAAAAGCATGAAAAACATTTATTTTGTCCATTAATCATGAACACTGAAGTATATAAGTGATATGTGGTCCTGTACAAATGCAGGTAAAACAATGAAGCTATCAATGAAACCCAGAATTTGAGGATGTTGCACAGAACAACATGATGTTTGCATCTTAGTTTTAGAAAATGTATGATATATATATATATATATATATATATATATATATATATATATAACCCTTAACAGCTGTCATTATGCCAATTGTTTTAGCGTTTGACCGTCGTAGCCTGATAAGAGACATCTTCTGTAATGTTTATTTCTTTGTAAAATATAAAGTATGAACTGACTTGGCTAATTTTGGCTTCAAGAAGGTGAAAAAATCACACGAACTGACGTTAGTTGAATACGGTGGATAGAATTGAATTTTTGGACAAAATATTTTATACAAAATTAATTTATTTAGTACCAAAAATATCAGTCATATATTATAAATAGATACAAAATATGTTCTTGAACCCACTCTCTTATGGGTATATCGAATTTCTCTTGTTAGTGTTTTTTCTATAAAATTACCAGATCGCTATTAATAGTAAGTATAATTAAAAGACAACAGATGTCAATACAATGAATGACAAATCTTACTGAAATTTCATTTAATAATTCAAAACATGTAGAAAAAAAATTAACTAAACTTACAAGTTAATTATTAATTATTCAAATTACAGAATTAATTACAAAGTCTTAATTGATTTTCAATATTACAATTGTTTTTACCAAAGGCTTATATGGTGCTAATGTATCCTCCATCCATATAGACAGAAAACCCATTAACATGTTTTAAATTACCAATCTATAATTAGCAGTAAAATCGGAACGCATCTTTCTCGAGATGGAAAAAAATAACATCATACATCCTAACGACCCATCATCTCTTTATAGTGTGTTTGTCCAGCTGCTAAATCCATCAAGCTTGAATTAAACATGACATGAGCTGGTTGTTCGAAGATGCGAATAGCCCAAAAGATGTTTGTTATGCGCATACGAAATGGCAGCGAACAGTGAATTTTTATGCAGAATCACTTTCAGAAATGGATCGAGGATTCCTGCGGCTTAAGTCAGACCAATTGGCGATCGATGAATATGTATACCGTCTCGGAATATTATTGATATGTCTTTATTTCGATAATTAACGACTTTTTTTCGTTTCATTGGTTAAGGATCATTAACTTGGAGATGTTTAATCTTAAAAAGTATTGTATAACAGGTCAATTGAAAAGTCCCCGGCCTACCATTGTAAAAGACATTTTTTTGGCAATTTTTTTTATTCAACACAATTCCCTTCAAGGGTAATTATAGCGACGCTCCAACTTTTCGATACCATTTCTGTAGTACGATTTGACCTTTGTTTCAAAATAGGCCTCAGTTTCGGCGATCACCTCTTCATTCGACGAACATTTCTTCCCAGCGAGCATTATTTTGAGATTTGAGAACAGGAAATAGTCGCTGGGGGGCAGATCTGGAAAATACGGTGGCTGAGGAAGCAATTCGAATCCCAATTCATGGATTATTCCCATCGTTTTCACTGACTTGTGACACGGTGCATTGTTTTAATGAAGCAGCACTGTCTTTTTCTTCAAATGCGCCCGTTTTTCGGCGAATTCGTCCTTCAAACAGTCTAATAACACTATGTAATAGTCGCTGTTGATGGTCCTTCCTTTTTCAAGGTAGTCAATGAAAATTATTCCATGCGCATCCCAAAATACAGACGCCATAATCTTGCCAGACGACTGTTGCGTTGATGAGCTTTTGATCATCTTCAATCACTGCTCCGAATCATCAACTCGTCGTTGTTTTTGGTCAAAAGTGAGTTCGCACGGCACCCACTTTGCACAGAGCTTTCTCGTACCCAAATATTCGTGAATGTTATGATGTACACGTTCAGTTGATACCTTCAGCGTGTCTGCTATTTCATTCAGTTTCAATTTACTGTCATTCAAAATCATTTTGTGGATTTTTTTACTGTTTTCGTCGGTAACAACCTCTTTCGCAGTCCACCGCGTTCACCGTCTTCGGTGCTCATTTCACCATGTCGAAACTTAACATACCAATCCTTAATGGTTGGTTTTCCTGGGGCAGCGCCCGGAAACTCGGCATCAAGCCAAGTTTTTGCTTCAACTGTATTTTTTCCCTTCAAAAAGCAATATTTTATCAACACGCGAAATTCCGTTTTATCAATTTTTTTCACATTAACAAAAATTGCTTCACTCAAGTGTTATGATTCACAAACTATTGATCCGACAGCTGTCAAATTTATACACGCATCTTTTGAGGGTTAGGATTGTAGTAGCGCCATCCATGTAACCGACCTCAAAAATTAAATAAGGAACTCACTAAAAGGTAAAAAAATAATCAAACATAGATTTTTATGACAAAAAAACATTTTAATATAAAATATGTACCTAATAATCGTTATAATAACACCTATCTACTACACTTATTTTATATTCTAGTATATACACATAATTTAGCTTAATAACTACCTAATATATTTTAGTTTCCTTTTGCCAACTAGAGGTTTATCTAGACTGAATCCACGGTTTAACGTGGGCTCCAAACCACAGTCCTAAGCATTAAGCCTACCGACTAGCAAATGACCATCCTAGAAGACATCCGGTCTTACCCAGCCTGGTTACTGGCGTAACTGGGATCATTTTCCTTGTCAGATTTTGCATTATTTGCATAATCATAACCATAAATCGAACCCGCGACTATCGCAGCAGTAGGGGGACCGTCCTGTCGCCTTTACCACTGGTCCAACCAAGCCGGCTATATTTAGTTTGTTCATAATTTAATTTAGTGTATATGTCACAAAACTATATTATTATTTTTATATTATTTGGGCTCGACACCGACTTCGAATTTTGCATATGCATGTTTTCAAGAACAAGATTTGACATCTAAAAAAATTATAATAAATTACAAGAATGTAACTTATTTAGTTTTAATATTAAGGTCAGCAGTATAAAACGACATCTGTATCAAGTCATAATATTGCATACTTATGGCCAGTGAAAACTATTACAAAAACCAGAAGGTAATTAATGACACAGCTGATATATACATTTCAAATACTAATCAATAATGACTCTGTCAATTTCGGGTAAAATGATCATTCCATAACTTCTTCTTCTTCAGAACTTTCTGGACAAGTAACTGAACCAAGTAAATGAACAAAAATATTCAACAAAGTTCAGGAAAGTGATAATGGGACAGGGTGAGGATCACTCTATATAGTCGATGCATATGCAGTTATTACAGTTATTATGAGGGAATTCCTAATAACTTCAACATAACAACTTCAAAATGGCCCCTGATATCAACATTTTCAATGACGCTATCGTTATATTAAGAATATTCTATGGACTATTTACTACTTATTAGACGCTTTATATAGTATGGCTTTACTGAGTAACAGTTATGCAACTTTTCAGCCATCTATTAGGAATAACTTAAATTTCTTTTACGCCAACCTTTTACATTCTATTTATATAGTTATTCTAAAAAAAGAAATTTATCAAATAAAGAATTATTTTATGAAACTATTTGTTTTTTTGGTTTATTAATCCTTTCTCTTGTTTTTTAAAACCACTCTGGTTTACATTATATAAATCATCCATATCTTCTGATTATAACGAATATTTTTTCATTTTGGATATACCCAAATTGCATATAATTTATTCATTAAAAAATAATCAATTCAATCAGAGGTTTTGCTAATTCCCAATTTGTTATATGAGACCTACTTTTGTGCCAATACTTTTAAAGAATCACAGAATCTCAAGATAAAGTCCATAATGTATTTGAAATCAAGAATTGTATAAATACCTATTTGTTGGTTTAAATTCTGTAGACAGCTAATTTTATATGAGATCTGACTCGAAAATAATGACGATTTTACAATGATATTTTTTAGTACACAACGACAAAAGAGGTTTTAGGCATTGAAACAGATTATCTAAACTTATATCGTACAATTTTCCAAATCTTAGTGTCCTATAGTATTTACTTTATACGTTTTAATGTCCATATCTTGAAATCCTAGTATCTATTGAGACTTAATACTACTTTAAATGTCATACTTCATTTGTTCAGATATACTAGTAAACTTATTTATAAAAAGAATACTCAGACATATTTGTCAATTTTGAATAAATCTAACGAAAATAGTAATAAAATTTCGGAAAAGATATCGGAAATAACTTTCTTGCACCATTAGGTAATATCATTAGGTAAATCATATTCTTGCTTGCTTAGTTCTTACTCAATAACAATAGAGAGTCGCTTTCTTGAATCATCATTAAAACAGAAAACTCGAACAATTAACGTATATCATTTTAAAAATGGAGTTTATGTCATCTTCATTATCTAAACAACCACAAAAAGTTCGGACAAATGTTGAAATTCATGCGCGGATGTCATACTTTCGTTTTTCCCATTAATTTCAAAATTAGGACGAAGCAATTTATTAAGTTTTGTAATGACGGCGCAGTCGCCAAAGTATCGTCATTTAAATTTCATATATGTTAACCTATGCGTTTTAATTTTAGTTTATCCCTCAGTTAAAATTACCCTTGTGTGCGTGTTTATCTTGTCATGCATATCTTACTGTGCAGACAGAAGTGTCAGGGTTGAATCATCAGAGAGCTGATTCAGCCGGTTTTATTACTTGAATAAATTAAGAATGTATTTTAGATGTAAAATTGTTTACACTTTTTTCTTGATTTCACTGGGGATGGTAATACACTACATTTTGATTTATTTATCTTTTGAATATAGTTCGTTTACAACACTATTATTACCATCAATTTATACAAATACATTTAGGTGTTTTAATACGCCTTACTATAGTTTTATTATAACTAATAATAAAATGTATTATAGCTTGTTTTTTAACAAAAAAATTGAACCGACTTCAAAAAGTAAATAAGGAACTTACTAAAAAGTAAAACATAATCAAATTTAGACTTTTAAAACACAAAAAAAACGTTTAAAATAAAATATGTACATAATAATGATTGTAATAACTCAATAAAAATAAACAAATAACTTATTTAACCTACCTATTACGCCTATTTTATATTCTACTATATACACACTTAATACACACTTAGCTTAATACCTACCTAAACCTATCTATCTTTTATAATATTATTTTAAATACTACTATCTGATCAGTTTTACAATTAAACTTTTACTAAGCATATTATAGCTTATTTAAAAAGCTTGAAAATGTCTGGCTTCCTACAGCTTTTTTAAAAATTTAATGTTAAATTTCCAAATACATTGACATGCAAGGACACTTCTTGGTATTTTCTCTGGAATATATACTAGGATATGAATCTTGCTGGTTTGATATACCACTATTCTAGAGTACTGCAACGGTTTATATAAAAACAACAACCTCAGCTAAAGAGAAAAACGCCCATCATTTGTATACTTATTACAAAAAGAACAACACTTTGTCAAACGTGCCTCATGTGTATGTTAGATAAAAATCGGAGCAAATTATAATGATATACTCAATTTGACCTAAAGCAAAGAGATTGTTGCATTTATCAATCAATTCTAAAGCCAGTTTGAACGTAGGGAGTGCAAATATGAGGTTGCACGAAAACATCAAACCAACTAGTAACCCCATGCATTGAAACCAAAACACACGAATATGAATAGTGTATAAGCTCTTAATTTTAACTTAAGTACTCGTACGTACACGCATTGCTTCTGTATTAATACAAGTACTACAGAACAGTAGTAATAATTTAATTTGTCAATTAAGATTGTACTAAACATATCTGGTGTAATTAATTTTTAATAATGCGTAGATTTATCACCACGAGAACAAAACTATGTCAAAAACGTCTCATGTTGAAAATTAAAATGTGAAGAAAAGTTCACGAACATGCATCAATCCGAAGATTGTTTTTAAAAAGCCAATGTTCATTAATGAATATACCGCCAATTAAAAATGATCGAAATGAATGGGTTCGACGCGACAATGTAAAAATTGAATTGTTCGCACAATACTTAGCTAACATATTTCGACCTAATGATATAGAATCTACCGTGGATACATCTCCTGCTTATCAACCCGATGTAGATCTAAATCTAATTTCTCCACTGGAAGTTGCTACTGGACATTTCACCTGGATTATTGAAAGAACTACCACGAAAAGCAATTATCATGTTGACATATATATATTTAATGCCTGTTTAAGGCTGAAGCATGTCCCGGAATGCTTTAAAGTGGCACAAATAATTATGCTCAGAAAACCTGACAAACCTGCAGAACAAGTCGAATCTTACAGGCCTATTTCGCTACTATCTGCAATATCAAAGCTATTTGAGAAACTGATATTTAAACGTGTTAAACGTTTGGTAACAATACCAGATTTCCAGTTTGGTTTTCGAAATCACCATTTAACAACCCATCAAGTGCACAGAGTAGCTGCGGCTATTGAAAAAGCGTTTGAGGAAAAGAAATACTGCCCTGCAATATTCCTGGATGTCTCACAAGCTTTTGATTGGGTTTGGCATTTGGGATTAATCTGTAAGATGAGCATGTTGTTACTGCGTAACTATTCTCAACTGCTGGAGTCATATCTATTCGGAAGAAAATTTAGAGTATCCCACGAAATGGCGTTCTCGACGTTTAAAACCTCTTCTGTATCTGCTCTACACTGCTGACCTCCCAACAACAAAAGAAACACTTCTTGGAACCTTTGCTGGCGGCACAATTATTATGGCAAAATATATATCTCTGCCTAGGGCAATAGAAAAAGTGCAAGTGGCAGTCAACAAAATCTACAAATGGACGAAAGATTGGAAAATTCAGGCGAAATAATAAAAACTTAATTATATCACTCAATGGATGCCCGATTCCTCAAGCAGAATCAGCTAAATACCTTGGAATCCATCTTGACGGTAGATTAAATTGGAAGCATCACGTTAGAGAAAAAGCAAAACACATTAGATACAAAAGAAAGCAACTATACTGGTTAGTCGGAAGATACTCTCAACTTGATCTAAAATCAAAGCGGTTGTTCTATAATACAATTTTAAAGCCAATTTGGACCTATGGGGTGCAAATATGGGGTTGCACTAAAAATTCAAATCAACTAGTTATACAACGCTGTCAAAACAAGGTTCTTCGATTGATTACCAATGTCTGTAGCTACGTAACCAACGAAGAACTGCCCGATGACTTGGAAATCAAATACATTGGCGATATTATCCAAGATTTCGCTTTGAAATACGAAAGAAGATTACTAAATCATACTAACGTGGAAGCAATACAACTGCTGGACAGCGAGCAGGATGTCAGAAGATTGATGCGAACAAAACCATACGAACTTATATAAAGTGTATACATTTAGTGTAAACTATAGCTATAAGTTAATAATTAATAAATAATTATAATTTTATAATTGAGGAATACATACTGATGTATTTTCTCGCACTCGTCTTGCTTGTTAATTAATCCAAGTACATAGGAAAAGTAGTAATAAATTAATTGTAAATTAAGATTGTACTAAACGTATCTAATAAAGATGTTATAAAAAAATGAATATTTTTCTTTTCACTGTGATTTTAATATCCAGTTCCGTATACTTTAGATATTTATAGACCCCACCGCTGTTTTCTGTATAAGTTTAATACGGGAACTGAAAACATATTTGTAAGCTGGATGCTTTGATTAATTGCAGCTTTATATGCATTTCCGAAATTATTAATAGAAATGGAGAAACTCAACTCGCTGAAATAAATATTTACGATTTCTTTTCCTCTATATGGTAAATTAGAGAGTTGCATTCAGAAACCGAATGGGACAATTTAACAGTTCACTTTATAATAACGATAAACATCGTACCGTTATAGAAAAAAAATGAAAGTGAATTGTGATTAGGTAAACGACCATTTATAAAGTTCATTTTGATTATCATCGTAACGATTTGTAAGCGTTCGTAAGGAAAAATGAATTCTACCAGGAAATACACATTATTAATTATTGTTCATTAATATATGTTTTAATTAATAGTATGTTTTGTGTTAGGTAACAGGAGGTGTAGTATTTAATATCTTCTCAAGACCGACAGTTTATGATCAAGAAATTCCATCTACATTGAGGTTCTTTAGTCAAATAAAAAATATATTGCACTCTTTCTTCGCCAAAATCAAATTTTCATCTATTGTTGGTTTTTCATGACTTCTTGCCTCCAACCATCTCTACCTCTACACCCGCTAGGTGTGCTTATCCATAAACTAACCTCTAAATTGGAAAGAAGCGGCAGAACTATCTCCTTTATGTGGGTCCCTTCTCACTCTGGGATCATTGAAAATGAAAGAACGGGTTACTTAGACAAGAAGAGGGAAGGACCACTTATTGGCAATTTCCACTTCTGGAGTAGATATATGAAGCACCACTCTACTAGGATCTTTAGACATCTAGACCAACTAAGATGGGATCTAACAGAAAACAACATCCTCTGGAAGGTGAAAAAAGAGTATTATCAGTGTCTTAACACCACTAACATCATCAGACACAACTTGAGTTTATTCTCGCGTGTCAGAATTGGTCACTGCAAACTGACCCATGAGTTTCTCATTAAGGAAAGAAGTTCACTACTACGCGTCGAATATGGTTCCCCACTGTCTATCAAACACATACTAACCGAATGCCAAAGATACAACTCGCAAAGATGGTCAACCTGGGAGAGACGGTGGACCAGTGTCTTAGGCTGAAGAACCTGGACAAGCAGATTCATTTTCTAACCGTAACAGGACTACTACTGGAAATATAATAATGTCCGTCTATGTAATATGATGCATGTTCGTTTAGATTTTTTGTATCTTGTCATGGGTTGTGCGACCATTGTACTGTAGCATTCATATATTCATGCATCTGTATGCTACTACACATTTTACTTGTCATCTTGCAATATGCAATATAAGTAAATATATTTTTATCTCATCTCTATCATCGTATTACATATTTTCCAATACGATTTTTTGGGGTTAGACTTTGTACATTCTTCATCAATTTGGTAAAGAACAAAACTATTTTGTAGCTATTTTATCAGAAGATATTTATCTACAATTAACCAGATTTCTATGATTCTAGTTCTTTCTATGAATTTAATTGTTTCATTTATTATAGTATATATTTATATGGTATATGAAGTATTATAGTTATCATAGTACATGAAGTATATTATTGTATATCATTTATTATAACTTATTATATTGTACTCTTTTGGTATATTAAGATTTTGTTTTTCTGTAGTTTTAATTTAATATATTTCAAAACAATTGTATAGCCAACTTGGTTAGTGCAGTCGATGGGATGGTCCTCCTATTGGTTCGAATCCTACTGGGGCATGTTTGGAGCCCAGGTTTAGCGGTAGGTCCTGGTAGCTGGTTCTGCATAATTCTAACGAGTAAATAATGAATGCCCAGCTCTGTTTCCTTTTAAATATTGCTTGCTGTTTTGATGTAATAATTGTTATAATGATTGTATGAAACGATAAAAGCAGGTCGTTGAGCATCGACATATCTATTTAAAGCTCTGCCAGTTTTGTGATAATTTATTCAGATTTTTACGACCTTGATGCTGATCTTTAGTATTTATCAATGACCGTTGGTAGCTGGTCCTGTAACTGTTGCATTTTGCTATCGAATTTTAAAATAATGTCATTTCTACGATAAGTTCGAAGAAAAGCATATAGAATCACTTTTCATATGGAATATTTAATGCCTACAGATTTCAAAATGTAGCGATCTTTAAGAATCACAATAAAACAAATGGTAGCAATTATACAGGACGATCATTGCTGCTATATCAATTCCAATTAAATCATGGATTGCTAAACAACTGCGACTGTCCATATGCAATAGTAAAAAACCAAAACAAAGATCAAATATCTTTTGGGTTGGTGTCAAAGTGGCCAGCGAATAATAGGATTCAGAGCTCAGAGAGAGATGTTAAACAGTGGGTCCAGTCCAGATAAATCGTAGTTGGAAGAATGGAAGGTTTCAAATATAACAATTAAATATGTTAACATAAACGTAAGTGAGTTTGAGTTCATAAAAGCGTTTTATAAAATCTTTGACCTTTTGAACCTGTCTGGTTCACTTGTCACGACTGCTCTTTTTCCACTTGCTTCTTCTATATTTTTCTTCAATTTTGTTTTTCTCTTTGTAGTGTTAGATATTCACGCAATTATTTTATTAAGTATTACAATGTGTAGGCCAAGTAAAAGTGCAGCCCGTATGAGGAAAAATAGGAATAAAGAAACAATGATTGAAAATAAGGAACGTTTCAGGCCCCGAGATCCGCTACCTAACTTAAGTGATTTGACAAATGCTGTAACCAAACTAGCACAACAAAAAGCCGTTGCCCCCGCTAGGAATCGAACCCGCGACCTACGCGTGTGAGCTGAACGCTCTAACCACTACACCATAGAAACTGTTGCGTGTAATATTTCTACGGCTGCTTATATGATATGGTTAGTGTTTAAAAACTAAGCAAGATTTAATTACAGTTTGGAGGTTAGAAGAGATAGTTTTGTTGTTTGTTAGGAAATATTTTTAAGCGATAATTATATCTCAATATAAATAAGTTCAACAAAATTACAGCTAACCCAATAGTACTCCAATATTTCTATATATTTTTTGTGTGCTTTCTCCTCATATATTTATTTCCAACAATCCTTCATTAATTGAAGTAAATAACTTTCTTTTGATGACTTTGATGTTTCTGATGTCCCTGAGAAAATAATAATCTTTGGCTCCAAGATATGACTGAGAAGAACTGTCAATATGTTTTATTAAAATTTAATCAAAAACTATTCAAGAACTTATTTAAAATGTAACTAAATGCCTAGTTTGTTAGGTACTTATTTTTTTAGAACTAAGAACACATCGCGGTAATAAAATAAGAGCACATGTTAAAGATCAATCCTAGCGTACAGTGCCAGAATAGCCTAATTGAATTTGCCTTGACTATTTTTATCGGCGTTTATTTCACGCCACCGGGGAGAGACGAACGAACGTCGTTCCATCCGTATACGTCACGACCCCTCAATGACTCACTCGCCGCTCTAACCTTGGTTAATCCCCCTGGAATTCAAGCTTTAGACAAAGACAGGCAATGGGGAACTTTGTTGGGGCATCGAATATGATAAGAATGGATTTTGTAATGCTGTTAAGGTCGGACACGGAATCGATGGTACAGTGGCGTGCCAGTGACATTCAGAGGAGGGGATATAAAAGCTAACACGGTTATTCCAACCGATCATTAAAAAATAAGAGGAATAACCCGTCGTCTTGATTAAATAATTTTGAGAATGAATATTTTCACTTTTACTAGATCACCAACCAATTATTTCGCTACTCGGTCAATAATTGGTATAATTGTAATATTAAAGTACAATAAAAAGAAATGCTATAGTACATTGGGTAGTAATAAATAGTATTGATGGTAATTTAATGGTAACAATCCTTTCACGAAACCAGCGAGTCGAAAAAAGTGGTACACGAAATTGTTTAATTGCCACGTTTATTGTTAAAAGTATGCTCCTTTTCGATATATATATTTGCTCGTGCTGAATATTCCTTATATCAGAATATTTAGTAATTTAAAATTAATAAAATAACATTATTGGTATATATTACTAGGCCTATAAATTAGTTTCATTTGACGCCTTACTGTGAAATATCGGTACAATGTATTTTATTCAAACAATAGTCCAAAGCAAAGTATAGTCAAAGTATCTCGAAAAAAACGATGTATCTTTTGTGATTATTCACGAATCAACACTTTTTGGTATGTTCATAAGAAGTGAAGCGTTAGAAGGAGCAAGTTCTGAAGAATATGGCGGATTGGGTAGCACTTCCCATTATAATGTTTCCAAGTATGTTTTTATCGGTGTCAAAATCACCACTTTTAAAACGCCAAGACCTCTATTTACATGTTGAAATCGATATAATATATATATATATATATATATATATATATATATATATATATCGATATCAAAACCATCGAATTTAACAATCGGATATCGCTGATGAAAATATATGCAAGCGTTTAATATATTGGTATATATAATGCTTTTTTAAATTAAAATATTCGTATAAACATACCAAAATTTAAAAATTTTTGTGGGTTTTAATTTAGAATCCCTCAAAATAATTTTGTAAATATTTTAACATTTTCTGACGCCGTCCTATAGACAGTGTATGTATACGTTTTCATATCTATAGCCTGCCTGGCTTAAACACTTTAAAAAGGAAACCGATGTTTTAGTAATTCTAACGAATAAAAAATGAATGCCCAGCTTTATTTTGTTTTAAATATTCCAGGCCCACTTGAATTAATACTCCAGAAGCAACGTGTTTTTTTTGTTTTAGGAGCTCTTAATTTATTATATATGAAAAACTTTATTCACTACGTCGAATATTAAAAGAAAATTGGAACCTGATCATTCAGTGTTCAATGGATTCTTTAAAAAAATAGTAGCTTTTAGTATTAGTTTTGTGAAAAAAAAAGTTATTTTTAACCGTTTTGATAATTAACAAAACACTGATGTGAGAACTGTACAGTTGCTTATAAATTAAGTAATAACTTTTCTTAATGGATATATTTTGTTCTTTAAATTGATGGATTTTCATCTTTAAACCCATCAAGCTCACTATAATTTTTTGTATTTTTGGTGCAGTCTTTTGTTTGGTTTAATTTTAGTTTTAGTTGTTGTTATGTAAGTTTTCATTTAATGGAACCAGTGCTTCGGTTAAATGATTTTTAGACTGGACGCTTCAGCGTAACTTTGAAGGACCGATAGTCTTGTAAGATGAAAAGGTGACGAGCACAATTTTGAGCTCGATCTTTCTTGACGAAGGTCGTTTACTGTGATAATATGTTGTGCAGGCTTGATTAGTTCCTCAATGTGCATTGGTTCGACAAAAAATAGGACATCTTCCTTTATCATAAGAGCCAAATAATATCCATAATGACTTCACCAGTAATAACTATTATAATTAACAATTTTAAGGGAAACTAAAATTTATTTTTGGAAATGGAATACTTATTGTTTTTGCAATATACATTTCAGGTGAGAAATATGGATAAATGATAAAGACTTACATAATACATAAATTAAGTAATGAAAATATGCAGCAGTTAAAATGAAACAAACTACATAAATTGTATAGATGCGACACATAGAATAAATAGAAGAAAATATGTATTATTAACAGTAAATTTAAAACATGATAAAGCATCGATAAATATTAAGGTGTTTGGCCACTAATATAATAAGATATGTAACTATAGGACACTTTATTTGAATTTTGTATCAATTATTTTGATTGCAGATCCAAGTTTTGTAAAATCAATAGTTAAATACATTCCTTTAATGTTTCTAAATTGTAATAAATAAATTACCTATTTGTGTTCGTTATTGTTTTAATACGGTACGTGCTACAGTGAAATACCAATATCAAAATAATTCTATTTTTATATTCTGTGTTTTAATATACGGATATGTATTACTTATTTCCTTTATTCATTACATTATTCCATATTTATGATTATAACACGAAAGTAAGAAAGGTCATGTATACCTATCTTTAATGCCCTGAAGTTGTTACAGTTCTGAAAACAATATTACTTATGATATTTTGTTATAATGTTCAGTGATGTAGTAGTTTAAACATACTAATACTTTGTTGATTATGGGGACTTAAATAAATCTCATTTAAAAAGGTTTTAGTTCTTGAAATAATTATTTTAATATATTTTAGTATACAGAAATTTATTATTTTAGGTAATGTTATATATCAAATACATTTCTGATCTTATACCGAAAATATTGTGAAAACAAGTTTTAGTACCATATCACTTTTGAATTATTCCCATTACTCTATTATGATCTCTGACCACAGGACGTTTATTAGTCCCCATTGAACATCTTGTTAGATATATGTTCACGTTATCTACAACATAAATCAGAAAATAGGTTTCCTGAACAATTGATTTTTTAAATATCTCTAGAATGTAAGATTGAATCGTCAGTCTTATTGGATTAGTTTTGTAGAGGTACTAAAATAGAACAAGTCGTATTTTTAAACTCAATACACCAGACAACAACGCTGGACAACGCTAGCGTCATTATCCACTTTTTACGAAGATACTTTAGTATTTAAATTGGAAGCGGCATTGCGAATAATTTGATTGGTCATAATAAAGAACATCCTTGTTAGCGTGGAGCGTGCAGTAGTTTTTCATAACGACCTTAAGGTTAAAGTGGCACGACTGAAAGAAACTAAGCGGAAAACTTTTTACTGCAATGGATCGATTGGGTACTTTGAATGCGAGTCTATTTTTAGCTGTTGGTCGTTGTTTTAACAACTCCCCAAGAAATCATGACTTATTAGAACGTCAGAAAAGTTTCGGTGGCTTTACATTTACGTGTAAATGATATATTATAACTAGGAAAGCAAAAAATATGTAAAAGGTCACGAAAGAACTAGTTTGCCTCTGCAGAGATTGTAAAATATAAAACCAGAAACAGAAATATATAAAAAAACAAACGATTTAGAACAGTTGGCCTTCTTTTTTTTGTCTCAGCAGATCTCAGGTGTGCCGAATTCATTTCATTTCAAAAATCACAGTACTTTTTTTGGTGTAAGATTCTTCCCAATATGTTAATATAACATACATATAATAAAACCGTTTAAAATTAAGTTGAAATTTATAATGAAAATATCATTAATACTTTCACATTGTTATTATGTGCCAAATGGAATAAATAGATCTTTATTATTTTATAAAGTTAAGTTTCTTGTCTAAATATTAATCATTTTTTCATTAATATTTTTGGATAAGAAGTAATTTGAACTATTTCTTTGTGAATATGTTTTTAAACATTATATGCGTATATTTTCAACAAAGCGTTTATAATAAAAAACATGCTTTTTCTGCAGTATTAAAAGTGTGCTTGAAATATTAAAACAGGAATAAAATATGGCGTTACTTTTTCTAATCCCGAGTATTGTGACCACTGTAAGATTACATATTTTAATTATTTTTTATATTATTATACATATAATATAAATTAAATAATATTTAACATTTACTGACATATTTAACCTTCGATAAACTTTATAAATATTAAGTAACTATATTTTATAGATGAATATCTTAATGTATTGATAGATTTTATCATGTGTTACATATTTATTTCATATTATGAATAATAAAATTCCTTTACATATATTCCCATATCGCTTCTAACATTTCTGTCTTCTAGTTTTCTATTATTATTTTATTAAGTATAATAAATTAATAATCAAAAAGGCATTTTAATGATTTAGTAAGAGACGTTATAATATATAACTTCTTTCATCTGTTTGAGTGCATTTATATTTTAATTACTTAATTTATATGGGCATTGCTATATGCCAAATGGCATGTATCTTTTTTAATGATATAAAACCCGTTTATAAATCTGCGTTAAACAAAATTTTAATGAATCATTTTTTAATTAGTTTTATAGAATAAAGATTAATAGAAGGTAATTTAATATATATAGGCATTATTTGTTATAAATACTGTGTATATGCCATGCATGTATCATATGTTGATTTTACATTTTATTGAAAGATATTTTATTCCACCGTTCCATAGACATCTTTTGTTTATTTTTTATAGCAACGTTCTGGCACTACTGTAAACAATCATTAGTATTGAAGTTCAAGTATCTTCTCATTATTCTGATCTCACCATCTACCAGTGGCACTAGACAGATGACAGACACAGTACTGATGTTTTCTTAGATTAAATCCTTCAAGTTCCTTATTTGTTATCAGATTGTTAGTTATATAGAACACTCTCTAATAAAGTTGGAAGTTTTTTTCCTTTAGACAAATTAATTGTAGAACATATTGAGCAGTATATCATAGTTCTTAATAGATAGGCGCCACTCCAAAGAGGAGAAATGTTTCTGTATAGAGAGAGGTTTAGAGAAATTGACGGTTATGGATATCCAATGAAGTTTTGTTGAAAAATTAATGGAGAATATTATGTTTACAGAGTATTAATGCAGATTAATTTCCTGGTAGTGTTTCAGACTTTTCTAAATGAATTTACTCAGTAAAAAATTTAGGAAGTTGATAAGCTTCAGGAATCAATTTTTGCAATTGCTGTATTGTAAGACTTGCTGTACGTCTTTATATCAGGGAAAACCTAGGTTAGTAGAGTGCCCTTTGAAGGCTTTAAATACATTTTTCTCTTTCTGGTTGAAACGTTTGCACCCTTGACTCTACTAGAATATTCGAAAATTTATTAGGAAGAGCTTGAGGAAGGGGTTGGGTTATAAGATCCTACAGACTTAACTATTTGATCACGTTATATGTCAGGAGTGTCTTCTCTAGTAGTTTAGTAAAGCGCTTTCAATATTCTTAATTTTGATTTTGAAGAGAACATTTGCAAGAAGTGCTTTACACTGCAATTTTGATATTGAATTTGGTCCTATATACTTATATGAAACATGTATAATAAAAAATTACTTTACAATATATTCAATAATGCATATTCAATGTAATGAAAGAATATGATTTTGTGTCTTGTTACACGCCTTATAGGTCTTTTTTGTAGTAATTCATCGTCCAGTTTGTTCAATTAACATCTGTAGACATCTACAGTAACAGTTTCATTAGTTTTTTGTAGCTCGTTATACAGTACACCTGGCTGATCCCTAGACCATAACTCGGTGGGACTTATGACTATGAATATCCCGCTTTGATATCAATGTGGCTGGTTCTCTTGAACAAACCCATGATGTTCTGCATTTGGGATTGTCATAGTATATCCTAATTTTTGCCTAATAATTTCGTGGGGCTTTCCCCTGCTTTTGGGTCTCTTCTTATTTATTCACACTTAACCATTACTAACAAGTGGGGCACAAGTCTCGCTACCATTGTATACTGTAGACATCCAAATTTTATTATGGATAAATATACGCCACAAGAACGAGTAGAAATAGTGACAACATTTATTGGAAATAATTGTTCCATTATTGCCACTCAGCGGAAATTGCGTCAAAAATATCCTAATCGTTCAGTGCCTCAGAAAACCTCAGTGAGATATCCTGATCAACGAGTTGAGTACAGTAATGCAATCCTAAGGCTGTCTGGTGAAATTGATGTCAATAAACAGAGCAGTCGGTTTTGGGGAACACAGAATCCTCAATTAATTCATCAAACACCGTTGCATCCACTAAAAACAACCGTATAGTGTGATATTCATGCTGGAAACATTATTGATCCCTATTTTTTTGAAAACGATCAAAGTGTTGCAGTTACTGTTACTGCTGAACGGTACCAAGACATGATTCGAAATGTTCTTCTGCCTGAAATGGAAGAGCAAGGACTAGAGGGTATGTGGTTTCAGCAAGATGGGGCCACAGCACACACAGCTCGTTCAACAATTCAATTATTGAATGACGTTTTTCCACGAAGACTAATTTCGCGAAGTGGCGATTTAGCATGACCAGCCAGTTCTTCGGAATTAACAGCACTAGACTTTTTCTTATGGGGTTTTTTACAATCAAAAGTTTATATGAATAAGCTCCAAACGATTCAACATCTTAAATACAATATTCGTAACGAAATTGAAGAAATTCAGCCTCAGATGTTCCAAGACATCATGAAAAATACCTTAGAAAGAGCCGAAAATAGCATAGCGGTCACCATTTAACCTATATAATTTTTTGATAATCACGAAAACAAAATATAAAAACCATATAAACCTTTTATGAAAACTAAACTTACTTATCTTTTCTTTGAGCAAAGTTATAGGCAATCATAATAGTAGCAGGACTTTTGCCCCACGTTGTAGATTTTCAATTATCCATATTGAATATTTAAATATAACTTAAACGCATTTATGTTTTTTGTATGTTACAAAAAAGACAGAATATATTTAAGATACTGGGATTTCCTTATATGGCCGGTTAAATAAAATCATTTTGAACTAGGCTTTGAACGCCATTTTTAAATTTCGAATATGTCTGAGCCCCAAAGATCAGTCTTAAAGATAGGTGGGATTATCAATGTGAATAACATGTTATCTCCCATCTGTACACAATCTATTTTCAAGGCCGAGTTCGCTAACTATCGCTCGAACACTGACGAAGAAAAAAGTTAGATTATAAATGTAGCAGGAATAATATTTACTGGGTTCTTTTGAGCACGTAATTATGTAATATTGATGTTGGTTTTTTTATACGTCACGCGTGTTTATGTCAATAAAATTACTATGAGTAGATTCTCACTATATAAATGTATTATTTTACATTATCATTCAGGTCATAAGACCTAGTGGTACTCATTGATCTCTTTGGAATACGCAATTAATATCAATACATTCCTTTAAAGGTATTTATCAAGAATTATTTTTTGATCTAAAGGTTTTTTGATTGATAAAATATTCTTAAGAAAATAATAAATAGATATAAAACGTTATCTCGTAGGTCATAGGTCATATTATCAACAAATATTATCATAAGTATTAGCAATTTTGAATCAACATTTTTTTTTGCTTTATTTTTATAAATTGTACTACTTTAGAGAGAAATTTGTATTATGCTTTTTCTTTATTTTGAAGAAATCTGCAGATGTAACACATTAACTGGACTATATGGTCAAGTATCTCAAAAAATGATGATCTTGTAGCGTATATTGATCCATAATAAAATTTGGACGTACACAACACGTACAAAATGGTAGCGAGTCTTGTGTCCCAGCCTATAGAAGACGTAAATGATGACCATCATGTTAGCCAGTGAGAGTTAGTACTAAATAGAGCTCCCATCAAATTTGTGAGCAAATTAACCAATAAATCCGTTTCTTTGAAATTAATGGATTTTATTGGTTTTTAAATGTACTTTAAGTGACTATTTAATGATCTGATCTGATCTGAGGGACTTGTTTAGGCTTTATTTCTCGCTAACTACTACGATTTTCTAACTATAAATAACATTTTAACCATCAACTATTCATAAATTGGATGTATTTTTTTTAAATTAATTTATTTCTTCTTGTTGGGTGAAGATATTTTATACAAGAAGTATCCTCTATCACCAAATAAAATAACATAGAAGAAAAATTATTTTCTTATCAACATTTTTTAGATTTTTTGAGGTTCATATGTGGAATATTAGGTTAGGTACAGATATAGTTGTGTGTGTAACATATAGCATGTGTTTATATATATGAATTTAGCTCTTTTTGAGATGTTATTTTGATTATAATATCTGGGCAATTATCTCAACATTTTGACATCCTTTCAACCTTAATTACATACATATATCTGGACTTCCGACATTCACGATTCAAATAGACCTCCTGCAATATTTTTAATGATTCTGCACATAGAGAGATTCCACAATACAAACTCATTGTCCAATTAATTTTTCTTGTCGAATTTCAAAAATTATATATTCTATATTATATAATGATCAAGCAATACACTCGTAGTGGTAGTTTCTACTGAAATTTTACCTGCTAATTCAAAAGAATATGCTATTAACTTACAGAATGAGAATTGTCCATATAATACGGCGAGTAGTTTGGTAGTCCTATTTAAACAGTTTCATATACTTTTTCACAGATTAATATAATATATAGTATCGATACTCTAAATTGTATATTTATTACAGTAAGAGAAGGTTTTCGCAAATGACTAATTGGTCTCAAAATGAATAGATAAGAACCAAACATATTTTGATATAATTCCTCAATATTTCAAGTTTTCTTTTGATATGTTATTACTTTCTTTTTGTTTCTTAAACTATCCGGTTGGTTATTACTCATTGCTTCGCTATGACTACCGACTAATATTTTATAATGCTGTCTTACTCTATGAACTTGAAATGATAAAAAAAAACATAAATCAACTTAAGACTGTTTATCGGGTGAATCATCAAAATCCGTTTGTTTGATGACTTCATTCTTTTTTGTACCATCAATAGAACAATAGCTTTGATCGGTGTTTTGCGGTAATGCAAAATTCCGAAAAGAATCTTGACCTGTTTCGATAAATAATGGAATGAAAAACAATACGATTTCTTGCTGTTGTCGTACAATACCTGCCAGCCCTGGTGCAGCCTTTTGCAAAGAAAATCGAGCGGCCTTCATAGTTTATAGTTTCAACGTCGAATACATGCAAATCGTGCTCTGACATTACAATCAGCAATTAGTTTTTGCATTTACATCAGATCGCGTTTCGTTCGAACTTATATAAAATGGGTTTTTATCTAAGCTGTATTGTGTTATACATAACAATTTTCATGTAACACCGTCTAGTATTGTAATTTATTATATTTAATACTTTAGTATAGGAACTATGTGGTACAGTTGGAAAGGGAAATGGTAAATTGTGAGTACAGATAAGTCTCTATATTTTTTTTAATTTCCAACGAGGCTTTAGTTTCATTCTCACATCTACTTTTTCTCGCATTTCTGACATTGAAAAAAAACAAGATTCAAGAAATAAACGGAGTTACATATAGATCGATTTTATTGATTTTAAATCACTGTCATTGGTGTTAAATGATTTTTGCTTGCAATTGTTACTGATTTCTTTAATATAACACATGGGCTGAAAATTCCCTGGCCTAACAAAGAAAACGCGTTTTTTTTTTGTTCAGAATTTGCTTTATTCATCAACGTAATCTCAATCAAGAACCACATAATCATTCCAGTGCCGTTCAAACATTTCTATACAACTTTTGTAGAACGATTTATCTTTTGCCTTAAAATAGGACTGTCACCAGTTACTTTCTACTCAGATAACGATCGTTTTGATTCCGAAGTGAAGTGATGGATCCATGTTTTTTTCATCTATTGTCGCAAAAAAACATATCGACGCAAAAATTCCTGTTTGTTACGCTTAAACATGGCCAGACACTGCTCAAAATTATCAACACGTCCTTGTTTTTAGTCTACAGTGAGCACTAACTCACGCAATTTCACTTTTCGATCATTCAAAACGATTTAATCATCGGTATCTCTACGACCACGTCTGAAGTCAGCAAACCAACGTTTTAATGTTGTTTCTGATGGAGCGGAGTCCTTATAACACATCCTTAAATTTCAAGCCATTGCTTCGCTTGAACGGTATTTTTTTACATCAAGAAGCAGTGTAAAATTAAAAAAAGAAATTGTTTTTGATCCATTGTTTTGAAATAACAAAAGTAGTGTCAGTCTTAGCACAATAACTCACAAACTTATGAGTAGAATATCATAAGATTTTACAGCTTTCTTTTGAAGATTAATACTAACTGAAATAGTTGCGAATGCAATAAGCGTCTTCTATGTGGTGGTTCGGAACGTTTCAGCCCATGTATTAAATACAATTATCTCTTGCTTTTGCTAAGAATCTTCATTCAATAATTCTTTCAATCCCATGCCGTGTTTTCTCGACCTTTTGACTTGTTTTGAAGAAAACGTGTTTCGCTTAACTCAATTTTGCACATTCTTCAACATATTTGCAACTCATGTTTAGTTTGCATAAAAATACTGCAATAAACCTTTAAGTATGCTTGTTCGTATTGGTGTTAATTATTTTTACGGCGGTTCTTATAGTAATAATTAATAAAATTACTAATTTCTTATCACTTGTCAATTATTTTGGAAAAAGATCGGCACAAGGTTACTACACCGCCTCTGTAGTCGCTGCAATATTGACGATATTTTAATTATTTTTTATATTATTATACATAGAATCTAAATTAATTAATATTCAACATTTACTGGCATATTTAACCTTCGATAAACATTATAAATATTAAATAACTATATTTTATAGATCACTATCTTAATATATTGATACATTTTATCATGTACTACATATTTATTTCATATTATGAATAATAAAATTACTTTATATATATTCTTATGTTACTTTTTATATTTATGTCTAATAACTATTTATAAAATTATAATACCAAACACGTTAAATTAATAATCAAAAAGGCATTTTAGTAATGACAGATATTTTTATAACATGTAATTACTTTCTTGTGTTAAACACGTTTATTTATATGGACATTGGTATATAACATCACTTTTTTATTATGTAAAAACCTACTTTTAAAAACAAAAATTTAATAATTTTTTTTAGTTAGTTTTATAGAATGAAATGCTTGAAAAACAATTTAGAATATACAGGTATTATTTGTTCAAATATTGGGTATATGTGCCATGTATCCATCATATATTTATTCTACATTTTATTAAAATACATTTTGTACTACTGTTCCATGAACATTTTTTGTTTAGTTTTTATAACAACGCTCTGACTCTTCTACTAATTATTCAACAACAAACAACATTTCATATATAAAAATCACTCAACGAGTCAGTGGAGTTACAGTTCATATGGAGATCAATTTTCTTGTTTTTGAATCAATGTAATTGGTATGAAACATTGTAAAAATTCTTGTTGAATTTTTCTTAATTTAAACACAATTTTTCCTTGTTTTTGTTAGATATACATATCTAATAATGCATAGTTGTTAAGCATGGTGGTGATAGCTTTATGACTTGGGGATGGTCAGTCGTGTGATTATAATTGATAAATATATCTGAATAAAGAAGGCCGAAGTTTTGTTTTTCAACAAAACGTTTCAGTTCGTCAAAATTATGTCAGGGGGTGCTGGATTAAAATCGAAACAATTGCATTTTACAAATAATGAAATGGCCATCATAATCTCCAGATCTATCTCTTCTATCGAATTAATATGGGATGAACTTGAACGTGAAGAATCGATGTTCATCGAGTTCAGCACAGTTGTAAGTATTTACAAGATAAATGGAAGATACTGGACTGCGAAATTATAAAAATAATGAGTATGTATGGACAAATAATAAAAAAATTAAGAAATGCGTTCAATTTGTTTTTATTTATACAAAATATATTTAACTCTAATTAAATGTTAGTTTAAGCTTTGATTAAAGTTTGAGTATAATTTATCATAACTTATCTGTTTTAATGTATTGTTTTTAGATACCTTATTATTTCTAAACTTTTGAACGGTAGTAAATCAAAAGCATCTGTAACTGACTCTTACTCGCCCAATATACGACATTTTCGTATATAGGAAATACACAACTATGATCTAAAACCGTTAATATTTCAAGGTTATTTTATGGAACAGATATCCAGCTTTACGATATGATGCAATCTACTTTATATACAGTAACGAAACTGGAGCATTTGAATTTAAAAAAACACACCCACAAAGTGAGTAATTCCTAAATTAAATCATTATGACTGTTTAACGAATCCATCAACGTAAACTGAGTTTGTTTATACCGAATCATTTGGTTAAAATCAGTTTTATAGGTATAGAAACGACAAAAAATACGAAATTATGAATATAAAAATAAAATAAAACATCGGAGTAGGTCATGAGAGAATATATTAAATGAATCGGATTATTATATAACATTACTGAAGAGCTCTGGGAGAAGGATTTTTTTATTTGCTATTTATGTGCAGCCTATATGTTACTACACAATGCAATAAACATTTATTTCGACGAATTTCTTAACATGTAGGAAACCGCTAAACGATAGTTTCCTTCAATACAATAATTACGGTCTATTTTTTATATTTTATATTACAGCTATTCTTATACACAGAAGAAATAGAATGTGTGTTTTTTATTTCTAGTTTTTGTTACTAAATTCAAGTAACAATGGTCAAAGTCACCGTTCCGATCCTGCTGGGGCATGGTCGTGAATTTATGTTTGTGATTATTTATAATTTTGATTATCCATAAGGCAAGAAGTTGGTCGGTTGGCCGGTCGGTAGGCTTAATGCCGATGACCGTGGTTCGGAGCCCACATTAAGTAGCAGGTCCACCTCTTCATTCAACGAAAATTTCTTCCCATCCAGCATTCTTTTGAGATCTGAGAACAGAAAATAGTCGCTGTGGACCAGATCTGGAGGATACGGCGGATGAGGAAGCAATTCGATGCCCAATTCATGGATTTTTGCCATCGTTTTCACTGCCATCACTTTGCATCTTTTGAGGGTTAGGGCAAACTAAAAAACATATGTATTTAATTTTAGTAGAGCCATTTATGTGTCAGGCCGGGGACTCTGGGTATGAGAAAGTTTTTTGCAAAGTGGGTGCCGCGCGAGCTCACTTTTAACCAAAAGCAACGACGAGTTGATGATTCGGAGCAGTGTTTGAAGATGATCAAGCATGATAAACCCAAGTTTTTGCATCGATATGTGACAATGGATGGCTCCATCATTTCACTTCGAAGTCCAATCGACAGTGATCCGAGTGGATTGCAGATGATGAACCCGCTCCAAAGCGTGGGAAAACGCAACAGTCGGCTGGCAAGGTTATGATGTGTGTATTTTAGGATACCCATGGAATAATTCTCATTAACTACCTTGAAAAAGGAAGGACTATCAACAGCGACAATTACATAGCGTTGTTGGACCGTTTGAAGGACGAAATTGCCGAAAAACCGCCGCATTTGAAGAAAAAGAATGTGCTGCGTGCTGCTTTACCAAGACGATGCACCGTGTCACAAGTCAATGAAAGCGATGGCGATCAAGATCCATGAATTGGGCTTCGAATTGTTTCTTCATCCACTGTATTCTCCAGATCTAGCCGCAGCGACTATTTCCTGTACTCAGATCTCAAAAGAATACTCGGTGGGAAGAAATTTTCGTCGAATGAAGAGGTGATCGCCGAAACTGAGGCCTATTTTAAAGCAAAGGACAAATCGTACTACAAAAATGGTTGGAGGGGCGCTATAATCAGTGTATCACCCTTGAAGGGAATTACGTTAAATAAAAAATAATAATTTTGTCAAAAAATGTGTTTTACTATGGTAGGCCGGGAACCTTTCAATTGCCCTGTTAATTCTATGTTACCGCCAATGTCAATGTTAAATTAACCGAAAATGAAGCAACGGATAGCCCTGTATTTACGTGGCCAATTTTTTTCGTTATGTTTTCCATTTCGTTTTCGGGTTTATGCGATAATTTCGCCTACTTGGATATGGCCGCCGAGGCAGTATAATTACAATACGTTACACGTTACGTAATATTTACTTAAATTAAAATAATATAGGGTTTATACACGCGACATTAACCACGAGATAAAACACGTACTATTATGCAGGACGCGTCTCGTAAAATTAAAGGTTTTTGACAGTACGGATGTCGCGTCGCTGCCAGTAAAAAATAACGGCCCGGTCCAAGCGGACTTCGCCGCACATTTTGGCGAACGATTTAGATTTCTAAGAACGTTGGTCGGTTGGGTCGCTTCGTTTCGGTCCCGCCATCGTTATGCATTGCAGTTATTTTTGGCAAGATGCGAAATTTTAAACTTAATTTATTTCTGGCTCGCACGACATTAAAACAAACCCGCGTTTCAGAAAGAAAGATCGAAACTGACTGTACGCGTTTACTGATTTAATATTCTAGACGTGGATTTATAAATTCTATTGCGGACTGATATTAATACAGTGGCGCTAGCTGGGTTTATTTATACTCTACCGTTTAATTTCGTTTATTTTTGATAATAGTTGTAAATTGCTCAAATGTTATGTAACGTATCAGTCGATAAGTATCCGGTCTGATTGTGAACCATCTAATTTCTAGACAGAACCGACCTTCAGATAATAGGTATCAAAATTTCATATTATTCCAAATATGCGTAACGTAATAAATGTATAAATTATGATTATTTTAGTGAAACAACTTTTTTTAGTCTCAAAACTTAATCTTGGTTAAACATTGTTGCTTAGTGAGGAGAAATTATAAAAATTTTCGATGCCTTGACTTTTTGACTTTATTCACCAATTTCGAAATTCGACCACAATTTGTAAAGTTAATCAAGTTGCTCTCATAACAAACTAAAGAGTATAACTTAAAATGAGACGCTAACATTGATAAAACTTGTTTTAACAATATTTTCAATATAAGATCAGAAATATATTTGATGTAACAGGTCAATTGAAAAGTCCTACCTATAGCAAAACACATTTTTTTGGCAAAATTAGTTTTTTTTTACTCAACATAATTCCCTTCAAGGGTGACACACTGATTATAGCGACCCTCCATTTTTGCCATTTTTGTAGTACGATTTGTCCTTTGCTTCAAAATAGGTCTCAGTTTCGGCGATCACCTTTTCATTCGACAAAAATTTCTTCCCAGAGAGCATACTTTTGAGTTCTGAGAACAGGGAATAGTCGCTGGGGCCAGATCTGGAAAATACGGTGGATGAGGAAGCAATTCGGAGCCCAATTCTTTGCCCCAATTTTTTGACACATTGCATTATCTTGGTGAAGCAGCACTATCTTTTTCTTCAAATGCAATCGTTTTTCGGCGATTTCGTCCTTCAAACGGTCCAATAATGCTATGTAATAGTCGTTGTTGATGGTCCTTCCTTTTTCAAGGTAGTCAATGAAATTTATTCCAAGCGCATCTAACCTTGTCAACCGATCCACGATTTAGAGGGGGTTCATCGTGTACAGTACACTCGGATGACTGTCAATTAGACTTCGTTGTGAATTGATGGAGCCATGTTTCATCCAGTTTCACATATCGATGCAAAAATTCGGGTTTATTACGCTTCACTGGACCGAATCATCAACTTTGCACTTTTCACACTTTTGCACACTTTACAGAGCTTTCTCATACCCAAATATTCGTGAATGATATGATGTACACGTTCAGTTGATATGTTTAGAGTGTCTGCTATTCCATTCAGTTTCAGTTTAGTCAGTAACAACCTCTTTTGGGCGTCCACTGCGTTCACCGTCTTCGGTGCTCATTTCACCACGTCTAAACTCAGCATACCAATCCTTGTTGCTTGATTTTCCTGGGGCAGTATCCGGAAACTCGGCACCAAGCAAAGTCTTTGCTTCAACTGTATTTTTTCCCTTTTTCCATTTTTTTCACAATAACAAAAGTTGCTTCACTCAAAATGCTATAATTCACAAACTAATGGTCCGACAGCTGTCAAATTTATACACGTATCTTTTAGGGGTTAGGGCTAACTAAAAATATATGTATTTAATTCTAGTACCGCCATCTGTGTGTCAGGCCGGGGTCCTTTTTAATTAACCTGTTATAACATTAATTACAGTAAAAAATGCCTGTATATTAAAATACGTGCAAACTATCTCAAACATAATTGATAAAAGGTCCATAAAATAAATTGTCATATAGCTACATATTTAACTGCATTAACAGTTAATATTTATGAGTAGTTTAATATATTTACCAAATTACTACTGATAATTCATAATTTCTTTTATTTATCCCATGTGTTCCATCAAGGCAAATTAACATATGTAGTTAATTTCACTTTTAATCACTACTTGATTTATGTACTAATAAAATGGAATAAAAAACCAGGCTTATTTGATAAAAGAATAATCTAGTTACCAATATTTTTATATAAAATTGCACCGTTCTTTACTTATTTATTCGACTATTCAATCTTTAAATCAGTAGCATCATGTTCAAGCATCATTTTATATAACATTCTGGCATTTCACTATTATAGCTAGTTCGTCTTTAATTTGTCTTCTATGGCTTTCGTTAATCTACTGCTTTCTATTTGAGCTTCTGTCCCACATGAGGGCTAAAAACTCACCAACAAGTAAGAAATTAAAACATTAATTTTAACTTTTGATTCATATGTTATTGTGAAGTAAGAATAATGATCTATATTTAATATTAGTTCGCATTCTTAGATGAACTGTATAGCGAAATTGGGAGAAATTGACTGAATATGACGAGAGATAACATTAATTTCACTGAAACAATGAAAATTGTTAAAAACAATTGGCGATTCGATGACATAATTGCTTTAGTTGAAGGTTTATTTACACATAGCTTGAAAGCATAATGGTTTATTGTTGATTAAGAAAGGAATAGAGATGCCATACATCCCTAGACTGATTATATCTTCCTCAAGGAAACGTATATTGATAAATTATAAAGCCAGACCAAAACACTTTTTTTTTTATTTGTTAGACAGTATATTTTTGTCCCGTATCATATCTATTAAAATAATATTTCTCCAAATTACACCAATTGAAGCACCAATAATTTATTAATATCAATTTATATCAAACCTGATGTCTTTAGACTCCGAAAATATAAGCCGAAACTTATATTCGTGTCGTATTTGTTGTGTTAACATAGAGATTCTCTTCTGCTCAATAGATATCGTCTCTTCATCTTATAGACTCAAAACTTTACCCATAACTCTTTGCTATAACGTATTGCAACTGAAACTTTCTCCAAGTGTCTACAAGAACTATTACTGTAGCGTAATATTTAGGATCTATATATTACACTATCTCCTTCATTGAACTTTCAGTTCATTAAAACTTATAGTTCTTATAAACAAAATACTTTGTGTATGTCTGAATCAAAAGTCGCGTAATACACATCTATGTTATAGTCTAGTAACAAATAGAGCCCCAAAAATCGGAACCCCCTCCCCCATTAGTAGACGCTCAGCAGGATAAATCGATCCGATGTAATAATATTTCAGCTATTTATACATTTATCCAAAGCTAATTCATTTCGATAAATACAACCTTATGTAAATAATTCTATTTACTTCGTATAAAACATTTCAGCTGCAGACTCTCATTAAAATAATGCTTTCAACCTATGAGCATCCAATCATTACGTAATAATCAAAATAAAGTAGAATAATACTGGAATATTTATACTTTTACCACCGATGAAACTATTCAGAAATTAGATTTAAAGAATAACAACCTTTTAATATTTTCATTACAAATCGTTATAATGTCAACCTATTAAATCAAGTATTTTTTAATCATATTTTAATGTTAAATATACATAGAAATATACAATTAAATAAAGTAACTTGATAGAAGAGGAAATAGTCATTGACAAGATTGGTACGTGATTATTTGCTCCCTAAAAATATTCTAGAGATCCAAAACTAATAGATTAGTCGATATTCACAAGAATTAAGACTCAATGAATATATAATATGTCGAATTTACCAGAATATGGAGAGTCTGTGGAGACATTTTGGTTTAAATAACACAGAAATCAAAGGCACTGAATCCTTTTAAACTTTCTAAATTGCATGCATGAAAACTACTATTTTAGTAAACAATAAAGCTCCAGTAACGTCCAGATCATGGCCAGTAATATCACGTCGTTTGATAACGTTATTAACCATATTTTATAAAATTATAGAAAACAAAGTAAAGAACAATAAGAATTTGATTTTTTTGTCTTAGGAAGAAATTGTTCGAATCATCGTTATTAAACCACAGTTATGTTATTCCAAAATGTTGAGGAATTATTTCGTGTCGTTATATCTTAATTATAAATAAATAACACGAATTTAAAAAATACATCAAATAATACAGAAAACAATAGTTATTCATTTTATATAATGTGTAATAATATCAGCACATAAGAAAAATCTCAATCCACCATCGCAAAATAAATTACTAGAATAATATCATTCTATTATATAGTTATCGTAAGAGCTTACTCAACAATTAATCATACTGTCATCAATACTAAGGCCTATAGAAAAAGAGAGAACAAAAAAAGTTTCTTTATTATAAGTACATATTATTCCGTTAAACTACATTATCTTATTAAGTTAGTCATCTAATAGTTTAATGATTAATCGTTCCTTCCAAAATGTATACCATGCAATTAGTATTATAAGTATATTTTAGTATACTCACTGGTTGTATTGTTATGGTTAAACAATTTTGAGAGATTTTTAGTTAAGATTAGAACAATTTTCCACATAATGAAAGTTTTTTTAAACAAATAATTTAATTTTTAACATTATGATTTTTAAAAAATTAGTTTTCATTTATTTACCAAATGCTTTTTTAATTTTCTTGTCTAGTTTTAGCATTTGAACGATCTTAAGATGCTTTTCATTTTTTATGATACTGTCATAAAGTCGAGTCTTGTTTTTGTATTAATACATTCGATAGTAGAATAAAGATACAGAATACAATATAATAAACGTTAACAAATAATCGTCAGAATAAATGGACTTATTTTAAAATCACAAACTAGTGAAATTTAATGAGCCGAATTTCATAAATGTTTTCGTTATTTCCACAATTCCATCCTTTTTAATTTGAGAGCTTTCTATCACTTAAAAGGCTTATATTATAAAAATTTAAATTAGTATATTTAAAATACAATTGTAACAAAAAAATAATATTTGTTTTTAAACAATTATATTAAGTATTAAATTTTAAGGATACTATAAATTTATTTTTTGTTTTTTTTTTCAATTGCTCTAATGCCTTTACGTCTACACTTTCTAAATTCATTTCAGACAAAGTACAATTACCAGTATGTTTCATGTCTTGATTAAGTAGTCCACTGTACCAACTACAATCTATTTTATCTAATGGATCTATTACCTTTCCATACCGTACGTCAAACGCCTTCCTTTAGTATACAATAGCGGTACATAATAGGGCGCAGGACTCTGTCAGATATTAACTATCTATTAGATAGAGTATTTAACGAGAAAATGACTAATTATTGGCAAGAATAATTGATACATACAAAGATAGTTATTTTTTCGTCTATATATTAAAAAAAAATGTGTTTATATAAATATTATGGGTTATATATTGTAATACTAGATCTCAGATCAGTAAAGTTCTCTCAAAACAACTTTGTCTATTTTTACCTTGGCTTGGCACCAACCAAATACTATCCTGTTAAATAATATCTTTTTTGTTTGTTAAGATATATTTAATATTTTTATCCCAATAGTTCAATTAATTTTTTAATCTTAATCTTTAATTTACAAATTTATTTATTATTATTGATTTATTGTACTTGTATAAATAATGAAGCCAAACATATGATGTTGGAATAAAGTTTCTTTCTTAAATCAGTTTATAACAAATTTTGAATAATTGTTTTACACCTCTATTTATATTTTTTAATAGATATATTTTTTAGTGTATAAGATAAGCTTTAATATATGTTAATAAGCAAAGTAAGAGGCTTTATTTGTTTTATGAATCATTCTGTCCTCAGTCACTCCTGACGTTCTAGAAAAATACCTTCGTGTCAGTAAGGACTATTTCAGATGCAGGCAGACAAAAGACCAAAACACGGTAATTACTTTCACTGAGATTTGAAATGAGCGAAAGAAAATAAAAACTCATTTTGAATTTTGCGTATAAGTAAAAACTAGACAGAACCGCTGTTATTATTTCGCAGTATAATGGGAATTTCTGCTTGAGCGCTCCAGGATCTTCTTTTGTGAATTGGCACGCAAGCAACAAAAAATGTTACTGTTATATATACTTATAAGATGCCTAAGAAGGTCATTTTTTAAAATCCTCATTCTCCAGGAAAATTAGCCATTATTAAAATAATGAAGTAGAATTGGGTTTTTTACGATGAAATGTTAATAATAGAAAAGTTAAATAGTTTATTCAGGCATTTTAACACTGTTGTCAATAATTTTAATGACTTTATTAAACTTTTTAAACATAAACCAGAAATTGGTTAACCAGAATCTTGAGAATTATAAATTAGATATAAAAATGAGATAATTTGCAACAAATATATGTACTGTAATACCTGGGTGTGATTGAACTTGTAGAACTGGTTAAGCTGAACCGGAACTAAGTTTCTAGTAAACTTAACAATCAAGATTCAAGTAGAAATAGACTACATGAAACCTGAACATAACGGTTATTATTTTCGCAAAACCTGTCGTATTTGTTTTTTGGACTTTGAGATGCGGATACCAGATCAGGACCATAAGACAGGTGATTTATCAAAGAAGTTTTTTAGTGCTAAAAAAGTTTTGTTACTCGCTATATATTTTTGTTTTAATACCTTCAATGTTCTTATAATATTGGTTTTATAGTGATCTTATTAATACTCTTCAATGATATTACAAGTCAAATCATCCTTTTCCAGAAATCAAAAAAAATCATTATCCAATTTGGTACAGTGGTTCTAAAGTTATGCGCGTATAAATTATATTTTGTAAAAAAGTATTAAACAAAAAACTATTACTTTACTTAAAAAACTGTTTTTATTTAACGGTAAGAAGAGGAGCCTTGTTGAACAGCAATATAAAGGGACACTAAGGGTCTATTAGAAAATAGACCAACCTATCTCACTCGTTTACCATTTAGGTAATTTTAGGAAACAGATCGTTAGGCCTGTATTAAATAACATACATACATTTCGACGATACATTTTTATTTATGTAGATTATCAAGGAACTATATAATTATCGTTAACAATTAATACTTAATTTAAAGTGTATTGATCACTTTTTCGAAAAAAGATCGAAAAATAAGCCAAATTTCGAGCAATCCTTTCGAAGTTAATCTAAAGCCTAAAATCCCAAATTCCTCGATCAGATTTCTTTTAATATTTAGTTTATTTAAATAATAATTTTAGACATTTTTTCCATATATATTTTCTTTCTCTGATATGTCAACTCGAATATTTGTACATATGTTATACCATGTCAGATAATGAGCAAAATCTAAGCTCGTCAACATTGCAAAAACTATTCCTTCGAATTCTACCCGAACATTCTGAAGTTATTTGTATAGATGGATCCTATAGGTATATGTTAGTCCCCCGTAGGTATATGTACTACATTTCAATAAAGGTGGCAAAATAAGCATACTTCTGTGAACAATCTGGATTATATACAATCTGATATAGTTACAATGGGACCTGCTGGAGCATGATAACAAGGTTTAGCGCATCAAGAAACACTAGTTTTTTTCTCCAGAAAAGAGATACGTATAAACAAAGCTGTATAGATTGCTGATTAGACACTGTCAACTTACTCTTTCTCTCATCTTTGACGTCCTATTTTTTGAATGTTTATTTATTTATTTATTTGTATAGTATAGACCCATCAGCCTCCGGGACTATTTAGGGTCTATTTACTGATATACAATATACAACACATTTATAGTATCAGTTATCAGTGAAAGTATACAAGGTCATTAGAAGTATGTTGCAAGATGACAAGTAAAATATGTAAAAGCATACAGATGCATGAATATATGAATGCTACATTATGCTATATATGTATGATAGTGATAAGATTCAAACGAACATAAATAATACTACATATATGCATACTATTATATTTCTAGTAGTAATCCTGTTACGGTTAGAAAATAGTCAGCCTAAGACACTGGCTCATCGTCTCGATTAGTATGTGCTTAGTTGACAATGAGGAACCACATTCGACGCACACTGGTGGACTTCTTCTTTTGAGATGCGAGAATAAGCTTAAGTTGCGCCTACTGATGTCAGTAGTGTTAAGGCCCTGATAATACTCTTTTTTCACCTCCCAAAGCTTGTGGTTTTCTGTTAGACCACATCTGAGTTGGTCCAGATGTCTAAAGATGAAAAATGTTGATTTTAAAATAAATACATTTTGTCAATTTACAGAGTTCTGAAGTATGTGTAAACCCAGTTGAATATCAAAACCATCATTTTGTTTTTTCAATTTTTTTTTCTTCAACAATTTATTGAATTGAATACCAACAATAATCTTTTTTTTGCAAGTAAAAAAAATAGTGAATGATTTTTTTATCGTTCACAAACCAGGTTTCATTTATAAATGTAGCTATCAAAGTTTCTGTGTGTGTGGAAGCAAAGGTTTGGCTCGAGGACACACCTTGATGGAAAAATAAATTAAATTTTCACCAAGATACCAAAAATAGACTGTTGCTTCATCTGCATTTCGTTAGCTTACATAAGCGAATGCCGTAAAGCTGTTAACACATTAACCAAATTATTTTGCTCGGTCTTGTTATTTTATATATTTTCTATATATACATAAAACTTAATGGCGCGTAATTATATAACATCTAACTATAAATCGGTTAGGCGCGCTTGAATATATCACTAATTTATGTGAATATTCAATTCGTGATATATAAACTACCAATTAGGCCCCAGGTTTGTTTGATATAAATGATTTATTGTATGTTTTGATCCTTTTCTGTATCGATAATTTATTACTGGTATAGAAAAAAGGAAATTATGTAACTAGCGGTAAAATTTAAGCTACTGCATACCAAAATATGATTTTGACTTCTAATTGTACTAATTACGCTTGTGTAATGTAAATAATTTATTTTTGTCATTAATATGTAAGTAAAATGAACACTAATTTGATTTAAAACTATAAGTAGCAAAAATAACTATTTAATTATGTCCCCTATTGTGTGTTTAGAGAAAAAAATAAGTTGGCAGGTTTTTCTTAGTTAATTTTCATTAATCAAAAGCGTATTTTAAAATCAGTACGATATCCCGTCTTCATTTTCAATACATTTTGGGTTATGCGTTACCTGTGTTCAAATTATTATACCCCATGTTTAAGTTTCTACTTATTAAAAGCATCAACCGACCTTTTAGTCCTTTTATATCTCTTATGTAGCGAAGTTATTTTTGACTTGTAGGCCTTACTCACCATCTCATAATCTTCCTTTTTTTACTTAATATCGACCTTTAATTTCCCAGTATTTATATTTAAATAGATACCCAACACTATTTCATTACCGCTTTTTAATAGTTTAGATTCAAAACTTCTTTTGAATAAATAAAAACTCGATATTTATAACTTCTTCTTCGTCTTCTTTCATTTTTTACAGTTGCTCAAACATCATATTTTGACGAAAACAAAATCAAACAAGTCCTGTTGTATCTCTCTCCTTATCTCATCTCTTTTTAATTAAAACAAGCCGTTCTGTTTAACAATGTTTTATTATCGAAATGTAGAAAGTTAATAATCTAATAAAATTTGAAATAATTTAATTTATCTTAACAAAATAAAAATATATAACAATAAAATATTTAATTAAATATATATACTTTAATAACAACCTGGCAACATTGCCAATAACAATAACATTAGTGTGTTGACACAATTTTGTTTTATTGATTTCTAAGCCTTTTAGAATGTTTTAATAATCCACTAACGTACTCTGTGAATCCTAAAAGAAACCAAATATATTTTTGCTCAAAAAAATCGAATTTAATCAAAACTAATTATGTGAGGACAGCGAAACAGTCTTCGACAAATGGAAATTTATTAACCCAACCACATCCAGTCATTTTCCCCGTCACTGGAATTTCTCAGACCCTCCTTCCTCCCGCTGGGGGGTATCGCCCTCCGGTCCAGTGATGCAACGCATCCCCGCAAATCGATCCCTCGCCGTCGTTGTCATAGCAACATCTCAACTGTTTCACCCGTACCGCCTTTCTCTCGCCCCCCTTTTACCGGCATCGCGGTTATTTACATTGCAAAAGGCCCGCTCCACCGACACGTGACTTGATCGGTATCGGCAACATCTGCAGGTTTATCTTACACGTGATTGCCGTCACCCAATAGGGGTTTATTTTTGTTAAGCCCCAAAGATAACACTATTAGAAGGATTCTCTGTGTGGAAATTAATCTCAGACCAATAATCATAAAATATATGGAAATGACTGTGCATCAAGACCGAAGATGCTTTCTTGGCCATTAAAAAAATATATATTCTATATTAAAACTGATCCCCTGTACCAATCATTGATGTCTTCCTAACGAAATTTTCTTCAGTTTAGCAATGATGTGCTAGTAGCTAGTAGCTTAAGAACATCATATCAAGAGTGCTTACTTTGATTCCCCTAGGATAACACAACAAACCACACCAGTGACAAAACAATTAACACCAGCTTATTCTTGAGGCATTTTAATGTCTAACCCAATAATTTGGAAATATTTTAATAGCTGCAACCATTCACAATGAATTTGAAATGCTGCAAAATCGCTTTCCGATTGGATAGCTCAGTTTATTTTTCAAAATTTGACTCTGATACATGACGTATCAAAATTACCTCTTATCCAACACTAAAACCAATGCTTACGTATTTGTATCAATGTGGTAGTTCACTATAAATTTCCAAAAGCATTAGATGACTTTCGTTAACACATTCTTTTAATTTAATAAGAGGTAAATTATCCTGAAATAATATAATTTTTTTTTTAATTCAACATCTTTGGAGGGGAGAAATACTTTCTTGTCCATTAAAAAAAAATAATTAAAACTGGTCCCCTATACCAATCATTGATGTATTCCTAAGGATTTTGAAAATATACTCAGTCTGGCAACGATGTATTGTCTTTCTAGTAGCCAAAAATGTCTGGGACTTCATGGAGATGTTTCCTGGCGAACGTTTTGATTTCTTCTTTGCCTGTAGAGTCTTTACTCTGAATTTGTTTTATTTGAACATAAAATAATATTGCTATCACAGGCACAAGCTCACCATTATAGCTATATTAGTTGTAGTAGTTAATTTTAAATCCAACACTTATTATGCATCGGCATTTTAGATTTTATTCTAAGAAGCCAATATTCTCCATATTATTTCCTTCCTATATGAAGTGTACTAGGATTGTTTACTAATTTGGTTATGTTACTAACTTGTATTCCGCTATGATAATACAACAAACTATATCAATGGCAAAACAATCAACACCAGACTATTTTTGGAGCGTTTAAATGCACAATCTAAAAATTTGAAGATATTTCCCAGCTCTTACAACCATTCACAACAAATTTAAAGTTAAAACATGGAAAAATATATCTTCGTAAACTAAAGCCACGACAATGTCAACAACGCACTGCAAATTTATTTTAAAATAAAGTTTTTAAAGTTATTTTTAAATATTTGTTATATTTATTTTAGTGTCATTATAAAAGAAAGATATTTAACGATCATAGAGACACAGAAGTCATGTATTAGGAATTATTTAAATTAAATAACAATTTAAAAGATCACTTACAAAAAATATGGCCTGTTATCAGTAATTTTGTATGTTTCTAGAAAAAGCACAATAAAGCAAACATGATGAGGAAATTCATATAATATTAAATACTTTAAAGAAACAAAATACAAAAATCATCACAGAGTCGCAGAAACACTTTTTTTCAACATCGAGATAACAGAAGAGCAGCAACAACATTTTAACATACCTAAGAATGTTTATGAAGTAACTTGCAAGATATATTGTCGGATACCATACGATTTGATCGCATTCTAAATGCCGAAAAAGCGAAAGGAATTTCCTCTTTTTTCAAGATTTATAGCGCCTGATGAAATACGTATAAAATATCAGAAGATAAAGAAATGAAAACGAGATCGAGTCATTTTTAGAAGATTAATAATAGGGGGATGAAAAATGAATAATATATGAGGAGTTTGATCGAGGTAAACACAAGGTGAACGATCACATAAGAGTACAATGTCTGGCTGGACGTAATTAGAAGACACCTGTGAGTGTCTGAAAGGGCTGGAGAAAATTTTCCATAATCAGATCACTATTCTATAATTTAGCGGCATGAATAATGTAAGAATAAATTTTTAAAATTCTTATACGGGATAATAGAGTGCTTCGATAATCAAACTACGAGTATTGTGTTGTGACAATAAAAAAAAACTAGTTAGCAATTGAAAACAAATGATGTAATAATTCAGTTTTTCATTTGTTTAGTTTATGAATTTGACGTGAATAGTATTTAAGGTATTACTTTTTGAATAAGAGCCTTTTTGAATAATAGATTCAATAATAATTGAATAATGGAATAATACGGATTAAAAAGCTTTTCAAAACGTTCACAAAATATTGTTAACTCCGCAAATATCGCCGCAGTTAAGAAGCTGTTAAAGGGAGACATCCGAATAATCAATAAATATGTAAATATTGGATAGGAAGATAAAAACATTTTCCTTATTCACCAAATTTCGCAGTGCGTGACTTCTGACTATTTTTGGTGATTAAAGAAATTGGAGAATGGAAAACTTCCGGTCAGACAAAAACTTGATATATATATATATATATATATATATATATATATATATATATATATATATATATATATATATATATTGTAATACTACCAATTGTAATATTTTTCGAAACTTGACTCTTATACATGATGTATCAAAATCGCCTCTTAGTATGGAAATAATTGAAATTCTCGGACGGTTCAAGAGCAATGACTATGCGCAGTTTATACGTATAGAGTTCTGACCTATTGTTTGCTGTTTGCCACGTATAGAGCTCTGACCTCAGTACAAGATGTGCAGGAGAAACGATTAGTTATCGTCTCCGATTCAATGAGCTCCTTGAACTGCCTCCAAACCATATCTACCTCTACACCCGCTAAGAGTGCTTATCCGTGAAAACTAATATTTATTGAATTAACATTATTTAATTTCACTAACAAATATGCTTGCTGGTTCGGTTCTCATAATAAGTACAGATTATGATTCATCAGTTATTTGAAACCTATCTATGCAGGTGTTCTACAATGTAATCTCTGGACCAATATTATATACATGTAGTAATATCTCTAAATGTAAATGAGTAAAAATCGCCATATTTGCTGATGACTCTGCACTATTTGTTACAAGTAACTATATTGAGACCACTCTAAGCGTCAGCAATCATTAAATAATATTACTGAGTGGACTAAAGAAGGACATATAAAACAGAGTGTTTCGAAGTCTACACATATGAATTTCGTATGACATACAAAAAGTAGACTACCGTCCAGTAATAGGTGATTCTAAAACAATGATGATAATGATGCTAAACTCAAGCGAAAGGTGCATGTTAAAAAACAAGCAGAACTTTGTATAAGGCCCAAAAATATGGTGGTTGTTTGAACGATGACCCGAAATAACATTCCCAATAAATTGTTATTGTATAAACACATATTGAATTCAGTGTGGATCTACGGCGTGAACTACATAGATTTCATCAATATCAACCTGATCCAGACTTACCAAAAAAAGTTCCACCCAGCATTATCTATACTCCATTGTATATATATATATATTGTAATACTACCAATTGTAATATTTTTCGAAACTTGACTCTTATACATGATGTATCAAAATCGCCTCTTCTAGTCTTTCAAAACCACTTCCTTTCCAAAAGCACTAAGTGACTTTCATTTACACTTTCTTTTAATTTAACAAGAGAAGGAAGACTATCCTAAAATAACATTTTAATGGCTCCTAATTCGACATCTTTGGAGAGGCGAAATATTGTTACTTACATAGCAATATAATGAATATTATAAAGTAAAACCTAATAGAAGAAGAGTTTTAAGATCTCCTGTAATTTTCTCCTAATTCCCGTCATAATATATGTTGATTTTAGTATAATTTTTTATAATTATTATTATATGATATATTTCTATTTTTATATATGAAATTTATTAGATTTTTGCATGTACTTTGATCAGCGATATCTATCAAAGAAAATGTTATGTATTTTTGTAAACAACTGTTCAACAACCTCATATAACAGTGAAATTCGATGGTTTTGATATGTCTTTATATATAAAACAACAGTTTGCCATTTGGTATTATTGAGTTATTAAGTAGTTGTTGTTTAATTTTAACACTTTTAGATTAGTTAGAGTGAGATTAATTAGAGCTTCTTTGCATCTAAGTTTATGTTTTTTTTATTTCAAAAGTGGTGACTATGATATCAATGAGAAAAAAACACGGTCCGGATAACAGTCCTTAGGACAGTTTAGCAGTTCATGAGCAGACGTAACTGTATCCAGACAGGAAATCATGGGTTAATCTAAGAGGACCATCCAGATCGACACCGAAACAGAATATTTATGACCATAATGTCTCTCTGTGTAAACTTCTGTCACACCCAGCATACTCACCAGACCTAGCATCTTTTGATTACTACATATTCAGATCAGTACATCATGCTTTAGCTGGCTCACCCTCGAAATATTGAGGAAATTGTTAGCAAGCAATGATTCAGTCAATATCTAAATAATTATTAATCATAGTAATCATTGTCTGGTAAAGACGATGGCTGGAGTAGGGCTTTCCATAGAAAGGCTTAATTCCATGTAGGTTTTCACAGAATTAAAAAATTAGAATGCTCGATCATATCTTTTAAACTCTCTGTCCACGACGAAAAAAGCTAACCTAAGTAATATTTTTGGAAGAAGTACGCAAATTCTTCTAAATAGTTCTTCTTCTGGTAATTATTGTTCCCATCCAAGTAGTATATTTTCAATTTGTTTTTGCTACAAAACAATCTCACAAATATGAGATAAAAAACATGATAAATGCGAAACATGTTAATATTTTAAGAGACCCCGCCCTGACACATAGATGGCGCTATTAGAATTAAATCCATACGTTTTTTAGTTAACCCTAACCCTCAAAAGATGCGTGTATAAATTTGACAGCTGTCGGATCATTAGTTTGAGAATTCTAGCCTTTTGAGTGAAGCAACTTTTGTTATTGTGAAAAAAAATGGATAAAAAGGAATTTCGCGTGTTGATAAAATATTGCCTTCTTGAAGGGAATAATACAGTTGAAGCAAAAACTTAGCTTGATGCCGAGTTTCCGGACACTGTCCCAGGAAAATCAACCATCAAGGATTGGTATGCTAAGTTTAGAAGTGGTGAAATGAGCACCGAAGACGATGAACGCAGTGGACGCCCAAAAGAGGTTGTTACCGACGAAAACAATAAAAATAATCTACAAAATGATTTTGAATGACCGTAAATTCAAATTGAATGAAATAGCAGACACAAGATATCAACTGAACGTGTACATCATATCATTCACGAATATTTGGGTATGAGAAAGCTCTGTGCAAAGTGAGCTCCGCGCGAGCTCACTTTTGATCAAAAACAACGACGAATTGATGATTCGGAGCTCTGTTTGTAGATGATCAAGCATAATGAACCCGAGTTCTTGCGTCGATTTGTGATAATGGATGAAACATAGCTCCATCGTTTCACTCCGAAGTCCAATCGACAGTCATCCGAATGGACTTCACACGATGAACCCGCCCCAAAGCGTGGGAAAACGCAACAGTCGGCTGGCAAGGTTATGGGGGCTGTATTTTTGGATGCCCATGAAATAATTTTCATAGACTACCTTGAAAAAGGACCATCAACAGCGATTATTACATAGCGTTATTGGACTGAAAAAAGGACGAAATCGCCGAAAAACGGTCGAATTTCAAGAAAAAGAAAGTGCTTCACCAAGACAATACACCGTGTCACAAGTCAGTGAAAACGATGGCACAAATCCATCCTCATTCATCATATTATCCAGATCTGGCTCCCAGCGGCTATTTCCTGTTCTCAGATGTCAAAAGAATGCTCGCTGCGAAGAAATTTTCGTCGAATGAAGAGGTGATCGCCAAAACTGAGGCCTATTTTGAAGCAAAGGACAAATCGTACTACAAAAATGGTATCAAAAAGTAGGACGGTCGCTATAATCAGTGTATCACCCTTGAAGGGAATTATGTTGAAATAAAAAAAACTAATTTTGCTAAAAAAATGTGTTTTACTATGCTAGGCCGATGACTTTTCAATTGACCTGTTATATCATTCATAAAACTCACCAAGAGTAGTTTAAATATATCAATATGAAATATGACCCCGTTAAAACTCTTCTTTCTTCGATGGCGGAAGCCCCCGCTTGGCGTTTTGGAGTCAACCGTGACTTATTGTGCTTTCTATTAAGAAAACCGCGTCGCTATAAAAATAGATAAAGAATTCAGATTCGGACTGGTCGTCCAGTTTGAAAAAGTGCATATATAAGTTCAACGAACTCCCTCACAATTGTGGTCGTCTGTGTCACATAACACGCATCAAAATTAGTTTATTAACATCACCATGTCGGTAGCGTAATTTGGTTGAGGAATGTCACATTTTGTGTTGTGTGCTTTGAACTGTTGATTTTCCAAAAAAAATTATCGATATCTATATTTTTTCTAGGTAAGAACTGGCCCGGTAGCGATATACGTAAAAACCCTCAAAAATGTATTGAATTGGTGAAGGAGTAAGTATATAAATAATATTTGACAAACTAATTCAGCGGGGAGTAACCTTTTCGAGAATCTGGTTTGTGCTTTTGTGGTGTTGGTTATTTTTTTACATCATACTCCTAGAATTCCATGTACGATAAGTAATACAATACTAATTTATATTTAAAAAGGATTTATTATAACTTTTATTGCTTAGGATTAAAGATAACACTAATAATATGTCAATTTTTTTCGTCTGTAATATTTTGTGACCTGTTAAAACAATTTATAATAAAATACCAACATAACTAAAAAAAGTACGAAACTCAATTTAACTTTTCTTGGTATGGAAATAATTGAACAAAGCTAATATTAATTGAATTAACATTATTTAATTTCACTAACAAATATGCTTGCTGGTCCGGTTCTCATAATAAGTAAGGTGTTCTACAATGTAATCTCTGGACCAATATTATATACATGTAGTAATATCTCTAAATGTAAATGAGTAAAAATCGCCATATTTGCTGATGACACTGATGTTACAAGTAACTATATTAAGACCACTCTAAGTCTCAGCAATCATTAAATAATGTTAGTACGGAGTGGACTAAAGAAGGACATATAAAACAGAGTGTTTCGAAGTCTACACATATGAATTTCGTATGACATACAAAAAGTAGACTACCGTCCAGTAATAGGTGATTCTAAAACAATAATGATAATGATGCTAAACTCAAGCGAAAGGTGCATGTTAAAAAACAAGCAGAACTTTGTATAAGGCCCAAAAATATGGTGGTTGTTTGAACGATGACCCGAAATAACATTCCCCAATAAACTGTTATTGTATAAAACATATTGAATTCAGTGTGGATCTACGGCGTGAACTACATAGATTTCATCAATATCAACCTAATCCAGACCAAGAAAAGTTCTACCCAGCATTGTCTACACTCCGTTGCATATTGGAAATGAAGGCATCTATACAAATCTAAGGCCACAGACAGTTAGCGAAGAATTTAAATGGTTTGCACCAAGTTAAAAAAACACAAGAGGAAATGCTTAAGTATAAAAACGTTAAGGTGCTATAACTGTTCAACAATAGTAGACTTACCCGAAGGTTGAAGAGACCGAACCCTTTGAATTGACATAGTTAAATTATGTGTGAAAGCTGTGCTGTGTTTTAAACAATATGAAGTGCACCAGTGAGAGTACATCCATCAAATGCTAATTAAATTTGGCTCTGAAATCTTAGATCAAGCTTACATTAGATATACTTAGTAGAATCTTAATTTTCCAAACAATTTTAACACACAATCAAGTCGAGCACTGGATTAGTACATCAGTATGTATTTCGCAAATTAAAATAAAACTAAACTACTTATTATAAATTTAAGAATATACTTATATACTAAACAAGTTCGTGTGGTTTGGTTCACTTCAATCTTCTGATCTGCTGCGTGCTAGTAGCTATATTGCTTCCACGTTGCTGTGATTTAGTAACCTTATTTCATGTTTTAGGACGAAATCTTGGATCACTTAATCAACAATATGAAAAATAAAAATCAGTTATGAAGAATATTAATTTACATTAATGTTATAGATTACAAATTTGACTCCGCAATAATTTAAAATTATTACAAAAATATCAGATAAAAAAAAGTTTGATGAATATTAAATATTTTGAGTATCATCTAATTTGGCTGTAAACAAACATTAATGGGTCATCTTTCCTTATATAAACTGCCGAAAAACAGGGAATGATAATGGATAAAATACGAAAATGTTGTTTGGATAATATATAAATGGGGTTAACGATCGCAAACAAGTAAAAGCCCGAAAGTAGGGCTAGAAGAGAATTTTCCATCATATAATTTAGGTTGAATAAACCTCAAAGTCTTCTCACACTCTCAAACAAATTAAATTTGCAAGCGCGCCATTTATTTTTTTCCGGTAGATCAGTAGATTAAATCGTATACGAGGGTCACTATTTATATTTCGGGAATAGAAAAAAAAACAAATAGTTAAGCTGCGAATATATTTTTATTGTTTTTCAAAGTACTCGCCACGAAGATCGATACACTTTTGCATACGCTTAAACCAATTTTCAAAGCATTTATTCCATTCCGAATGAGGTATCTTCAAAACATAATTTTTGAGCTCTTCAATAGCTTCTTCGGGCGATTAAAATCGTTTACCACGCAGTTTATTCTTCAGGGATCGGAACAAAAGAAGTCAATAGGTGCCAAATCAGGGCTGTACTGTTTTGAGTGCTCAAATAGTCTCTTATTTGAGCCGATGTGTGAGAGCTCGCATTGACATGATGAAGAACAATCCGGCGTCTCCTTCATTTGTTTTCATTATTCCACCCAAGACTTCTGGCAAACAAATGGTTGTGTACCAATCAGAATTTACTGTTCTACGATACACGGTGGTTTTTGATGGAGCTTTATCACCAAAAGTCAAATTAAGTTGATTGATGCACTCTTGTTGTGATAATACACGTCCAAAATCGTAAAAAATCATCGCACGAAAATGTTCACGATTCAGTTCCATTTTCCAGAGACGAAACTTTCAACTAAATATAAGATAGCGTCCGTGCGTCAAAATGTTCTGAATATGTATATCGTCAAAAATTCAAACTTTACGATGGAACCGTCAGATAGACTCACATGACAACAGTGTTGCCAATTCCCCAAATATAAATAGTGACCCTCGTATCATTGTGTTATTTAATATTTGCAATTTATAATGACAAGTTTATTGTTCAGCTTCGCTGAATATTCGACAAAAAGTACCACAATAATAGTTTGTACTACTTCGTGTATTATATAATCGCAGTTATATAATGTGATTTGGTATGTATCGCAAGAATATCTCAATTTCTTATTCGTTCACCAAAAATACGACCGGGTAAAAGACAAAAAGCAACATCCAAGTTATAACTTGTGTATTATTTTTAGTGTATTTGTGTATCTCAAAACAATACAGCGTTGGTGTAAATATTTTTCAATGTTCTTGTTTTGTACTTACGTTTATTAACGATAATTTTTAAAATGTATTTCTCACAGACAATACCACATCGAATGTCCACTAATTAATGAATTTAACAAGTACTAAATCATAAATTATATTACGCATACAACACTGATCGTCCAGTAAACATCCTAATGATTCATGATCAAACGTGATAACTTCTAATGTTTGCATTTATTTCAAGTTAAAAAACGTTTAAGAAACCGTAGAAAACATGTTAGTTTGTCTAGAATACTTAGTGTCAATGCTCTTTACCATTCTTTGTTCTGAAGAATTTTTTTATGGTCTTTGGTTTTCTAGAATTAGAGTGTAATAATTGTACTAATATTAATTTTTCTTTCATATACTACAGTGTTTTAATAGTTCCATATCGATCGAATTCATGTTGTTACATAAGTTTCTTCTTTAAATTAATTAATTTGCTTTGTATATACCTACAATTAACAAGAATTTAAAATAAAAACTTTGTTGGACCGCCATTTTATCTGTTTTTACCCGAATTTTCATGGTATACCCTGTATTGAATAGTTTCCCAAATTTTGGTGTCCATCTTCTAGTAGTCTAAGGCTGAGCAACTCGGTTCTGTTCAAATTCCTGCAGATTATATAGTTCACAGCAACTTCAGTCCGCCTTTGGTAACCTTACTCCTTGAATTACGATGTTTGCACCATGAATCTACGAAGGGTTTTTCAATGCATGAATATTACCTAATTGGAATAGTTTATAGCTAGGAGTCTTTTAATACCTTCGATCTAGCTTTTGTGGTCTTACAGTTTCAGCTTCGATGCTTTTACAGCAAAAACTTTATTTTATTTGAAGACTTTTATTTTACGAGAAAGAAATAAGAATTGTTGGAACGAGTATATTAACAATACTTCCATTTCATTCTTATTTTAATATAAAATAAATTCTTAATTGTACACATTTCATTCATCACATCTGACAGTTAGACATAACATACTATTTATCCAAAGAACCAGCTTTATATAGTGCTGTGTTGATTATTTCGTAATTATTAATAAGATCTGTTACTAAATTAAAAGTTTTCTTATAATTTATTTTGATAATTATAAATATGAAATATACATTGTGGATTGCATATACCTAAAATAATAGTAGAAATAAAATTAGAAATGAATTTGATAACTTTTAAACATTTTGTTATAGTTGGCGTATTACAGTTTAATAATATTATCTTTTTTTAATTAATTACATCCTACATTAGATACGCTTAGGACAATTTTAATTTACAAATTCTGTGCTGTTCTGTTATCTAAAGTTAAGAATACACTAATACACTAAACCCATTTTGTCTTCTTCCTTGCAAATAAAACCGTTTAAATGCTAACAATATTTCAAATATGATTCAAAACAAAATATACAGTACCCAGAAGGAATTCTGCCATCATCCTTTATAATTTTAAATTGAAATTTATATTTTAAGATTCGTCCCCATTTCCTGTCAAGGCTCTTCGAATTGACGACCCAGAAACGGACATGCAAATATTTAAATTTATATCTCAACTGTCGGTTTACTTGCTGAAACTCAGAATACAGCAATATGGCTGTGCACGACGATTTAATATGCAATCATGCAATATAAATATTGAACCTTGACGTTATAAAGTTTACGTTCGGTTTACTGCATATAAATTGGCAAAGGTCGATCAGATTTGACGCCGCTGCTACTAAAACTGCAGTGTTACAAGGCGGTGACCACGAATTGAAAGAATCTGGAACAAATTAAAAATAAACAAGAAAAAATGGTAATTTTGCCTCTTACCAAAGGTTATTTTCATTAGAGATACAATTAGTTCTTTGCTAGTTCTTTTTAGAAATAATGCATCTTTATCGTCGAAAGCTTTATATTAGATAAAACTAGAAATTAAATATTTATTGTCAAATAATATAGAACATATATTTCAAGGTACTGTCCATCACTAACCATTATAGTTTTATGTATTTTTCTAGAACCATCTACTTTTTGATATCTCCACATAATATAGAGTAATGTGTAACCGTATAATTGTTGTTGATACTGATTTTAGGGTTATCAGCAACTAATATTTTTAAAAAAATCTAAAATACAAATACATCTCTAGTATCTTTTACCTACTAAATATTTTATTATCTATATTAATGTAATAAAACTAGTGATTATTTCCTTATTTCTTATAAACATGACTCATAACACAAATTCATTTTTTCGTTTGATTTTTCATTTTTGTTTAGATTATCATACGTCAATTTATATTTTAGAGTTTATTTAATATTACATAGAGTAAGAATTTTAATTTACCATCTAAAGAAATAACAACAATTGTGTAATAAACAACAATAGTTAGTGTAGTATAGTTAGTAGTGAGTGTTAAGTGTAGCAATGATAACAGTTTATGTATGACATTCCTTGAGACAACTCTATATTGCTCTACACTGCCCATTCACCAAAAACAAAAGAAACAGTACTTGGAACAGTTTCTAACGATACAGTTATTATGACCAAAAATACATTTATGTCTAAAGCTATAGCAGAACTACAAGTAGCAGCCGGCAAGATCCGCAATTAGATTAGAGAGTGGAAAATAAATGTTAATAGCTCGATATTTGTCCGTGTCAGATTTGCGTAGCGATAAAAAGACCAAAGCCTAATTATATAACTTATGGAACGTCCATTTTATCAAGTAAAGTCAGTGAGATACCTCGACATCGATGGTAAATTACATTAGAAACATCACGTTAAACGAAAGTTGAGCAGATCTGACTCAAAAGCAACTGTTACTATTTAATCCAGAAATACTCCTCACTTGACTTTAGATTTAAGAGAATCTCCTATCAGTTTATAATAAATCAAACCAAACCAAACCGACTAATAGTGCAACGCTGCTAATACAAAGATGTTCGATTAATTGCCAATGCTTATCGCTGTGTAACTAACGAAGAACTACATCGAAATAGAATTGATCCATGAAGTTATATAAAATTTCTTCGTAAAACAACTACCAGCAACCCAAACGGCACGAACTTATATAAAGTATATGAGTATAACTATTCAACCTAGTCTGCTTTACTTTTAGTATGGGAAATAGATACAGAAGTATTTATCTCACACTTGCTTTTTTGATGGCACTTTCCAAATACCATCGGGTTTTTTTTATGGAGATCTCATCATGGTCTTTTTAGTCGAACGATCCTGAACTTACGACTAATCGATAATTAAATTAAACACGCATTATAGGGGTACCTCCATCAAGACATAAGGCACTATTTATTTTAGAGAATACATAATGTATCCAACGGATGAGACATTTATTAACATGAATTATCTTGCATTAACATTTTATTTTGATTTACCTTCTTAAATATAGTTATTGTTAGGTCGATTTATTGACATCAAGTTCACTGCAAGTATGGGATATTGGTCACTAAGTTTTGTACGCCTGCAATCTAATCTTTGTTAAGTATATTTTCAGAAATATTGATGTCTTTTTGGTTGTCTGTCGATTTTTCATTACATCTTATATTAGGCATTCTTAGTAGAATCTTAATTAAAAAATTAATGTATTACTATTGTTCTGTTTTGTTAGTTAGATCAAGTCTTGAGAATATCTTTCAAAACTTTAACAGTAACTGTGATACACTACACATGTGGTTTGGGTTGCTTTAGTCATCTGGTTTCCTAGGTGTTGTCCAGTAACTGTGTTGGTTCTACGTTGATGTGATTTGATAGACTTATTTCATGATTTAGAGTTATATATTGTTTAACTTCGTAGATCCATTTGATTTTGAAGTCATCGTGCAGTTCTTAGTTAATCACGTAATTCTAAGAATTGCTAATTAATTGAAGAACTTTGTTTTGGCAGTGTTAGATCAGTAGTCAATTTTGTACCTTAGTACAACCCTATATTTATACTCTATAAGTCCATTTAGGCTTTATAATGTGCAGATAAACCAACCTGTTTGATTTTAAATTATACGAATAGAGTTATTTGCTTTCGAATTTCATCTGCTTTTTGACTAACATGATGTCGCTATCGATTATATATCGAGAATAACTCGAAATGGTAATGTTTTGGAAAGAGAAACAAATAGACAAGACACCTTGTCAGGTCAATGGGGTTGAAAAGCCATTAGTATTTGTTGAGCTCAACGATGACCCTATGAGATGACTTTTCTCCAGGTTATCGATTTTGACTTCAGTTAAACAGATTAATGGCGAATGAAAGTGAGAAAAATTCTTCACGACATCTTTCTTCCATCCACGATTTTTTTTTCATTATTAATATTGATGAACTGACTAAATCGAACTAAGCAAACTAAATGACAGGGGAGGTTCCTCGTCAGTATAGAAGACAGTTTTACCAATTTAACAAGAAGTAACGTTGACTTTAGTAAGAAAACCTTAACAAGGCATTTCAGATAATCAATTTGATTGTTTTCTTTTGACAAATCATATTTCAATACAAGAAATACATAACGAAAGCTAAAAATTGGCCAAAAACATATCGATATATTGTTTTCGATATTTTTTAAAGATGTCGATATATCGGAAATTTGAAATTTATCTGTGTTCCTGACAAACAACGTTCTGTGACGGACAAAATAGTATGAATAACACAAATCGACATCAAAGAAACGCCGATATTGTTATTTCTCGATATTCGGAAAAAATATCGATATATTATAGATTTGTTGTTTTAATTAAATGTAATTTTAATTAAAGAATTGATTTCAAAAACATATCAGAAAAAAATTGATGTTCATGAAAAAATATCGAAATTTTCTATGTATGTTACTTTGAAAATTAAAAATAAAAAAGTCGTTGATTACAAAAAATAACGGTTTGTTAAAAAAATTATCGAACAGAAAAAATGTCGATATCTGGATTTTAATATTGATGTGTAGAAAAAATATAGTTATACTATCAAATATATTATTAATTGAATTAAATTAAAACTCAATTTCAGTCGCTTATCAGTAACCATTCGCTAGGCGGGAAAATATTTTCTACCGAAATTCTTTCACAAAAATAAACATATTTTCAAAAACTACGTTTCAGTAAAACGTCGGCTGATCCAATTCCGTTCCAAAAAGCCTCTTGCACCGATACCACGATATTTATTTTCTTGAGATATTTTTAAAATTCCGTATCGGGCGCCTCCAGTCCAACACCATTTCCCAGATGCCATGAAAATTGTGAAAGTGATTTTGTTTCCGTAAGGTTCAATATGGTTCGCAATCGCATGTTGTACGGTTTCACGCAAGCTATATCGTAAACGGTAGGTGCGTTGTTGTTTTTTTTTTCAAGTTAATTAGGTTTGGTCAATTAGATCAGGCCTTGAGAATATGTTTCAAAACTTTGAGATTGTTTTTGATTAAACAAAAATCTGTTATATATTTATATGTATATATATAATCCTTAGATCTAATTATAAAATATATTTTTAGTTTTTTTTCCGTTTCTGAAGCAACGTTGCCAGATCTACCATTTTTGCAGTAAATATACTATTATATTTATCTTAATACTCCAGATACTTTTCTAAAACAGATATTTAGTAGGAAACATTTAACATTATGTACTTTGTGATTTTAGTATTCAAGGTAATCCTAATACACCTGTGTCCACAGATTCTAACCGATACTGATTTAACCCTATAACACGTATTATTTTATATTATCTTATGATAATTTCGAGATATTTTAACAATAATATTAGTTACGAAACAGCCTTATTATATAATTTTTAATAATACTTCTTAATAATTTGACAACAGCATTCAGAAACAACAAAAAGTTGCAATAACTGTTTTTCAATGTTGTTGAGTGTTTTTATATATTTTATTATTTAAACATTACCCTTATTTAGATTCCTAACATATTTTTAAAATAATATATAGGATATTGAATTGATTGGTATAAAATTTCATTACCCAACATATTTATGGATTGAACTTAAACTACGAAATTAAAAATGCATTATGACAATAAAATCACTGAAATATAGCAGATTTTGTTAAATATATATTTATAAATGGGACTAATAAAATTACTTCTATTGGAAGTATTGTTAGATTCTGCAACTACTGTTTACAGGGTATCACATTTCCAGTTGATATCTAGCCTAACTTGTGGACCTAGGCACTGACTATATATAGAGAATATTTCAGAATGTTTGGCAGTTTTAACATTTACCTTATTTAAAACCAGTAGTTTCGCTAACTCTTCATAGATTTATATAAATGATATTAAATCAAAGAACAACATAGCCGGCTTCGTTGGCGCTGTGGTAAAGGCGACAGGACGGTCCACCTACTGTTGCGATAGTCGCGGGTTCGAATCCTGCTGGGGCATGGTCGTAAATTTATGTTTGTGATTGTCCTAGGCGAGAGTGTAAAATCCGACAAGGAAAATGATCCCAGTCACGCCACTAACCGGGCTGGGTAAGACCGGATGTCTTCTGGGATGATTTCTAAGTTGGTCACTCTCCAGTCGGTAAGCTTAATGCCGAGGACCGTGGTTCGGAGCCCACGTTAAAGAGTAGGTTCAGTCCAGATGAACCCTCGTTGGTAAAAAGGAGACTTAGAAAAATGGAGAAAAAACATAATCAAATATATTCTAAAAATTATATTGAAAGAACCTATGAATTACATTGCATATGGAGTGTAGACAAGAAAGTAACTCGGTTTCTTTCTTATCTTATTTACAAGCATTCTTATGTTATTCTTAATATATTTTATTTGGGTTTAATTTATTTCTTAATTTTTTCTTTTTTTTGTTATTCTACGTAATTCCCCTCCAACTTTTCGATACCATTTTTGTAGTACGATTTGTCCTTTGCTTCAAAATAGGCCTCAGTTTCGGGGGTCACCTCTTCATTCGACGAAAATTTCTTCCCAGCGAGCATTCTTTTGAGATCTGAGAACAGGAAATTCGGAAGCCCAATTCATGGATTTTTGCCATCGTTTTCACTGACTTGTGACACGGTGCATTGTCTTGGCGAGGCAGCACTTTCTTTTTCTTCAAATGCGGCCGTTTTTCGGTTATTTCGTCCTTCAAACGATCCAATAACGCTATGTAATAGTCGTTGTTGATGGTCCTTCCTTCTTCAAGGTAGCCAATGGAAATTATTCCATGCGCATCCTAAAATACAGACGCCATAATATTGCCAACCGGCTTTTGCGTTTTCCCACGCTTTGGAGCGGATTCATGGTGTGCAGTCCACTTGGATGACTGTCGATTGGACTTCGGAGTGAAATTATGGAGCCATATTTCATCGATTGTCACATATCGACGCTAAAACTCGGGTTTATTACGCTTGATCATCTTCAAACACTGCTCCGAATCATCAACCCGTCATTGTTTTTGGTCAAAAGTGAGCTCGCGCGGCACCCACTTTGCACAGAGCATTCTCATACCCAAATATTCGTAAATGATATGATGTACACTTTCAGTTGATATCTTTAGAGTGTTTCCTATTTCATTCAATTTACAGTCATTCAAAATCATTTTGTGGATTTTTGTCGGTTTGTATTATGTATTCGTCGGTAACAACCTCTTTTAGGCGTCCACTGCGTTCACCGTCTTCGGTGCTCATTTCACCACGTCTAAACGTAGCATACCAATCTTTGATGGTTGATTTTGCTGGGGCAGTGTCTGGAAACGCGGCATAAAGCAAAGGTTTTGCTTCAACTGTATTTTCCCTACAAAATAACAAAAGTTGCTTCACTCAAAATGCTATAATTCACAAACTAATGACCCGACAGCTGTCAAATTTATACACGCATCTCTTGAGGGTTAGGGCTCACTAAAAAATATATGGATTCAATTCTTGTAACGCCATCTATGCGTCAGGCCGGGGACTTTTCAATTGACCTGTTATTAGTAATCAATAGCCGTTTCTTTGTATGTTTACATGACTTGACAAACAGTCTTTAATCTTAAAATATATATATATTTATTTTTATTTACTTACTTTTACTTATATAGTGTGTCAAAGTTTATGTGCTAAAGTTTTGTCGTTTTATAATTATAATTTAATAACCAATTCGAAATAAATAACTGTTCGTTCTATTAATAGTCTAAGTATAGTTAATCTTCACGCCACATGAGCTTGCTGCTCATTGAATAAACGCCAGCTGATTGAAACCATCCGCTTAATTCAATTGCATTCGATGACCATTAACAGAAGATCGATTTCTCATTCTTCGTCAGGGTATATAAGGTTTAATGTCAGTCTACATCGATAACTCGGATCTATTTACAGCGTATTTGTCAAATAACTTTGATATCGAATTTCGATTTGATTGATGGACGTTGAAATTACATCGAGTCAGGTCACGCAAGAGTGAAATTAGGATTTTAAAAAATCCTAACGTAAAAAATAATAATTTATTAGGAAGTTATGATTTGTCCAGTGTAATGACATGTTACGCATGGGATTATACCGAACCAAAAGAAGATAATTTAATGGGAAACCTTATCCAGATGTATTTCAACTAGATAAAGCGAGAGCGTATTTTGGAATGATGTATAGTTGCCTATTCAGTGGTTAAATTTCACAAAAGGCGAAGGGGCATATACCTAGGGTGGGTGACCCTAGGAGATGCCAAATAAAACTAATGAATCGTGCGGCTGGAAGCAGATGTTCTAAACGGAACAATGAGTTTAAGAGAATAAGTTCCAGGTGATCAAGTCCGTACCTTGTAGATTAATAAATATTAGCTTTCCAATGTTGTTGAGATCAATGAAACCTTGCAATTTTAATTATTGTTTGTTTGTTTGTTGTTTTGTTTTGTTTTGTTTGTATTGTTTGTTGCACAGTTATGTAAATAATTTTATTAATATATTATAACTTTAATTACGTGATTTCAATTTTTTTTTGGGGCAATTAATATTATTGTTTGATTTCCGTTATATAATATAACCATCCAAATATGTAGAAGATCACTTCAGTAAGTGATCTGCTGTACAACTTATAATCTAAATCTTATTCTAGATATTATTTTAACTTATTTTAAAATATATCCTAACTTATTCTAATGACTATTCCAACTTATTCTAGAAATTACTAAATTTCACTTTATGTGTCTATTAACCAGTTCGTATGGTAGTTTGCGTTTGAGCCTACGCACTTCACTGTCATCGCGCACATTTAACTGTTTGGCGATTGCACAGGGATGCACTAATAGTCTTTCAGAGTATTTCGCACTAGCACTTCCTATCACACTTATTATGGGTTCTATGTGGATTTCGCATTGAATCAGTTTGTTGGTGAATATATATTTTTGATTATTCAAAACAAGACTAAAGCTTTTCTGTATATATCGACATTTTTTTCAGAAAAATTTTTCGATATATTTTCCGAATAAATTTATTATTATTATTATTTAATTAATACATTGTTAACCTACAATTTGCCTTTATCATAACTTAAATCTAGGTATATAACTAGAAGGACCCATCGGCCCTATCTCAGTCTCTGGTGAAATAATGTTTAGACATGTCACTGCTGTATTTTTTAATATATGCACCTCACTACACAAGATCGGATGTTTTGATTCTTTTGAGGCTTTGTCTTATTCTGGAGGTATCCAAAAGCTACTATATTTCAATATTCTCATGAGAATGGAGTCTTCCTCATGTCCCCTTGCAATTCTCTTGATTTCTTGACTGACTGTGGGTGTCTGACGGTCTCGATGTAGGTAATCAATCCTATAGTATTTGGGTGTACCCACAATACCTCTCAGGACTTTGTTCTGATTTTTTTTTATTTTATTTATCTTACTCTTTGCAGAACATCCCCATAATTGAACTCCGTATGTCCATATGGGTTTCAGTATTTGCTTATATAATACAGTATTGCATTTTATTATGTATGATAATTGTGATGTTCTTCCAATTAGCCAGTACAGTTTCCTATATTTCAATTCCAGTTCTTTTCTTTTCTTCTTTATATGTTCCTTCCAGCGAAGTTTTGCATCAAGATTTATTCGGAGATATTTAGCGTTGTTGCTATATGGAATTATAGTATTATTTAATGTTATTCGTGCTTGTACGGTCTGTTTGTAGGTGAACTGCACATATACAGATTTACTTTCATTAACTCTTATTTTCCAAGCTTGTGTCCAATTATTTATATTGTCACTTGCCTGCTGTAATTTTCATGTGGCTTCTTTACTATTGTCTCCGACAGCAATAATTGCAGTATGATCAGCAAATGTAACCAACGTAATATTCTCCAATTGTGGTATATCACAAGTGTAGAGTAGATAAAGCATTGGTCCCAGTACACTTCCTTGTGGTACACCTGCTTTAGCTTCTTTTATTGTAGAGTAAGCTTCTTCTTGCTTGACTCTAAATATTCTGGTTGTAATGTATGCTTTTAATAGTTCGGTGTGTTGTTTTGGCAGCATTCTCTGCAGTTTACGAATAAGGCCTTCATGCCAAACCTTATCGAGGGCTTGTGCTACATCTAAGAATATAGCTGAGCATACTTTTTTACTTTCGTAGGCTTTTTCAACAACATCTTTTATTCTGTGGACCTGGATTTAATGCTTGTTAATAAACCCAAACTGTTGTGTTGGTATTAGGTATTTTCTCTTTATAATCAGAATAAATTAAATACAATTTTTAATAAACCTTTAAAATTGTTACTTAGGTTTAGGACATATCATTATTCTTTAAGAGAATGTTGGTACTTAATTTTAAATGTTTATCGAAATATCACTATTCTTTAAGAGATTTAGAAAAAAATATTTTAAGCTAATATTTTTTGTTCTTATTACAAAAAAATATTTTTGGCTGCAAAGGTCGGCGCCATGACTATATGTTCTTAGAGTCTCCCGATGATTATCTTGTTGATGTAGTTGATAGACGTTACATGTTATCACTGTTGTAGTACCTTGTATATTGTCAAGATAGTCACTATATCGATATCGATATTTTTTCGCGGACGACATCCCTATCTCACACACCGCAAGTACATCGATGATCCCACATGACTGTTTTACCGAGTTAATCATTCTTTATACCTTATATTTCAATTTCGTCGAGCGCACACAGCACCTAAAAGAAATCAGATAAAATAGCAATTTGCATTTTCTCCATTACTGTAACCGAAAAAAAAACAGAAAAAGACGGATATATGTACGTAAAACAACCAACCCCGAATACGTTTCGAAATCATTAGCATCATTTTCTTAAACGTCACCATTAAACGGGCAGTATAATCATTTAAAAACGAACATCCTAATAATTAAAATAAATGTTTTCGATTAATTTAAATGGCGGCCACTTAGAGGCAGTACTGCGAGTTATTAACAATCCCGTTTTGTTTTTGTTTCGTTTCGTATTCTCTGTCGCGAGCTCGTACTTTTTTTAACCACTCGGTGAGTTATCATCATAAGCTTTGCCCAGTTTTGGTTTATTTAGTCATTAATATGATTTTAGAACTGTGGTCTTATTGTTTTCAAAAATACACTCATATTTTATTGATTAATAAGAGACTATACTACAATTACCTCTGGAAAAATACACCATTTTTCAGATTTTTTCTCTGAAACTATTCAATGAGTATACATTGAATTTTGAAACTTCAATGTACATGTTTTCAGATATAAGGAACTGTTTTTGTATACATTTGAGAAACTAGATAACTGAAATACATAGCTGTTACTAGAAAAAATCAGTGTATTTCACACTTACATTCATTTTTTCTGTAGAAGCCATCAAGGGTTTCATTTCATTTGAAACTTCACAGATTGCCAGATTTCTTAGGCAAAAAACGACTTTAAGTTATATATTTCAAGCATAGTTACTAATTAAACATATAATTAAGATGAATGGCTAGATAATATATATGACAAGTTACAAATTAAATTTTAATTTAAAGAAAAAACAAAGACAAAACAAAGTATTAAAAAGTAAAAATAAATTAAATTTGAAAAAAGTACTCTTATGGACATATTTTTAAGGAGTTAATTTTCGAAATATGGGTTAAAACTCACTTTTTTTCAATTTTATAAACTAAATGCCCCCTAATTCTGATTGATTTGTGTTTTCTTCTCTCATTAGTTCTTCATTTTGTTGAGCAGCACCAAATGTCTCTCTCGCAATAATTTAGAAACAAAAGTGAAAAGTCAAAATTAAAAACATTATTCAAAATTATTAACATAGTGATACTGTGTAATTGCATTGTAAACAATTGCTTGAAGATTTTTCGTCTAAATTGATAATGAGCGATGAAACCCATTTTCTTCTCAGTGGCCACGTGTTTTGGGGAACACAGAATCCTCAATGAATTCATGAAACATCATTGCATCCACTAAAAACAACCCTATAGTGTGATGTTCATACTGGAAACATCATTGGTCGCTTGTTTTTTGAAAATGACCAAGGTGTTGCAGTTACTGTTAGTGCTGAATGGTATCAAGACATGATTTAAAATTGTCTTGTGCCTGAAATGGAAGAGCAAGGACTAGAGGACATGTGGTTTCAGCAAGATGGAGCTACAGCACACAGAACTCATTCAACAATTCAATTACTCAATGACGTTTTTCCACAAAGGCTAATTTCGCGAAGTGGCGATTTGGCCAGCCATATCTCTGAATTTAACAGCACCAGACTTTTTCTTATGGGGGTTTTTTAAAATCAAAAGTTTATGCGAATAAGCCCCAAACGATTCAACATCTTAAAGACAATATTCGTCACGAAAATGAAGAATTCAGCCTCAGTTATTGCAGGATATCATAAAAAATGCCTTACAAAGAGCCGAAAGTACTTTTTATGAAATCCAAACTTATAGACATTCAAGACCACGTTGTACATATATAATATTTTATTATCTAATGATAAATTCGGTTTGTGTTCAATAATCCAATACATTTTGTAGTCCAAGCTGTTTTCCTTTTTCAAGTATATGCTTCTTCCAAGTTACATGTCGGCCTAGACACACCAAGAAATTTAGCATTATTTGTCCGAAAGAGAAAATAAGATAGAATAATAATGGTTGCCAACTTATCACTTACGTCAAAGCAATCAAATTTAACAGTGTATAATGTTATACTTTAGGGTAAAAGATGTGGCTCGGTGAATGGAGGTAAAACGAAATGAAGTGGTGTTTACATTATGTGACCGTTATTTATTGGCTATATAAAAAAATGTGAAAAATACAAATAATAAAACGGATGGCAGCGGTGTTACCTGGTGACGAGGCTTGGGCAGTCGATGGTGGCACGTCTAAACCAAACGAGGGTTGAGCACTGAATGAATCGAAATACCCTTCAATAACATCCCAGATAAACGTCTCGGGGTTGCCGCCAGCTATTCGTTATCGGGTTCTAGTTGGCGCTGCTGGCACCCCGCCCGTGTTCAACATCTGGGATTAGATTTCTGGGTATTTTGTAGACCGTTATTCCACGATGTAAAATTCGACATGCCTCAAGGTCGCTACAATACCATTAAAAGTGCCTCAGTGATAATGTAAAAATGCATACAATCTAAAATGTAAAATAAAACGCTTTTTACGGATATTTACACATATATAAAACTAAAGTTCATTGATCTTTTTTTTTCTTGATGGCTTAAGCCGCAAAATCATCGAGGATAAATCATTGGAACATTATCTCGGACCTATCCATGTATAAAAGTCAATTATTCGCAGCAGTAGGACTCCTGTAAGACGTTGAAAGTAATAGACATAAGCCCATTATACTTCCAATTATCTTTTATGACGGTAAAAACACACCCACGTCGTAATTGAGCTACAAGACGACACAATTGGTCGACAGTATTTCGACCATACTTTGGTACCGACTCTGTAATTAGATTTCGTCATTAATCAAACTCAATCTATGTTAAATAAGTTACCTTTGTTTGGTTTAGAGTGAAATCGAGATGTTTACAAGATATATACCTTAAATTTTCAGTAAATGTTATCGCCACGAATAACCACGAATTAGGAAAATATTATTTTAAGTCCAAAGGGATATTTAATGTGTCCCTAAATAAATATTGGTGATAATTATATTTATATAGGATATTTTTTTCGAACAGTAAAGCTTGTATTATGGCTTACTGTCATTTAAAGCATAACAAGTTACCAAAACCAGATTTATGCTACAATAATGCTTTCAAATTAAAAAAAAAGCTTTCAGCTTTTTTAATCGGTATAGTTCCAGTCTCCGTATGGATCTTGTTAGTTGTCACTTATAGTTTTCCTATAGCTATCTAATTATGCCTTTTTGCAAACAACCAAAGTTATTTTTAATATTTTTTTAATCTCAGATAATATCATCTGAAATACCGAATTATCTAAATTGTCATGAGAATGCTTAAAAAACGTTTTAATAAATTAATGATATATTATTCCTTTGTTACTCTTCATCTCTTCTTTCTTAATAAACGATACGATATCAAAGAAAGAAGTTAAATTGACCTTGAAATTCACCAAAAAAAATTGAAACATCGATTATATTATGTCTGAAAAATTGTTTCTGATACTAATATTTGCTCAATTGGTATTCCTCATTCTTTTGATATTGATTCTTTTATTTCCATGATATATTTTTTATGAATCTTTGAATAATATATTTCAACGAGTAAGATAAGAATATTTAAATAATAACATATATCATAGTTAATACAATAACTAGATCAAGGACTTTAATACACTTTCATTTAAAAATGTTATCTTAAATTAGCGTTCAAAAAATGTTTATGAATATCATCCATCATATAAAGATGATGAGCATGTCATAAAACCAAAAACAAATATGTTTTTGTGGGTTTCTTGATAATAATCAAGCTGAATGTAGGGCACGCTTTCTGTATTATCTTATGTAATGTTGTGGGTTTTTTTAATAAAAAAATGTTTCAAAATTCGTCAAAAATAATTTGTCTTGTCCTAATTCTCATTTCTCTTTCATAAAATAAATTCTCAGTAAAAACTGCATCAATAACTGGTTTAAGCTTTTTTACTTTTTATCTCTAAAGTTTACACTACAGTCACAAACAAAATATTATTAATATTGTCATTTAATGAAATACGATATCGTTCATTCAGTTTATATAGAGCTGCACAAATATTTCAACATTCCTCAATAGTCAATAAATTATATATAGATGTGGGTTTAAAACATTACCACGTTATTTTAGTTATCTTTGGAGTGTCAGTGCCATCTACCACATCTTTTATTTGATTTGTCCTGAAACCATAATGTAATTTATCAGATTTAGTACTTTATTTAGACGTTATTAACTTTATTGCTTATAAATTTGAGCTGAAAGGACTACTGTGTGTTTTGTACAGCTACACTGGTTCTCAAATGATAATCTTAAGTTAATCTTAAGCTTTTTACAAAAAAAATGGTGATAATGAAGTTAAATCTTAAAGTGTGTAAAATGGTACAAGATATAGACTTTATAAAGTTTAAAGGGATTTTAAGATGGCAATAAAAGCTGTGTTATTGAATGTAATTTATAAAAGGAAACTAGATCACCGATGTATATTTTTTAGAGCTTCTGTTCAAATTTGATATTGATTGGAAGCAAAAACGACTGCACCTGGTGAAGAAACAAATGCCTTGTTCTGTCTTAATATGGCGCCATGCCAAAACATGTATTAATTATTACACCATCCAGCATATTCTCTAAATTTATCCCCCTGTGACTATTTCAGGTTGAATGGCTAGGTGATTACTAACTTATCAAATATCCCTCGTATATGTAATAGGCATTGTTAGTAAGTTATTTTGTAACATTCATTTAAGTATTGGCAAGATAATCAAATGTTTTAACGTCTAATCCATTATTTTTGCAACTTCCGAAACAATCAAAAAGTTTTTAAACAACGTTCACACAAAAAGAGAAAAAGAAAGTCGTCTCGTATTATTATTACCCCTGATTAACATATACGACTAGATTGTCAAGTTATATCATTATTACAACTAATAATAATTAAACTTAATATTCCGAAACATATAAATGTCGCGAGGAGTAACACCAAGGATGCCTCGTGATTTACTAGAGAGAGGAAAATTTATTTCAATTCACCGTCTACAATAAAACGGCTGGCGCCAAACTTTAAACCATAAACTAAAACATTATCGAAATTAAAAGATGTGCTGCCTATATAAGGACGCATTGGAATGTATTAAACACCTACGTTAGATATTTCCAAAGCTAACGCTGGCAATAAATCATGTCTGTCATTATATACACAGTCCGGTTAGTTTTGGAGATATGATCATTTATATGAATACACAAACATACATATATACGTACGAGGGTCAGTATTTATATTCCGGGAATTGGCAACACTGTTGTCATGTGAATCCATCTGACGGTTCCATTGTAAAGTTTGACATATTTGACGATATATGTACTGAGAACATTTTGTCGCACGGACGCTATTTGTTTATTTTATATTTAGTTGAACGTTTCGTCTCGCCAAAAAATAGAACTGAATCGTGAACATTTTCGTGCGATGATTTTATAGGTTGATAGTCACAACAAGGGTGCATCTATCAACTTAATATGACTTTTGGCGATGAAGCACCATCAAAACCACCGTGTATCGCTGGTTTAGTGAGTCCAATCGTGGTCGTAGTTGGCTATCCGACGAATTTCGTGAATGTAGTCCAAAATCGGCTGTTGTGCTAGAAACCATCGAAGCTGTGTGCGAAATAATTAAGCAAGATCGTCATGTCACCTATTGTGAGATTAAGCATTATATGCGATTTTGCATGAACACTTAGCTGTGCGAATGTTATTGTTCGCGTTGGATCCCACACAATTTGACAATCCCTCAAAAAAGGCTCGTGCCGCGGTGCTTCGAAAGACGTTTATAATTCTCACACATTATTCTGACACATCGGCACAAACAAGAGACTATTTGAACACTCAAAACATCGAATTGATGGGCATCCGCCGTACAGCCGTGATTTGGCACGCAATGACTTCTTTTTGTTCCCACCCGTGAAGAATAAGCTGCGTGGGATGTTCATCGCCCGAAGGAGTGTGTGTGAAGGAGCGATTGAAGTGTTCAGAAATCATGTTTTGAAGATACCTCATTCGGTGACATCGTGACGAGTACTTTGAAAAACAATAAAAATATATTCGCAGCTTAACTGTTTGTTTTTTTTCCTATTTTCCTATCCCGAAATACAAATAGTGACTCTCGTATTTAAGATGTGTTCACGGATATTTAAATGTATTTAGTTTTTATTTGGAAGACCATGACCTGACCTGAAGAACATGACCAAAGGGCGGCCCGACTTTGTAACTCTCTTTGGGCTGCTTATAATTGTTACAAAATTATTTTTGAGTGTTAATATTACTTTCTTCCCTCAGTTCACATTTGATGATCATCTGAACTGTGATATTTTCATCTAAAGTATTAAAAATTTACATCGTGATTTCGTAATACGAACACTTAAAATTCAGTGGAAGTCATTGAAAAAAGAAATTAATGAAGTAATTTTGTTTCAAGTACTTACAATAAATTGTAAATTAATAAGTACTAAAGTAAATATATTTTTTGGTAGATTTCTTGGAATAAATGTGTGGAATGTTAAAAAATTAAGCTGTTTTATTTGTAGTTGTGTAACTTAGTAAAAATGCATAGCATGATGTAATTGTCTGTGTTTTTAATTAAAACACATTCTTATATAACAATTATACGTGATCAAAAAATATTTATTATTTCCAAAATTAAAAATATTAAATATGACGGTTATATCATAAGTAAAATAATTAAACAAGGAAATACATTTTAAGTGTTAAACATATTTTGATATCACTATTAGTACACATTCCAAACATTTTTCTGTCTTTTTAAGTGTTTGTTTCAGCAGTAACTTATCATTGGAACTTTTTTTCACACTGGAAAGGGTCGTAAATATGGACAATATAACGAATTTAGAAACAATTCCTATCAAAATCCATGCTACAAAGAAAATATTCAAGACGTTTTTTGCAACATAGCTTAAAAGTTGTCGATAATGTGACATAATGTGTTTTGACCCCTGATTAGACATCGAAGAAATTCGTTATGCTGCAATACTGCTTGGATTCTATCTATTCTATTCGATCTACTACAGCACATCTACATCTTAACCTTAACAGTTATTTTGCTATTTTAAAGTCTCCTTTTACCAACTATGGGTTTATCTGACTGGGCCTAAAGTTTAACGTGGGCTCCGAACCAAGGTCCTCAGCATTAAGCCTACCGACTGGCGAGTGACCAACTTTAGGAATCATCCCAGAAGACATCCGTCTTACCCAGCCTGGTTACTGGCGTGACTGGGATCATTTTCCTTGTCGGATTTTTCACTTTTGCCTAGAACATTCATAGTTTTCAGATTTTAAACAATCACAAACATAAATTTACGACCATGTCCCAGGAAGACTCGAACCCGCTGCTATCGCAACAGTAGGAGGACCGTCTCATCGCCTTTACCACTGCGCCACCAAGCCAGCCTCGCAAGAATTTGTTCTTAACAGTCTTATAAAATGTGTCTGAATGTTATATCTAATCTAAGTTACTTATCACACAGCTGTCGTAAATTTGAATAAATAATGAATGAATAGATAATAAGGAAATCGGTAATAAATAATCCTCAAAATGTTAAAAGGAAAATGTACATTTTAAACAAACATTTATTTTTTCCTCTTTAGCATTTTTGATTCTTAGACGGCAATAGGAAGAAATAAATAAGCCTCCACCTGTAAACTATAAGTGATACGGTTTCGTCGGCTTGAATTTAATTAACCACATATGAATATATAATACGGAATTATTCAAATCAATCGAGACCTATTTTTATAAAGAATATTAAATTTTTTTAGACCTGAGATTTTTTTCTATTTAAATATTAGATGTGTTAATTAACACCCAATGTTTATTAGTTCCGTGAAAAAAAGAAAAACAGCTTTAAAACAGTAAACTTTATAACTCTTTTGTTCTCTTCTTTACACTTTTTATAACATTTGAATATTGTCAGTATTTACACTATTGTTTGTATCCCACAGTTGTATTTTATAGTTTCAAATGTCTGTTCGTTGATGGTAACTAACTCAATACTGTTTTTAGTATATATAAAATAAAGCCATAAGTATTAGGTTTACAAAAACATATTTTAACTTCAACTTAAACTTAAATATTTAACTTTATATTTATAAGCAAGTCAGCATTTCTCTTTTTATAAAAAAATCAAAAAGTTGCAGAGAGACATTATGAACAAATTATATTTTATATGCTGTCCACATTTTCTTAGCTTGTCTTCTTTTCTCCATGCGCTATAAAAGGTTCCACCAACTGAGTAGTCTCTTTCTATCCCATCCTCTCACCCTTCTAATATATTTCATTTTCGTTGCGTCTATATGTTGTTTTTCCGTCTTGGTTGGCGCAGTGGTGTAGGCGACAGGACGGTCCACCTACTGTTGCGATAATCGCCGGTTCGAATCCTGCTGGGGCATTGTTCTAGATGTATATTTGTGATTGTTTAATATGTGTGACACTCCTAGGCAAGAGTTCAAAATCCGACAAGGAAAATGACCGAGTCACGCCAGTAACCAGGCTGGGTAAGACCGGATGTTTTCTGGGGTAATTTCTAAGTTGGTTGCCAACACTTGATGTGGTCACTTGATGTTGTTTCGAATATTTTTGTTTTTATTTTGTTTGATATATTTTTTAAATATTTCTTTAATATTTGAATTTACTTTTTACTTGCACTTTAATGTGTATATTTATTTTCTGAACAGCATAGATTGTGCTTATTTCTATTAATAAAGGTTCAATATTAGAAAAAAACTCAAATTTATTATTAAATTAATAAAATAGGTTTATATACGTTAAAAAAAAGTGTTTATCCATTTCATTTAATTACTTTACCAGAACCTTCTTAGAAAATCGGTAGCTATGAATAATGTAAACGTAGTTAGCATATTCCTAGCACAACACACTTAAATGGCAATTAAAGTACTATCTCGATCAAATGCCATGTAGATATTATACGATATTAAATGTTTTATTTCAAGCGTCTTTTTACGTTCCCCAAGGCCTGATGTTAGTCACGGCATTGGATAGCCTCTAGAAGTATTTACTCGAACGGGATCCCTGTTTTTTTGTTTTCGAATTAGTCGGTCTATAAGCTAACCTTCAATTATTTAAACAATCAAATTAGAATTGAAATTTGATAGATTGATGTATCTAATTCGGTTTGTAATAATTGTTGAAAACATTGAAAGGTTGAACGAATTGTTATATTTATTAAAACAAGTTTTAACAACAAGATAAAAATTATATTTGTTATTTATACTTTCCAACATATTACAGTTTTTTTTATTGTTAAAAATGCGATTAAAATATTAATAATGGAAAAAAATTTTCTTAGAAAATATTTTTTCCTACAAAGAAAAATCGGAAAGAAAAATCAGTTTAAAATTACAATAACCACAATTTTTGTTCAATAACTAATTGAAAAATATGAAATAGAAAGAATGGTACATATTTCATGTTGGAGAAAACGGTTTTGATAGATTATTTATAAAAAGTCCGGGCTAGCAAGCTATAGGTGTTATAAATCATTAAATTTCACTGAACTTATGAGAAGAAAGTCTAACAATAGCATCAGTCATAATTTAACAATAGAACCAATCTTAACTTTTTTTAATTATCTCTGTTGTAAAAGGACAGTTAGCTTTAACAAAAAATTCTATGAATCTCTTGACAATAATATCCTGACATTTATAATCTTTAATATTTGCTATTCTATGTCTTCTTTTAACATACCAATATTTCGATCCATTGAAAGTCACTAATATATATTTTCTCATTATTATATCTTACATTAGATATTCTTAGTGCAATCTTAATATACAAATTAATTTATTAATATTGTTCTGTTGTCCTTGCATCATAACAAAAGCAAAAACAATGCAGGATACCATATTTACATCAGTACGTATTTTCCAGATTAAAGATGTTTTTAGCAAAATCAACTTCAAAAAATAAATAAGGAACTCATTAAAAAATTAAAAATAATCAAACTTAGATTTTTAACACAAAATAAACGTTTTAAAATAAAATGTATTCATAATAATCGTTGTACATGCTAAACTACTTCCAATTTTTCGTCACATCAATTCAGCAATAACATTATACACCAATATCTGATTATTTCAGCTTGAGTCCTTTAACTTCATTTCCATGGGACCACCTCGGAAGTGCACTCTTTCGAATGAGAAAAGAATTTTTAAAATCGGTCCATAATTGATGGAGAAATCGGCGAACATACCTTATAAAAAAATATACAGTCGAACATAGAACCTCCTCCTTTTTTGAAGTCGGTTGAAAATTAAATTATATTATTTAATCTCGAGGTCATCGTGCAAATAGAAGAACTCTGTCTTGACAGCGTTGGATTACTAGTCGGTTTGTTATTTTAGTGCCCCATATTTGCCCATATTTGCACCCCATAAGCCCAAAAGGGCTTTATGATTAACTGATGAATCCATCTCTTTGATCTTAGGTCATATTGGGAATATTCCTACCAAAACGTCACCAATATGATGAAAATAACATTACTGTGTAGTAGATATTATTTGTATAGTCGATTAATAGTCTATTTTTATTTTTATTTTCCACTAAATTCCACAAAATGCATTTAAATATTTCTCATTAATAAATTATTTCGATTTATCATTAATAAAATCAATATTTCTTATGATTATCATTAATAAAATCAATATTTCTTATGAACTTTTAACATATTTGTGACATAATAGTATTCTAAAGCACCTTATATTTACATTTCGAATTTGTTTCAAGTTGTTTTAGAAACATCAAGGTTTTTTTAAATATATTTAGTTTTATTTTAGTATATTTAATAGTCCGTAATATTCAGAAAACAATAGTGAATAGACAGGAAACAAATGATTGATAGTAACAATAGAATTGTAGATAAAATTACGTCGATTTCTAGCTGGTTATAAATTGTTTAAATTATAATTAATGACCGCCATTTGTTATTTTTTTGTTTATTTAAACGGGTTTCGTTGATTCAATTCTTTCAACAAGTTCTCCAAGAAATATTATGAAAATATTTCCATATTTCCCAATTCGAGTTCCACTGAAGCAGAATTGTTAAATGCGAAAACGAAAAGCATGCATTGAGGTTGTGTAGCTCCAGGAAATATCAAATAAAATCAGTGATCATACCGGGGAGGTGTTTAATTAAGAAGGAGATTTCAGGAAAACATCAAATTATTATATATTATATAAAGTGTATAGAAATAAATATTAATTGTACTTTGAATTACTATCCAAAAAATTTTAGTTACTATAATAAATAATAATTTTTATTATCTAAAGATATAACGAAATAATATTTTTTATTCAGCAATTTATGTTTAGATTGGTTGAATGAAGAACTAAATAAAATAGACCTAAAAATGAGAGGGGGAAGTTTGGGTAAGATCAAACATCTGCTAGTTAGTTTCGAATCTAACAATAGCCCCCTAATTCAATTCGTTACACTTTGATTTCAAGTTTGATTCACACCTACGAAATGACTAAGATCCATTATTGGCCTAATTCTATAGCATCTGATTAATCGACAGATACGAGTAGAACCAGTGAACACCAATAATTTAACCATAAGACAAACTCTCCTAAATATTATAATTTTATTAATAAAATATTTTTAAAATTAATTTATATAATTTTTAAAAATGACTCACCCACTCATATTACAACTGGTTATTCACTGTCTAGTAATTCTTCCGTACTATTGTTCTTACAGTCCAAATATAAGACCTCAAACTCATTGGTACTCTACATAAGTTTAAAAGTAGTTGCAGTACTTTTGATAAGTTTGAATCATATTAATGTTGATTTTTTGTGCAAACCCATAGCTGCAAACCGTAGGTCAACACTGCCTCCAAATATTATTTATATAATAACAATTTATTGTGAAGTAATAATTCAGATTGCCGTCAAATCATCACATCAACCATCACATTTTTTTAACCTCACACAGAGTTCTGTTTCTTCTTAACAAGTAATCAATATAAACAGTTTATTCATCAAACCAGATTACTTCACCTGGCTATGTATACTTCTTTGATTCATTAGCAACATTACCTACCACCTAGATCTCTGAAATTGTTTAGCTATTAAAATCCTAAGCTGTGATTGAACTATGTATCGGCTTCGCTTTTATTGTAACAAGATTCCAAACAAGATCATCGTAGAAAACCATAAAACTAGTTTGTTTTTTCAAGCTTCTCTACATAAAACATAATACGTAATATTTTCTCAATTTATTATTCAATATATCTTGACTTAAATGTGTACTTAACGAATAATCAAAGACAACAACTTCGTGTTTAACTGTGTGTTTAAAAATAATTTTAAGTACGCCGTAGAGTAACTCAAGATGTTATTATATTATGCGACAAAGATCAATAAAATCACAGAATAGAATAAGAATAAAATATATATGTATTGTATGAAACGCAAGATTATTTTCAACATAAACCTTCGATGAAATAAGTACTTAATCATAACCTACCAGTTCAAGAAGTAAAACATTGCTGTTAGTTATAACAGTAATATTTAAGTTAAGTTAGCTGAAGAGTTAGTTAAGTTAAGCTCTTGCTAGCTTAGTACTTAAATAATATATGTATTAGAAGTAAATACTATTAATGATATAATGTCAAAATAAATATGACATGCACAATGTATATATATATATATATATATATATATATATATATATATATATATATATATAAATATTACTTATTTCATTGAAGGTTTATGTCGAAAATACTCTTGCGTTTCATACAATACATATACATTTTATTCGTATTCTATTCTGTGATTTTGTTGATCTTTGTCGTACAATATATTTAATATCTTAAGTTACTCGGTGTACTTTAAATTCTTTTTAAACACACATTTAAATACTACTTTTACTACCCTTTCGTCAATGTGTAAGCAAACATTTTTTCAGAGCATTGAAAATGTGCCGAGTGAATTTATATCGGGTAAATCGCATTTCCAGGATAAGTCAAATCAGGTCGTTGAATGCTATGTGAAGCTTATGGCGACCATATTCTATCGATTTCAACAAGTGACTACTGGTTTCGTTGCTTTAAAAGTAATTATTTGGTCATCGACGACAAATAGCGTCCTGGACAAGGAAAAAAAGCGAGGATTTGAACTTGATGACAATATCAATGGGGATCGCCATCAACTGAGATTGATGCGTTTGAACAGTGTTATTCTTCAGCATGGAAACACTCAAACACATGTTGTATAATCGGTGAATACATATTTGCAAACATTAAAATGGGAAGTGCTGCTCCATCCGCCGTGTTCTTCAGGTCTCGCCCCTTCTGATCACTACTTGAGCAGGGCCTCACTTTTTATAAATGTACCAAAAAATGGATGGATTCATGGATAGCTTCAAAAGATACATCGTTCTCTCGAGATGGAATCCGTAAATTGCCAGAAAATTAAGAAAAAGTAGCCGCTGTCGATGGACAATACTTTGAATAAAATACATTATACCGATTTTTCACCATAAAGTTTTAAATTAAACAAAATACCTTCAAAAATCGTTTTTAACTAAATAAACAGGTATTTGTTGTATTTCTCTCGTTATCTCTCGACTGAAAACAATGAATATTATGGTCTAGATAATATATCTTCTCCAAAGGAAATCGAAAATGGTTTCTTCAGTAGTATGTTATCATCATTGTTTTACTCTCGATATATACTTATAACAAAATAAATTTTAATGAATAATTTTTATGTTTTTTATGAATTCTTTATAATTTCATATACACAAAATGAATATCATTAAATTAAAAACAAATAAAGAGCCAATAACAATATATATTTATATTAAAAGTAATAAAATACCAATAAATATTTATTATTGCACCGTCCTTTTAATAGCCCCACCAAAACTGTGCCAAAACCGAATAACAAAACCGAAACCATCTCGAAAATCGTATTAGCCGCACAATATCATAATACAAACACGTTTACAAAACCGACAACACAAAGGACGTCCTAAATAAGGCAAGAAACCGAATTGCGCGACGGAAAATGAAAATAGCGGTTGCGCTACAGTTGCGTTCAAAATAAACAAAACCCTCGCCACAGTAACGATGAAGCTTAAAAGGATTTAAAAGTGTGTCTTGTTTTCTTAAGCGAAACTAAGTTAATTATTGCGTCAGTCTTGTTATTTTCTACTGTTACTAATTATCTAACCATCAATAAAGAGAATGAGAACATAGTAACATCCGTATATGACGATGCAGCTGTGACAAAGAAGATTGTATCTTATCTAAACTTGGTAATGGCTGTATGGAAAAGTATTGTAACCAAATATTGAATCCTGTTACTTTTAAATACTGAATCTGCCGCAAGTGTTCTGACCTCGGAATATATTAGTCTCCTATTTTCCAAATCGCTTTCTATGAGCTCGATCCATTTCTTTTTTCAAAAGTCGATTAGGCCACAGAAATGTGTGAAACACTCATTCAACTTTCATTCGACACACATGTTCAAACCACTGTAATCTGAATTCTAAATATGTTCTTCATTGCATTGCATTGATTTTAACTAATGGCTTCATTTCTAATATGATCTCAAAAAAAAACCTGTAAAATGTCATTTAAGCATTGCATTTTAAAGGTCTCAGCCCTATAAAAGTCGTACTGTAAAAGTGTCCAAATCTCAGATCCGTACAGAAGGATAGTATTGATTGTAACATTTCCTCTCTTTCACAAAAGCTATTGAAGCTTTGTCTTGTAGGACTTATTGGTTCAATAGTAGACGCCACTCCTTTTGTATAACGGATCACAAATACTTGAATTATAATCTTAGGATTATGCTTAAGGATCTTTTTGAATAACTTACTGATCCATATTTTTTCTTGTTTACAACTGTTTTCCTTTTCAACAAATCAACTTTTCGTCCTCAAAAAAAAAAGAGAAATAAGAAGAATTGAAGATAATACATAAAATTTATGCTTAGCTAAATATAAAACCAGTAAATATATATATATATATATATATATATATATATATATATATATATATATATATATATTCTTATGCAATGTTCCTACTATTCGAATTACTTGATTAATTGCAGTAATTTGAGTAACAATTAATTTTGAAACAATATCGAAAAAATATGCTACAAAAACACATTTCAACTGCTTAATATATCTTCTTTCTGCTTCTATAGCAGCAGATTTTTTTTTGAATATTCTGGCTGTAGTATTAGTACTGCTGAGTCTGAGAATTGTTAATATTGGTATTGTTTCTGATTTTTTTCGACTCTTGGGACAGTATTCTGATAAACAGTGAGAATTTAAAATATTTTAAAGTTTATTAACAATATCCTTAAATAGTTTATTCCAAAATGTGTGGACTAGAATGTGTAGTCGATCATTTTTCCGGTGACATAATGATATTAACAAACTTATATTTAATAGTTTAAAAAGAAAATTGTTATTACAGAAAATGATGTTGATGATACATGGCCAATTTTATATTATGGTGATTTTAATGAGACAATGTCAACATTTCTTTTGTAAAAATGGGTATACCCAGTATATATTTAAACGTAAAATATATGGTAATATACGACCAAATGGTAAAAATAAAAGAGTAAGCACAAAGACGCTCCATCCACACAGTAATCTACAGTACACCTATGTCCTCTCTTATTCTTTTTCTTTTTGTGTTAACATTGAGAACTAAGAAACTGCTGTTGCTTAGTACGTATGGGTTCGAATCCTACTAATTCATAACTGATAATGCGGAATGGAAAAAATTATAATATATAACTAACAAACCACCAATAATTGTACCATGATAATCATCACGCCTACTTATTTACGGATATCTATATCCTCTTGCCACCATTTATCGTTTCCGCATACAACCGTATTTTAATTGTTTCGTATTCTGCCTGTCGCGCCTTTATTGTCTCAATATATTGAATAGTTATTGCGCCGTATTGGAATAAAAATGATTTATAACCCAACCATCAATCGAAAGTACTGTGAGCTTTCGACAACGGTTCATATATCATCGGCGCATGACTTGAATATTAAACGTAAACTATATTTCTATTTTTCGTAGACGACAGTTGCAATGGACATAACAATAGCTACAGCATGTTCGTTAGACAAGATCGTGTCCTATCCATCTCTGAAAATACCATTCCATATATAAATATGTTTGGACAAGCAACTTTCGATCGTCAAAAATTGACATCGTAACAAAAAAAAAGAAAAAGCAATAAAAAATCGTATTGTATTCCGAAAAAAAAAACAAAAGAATTTTTAATCGAGATCTAGGAGGCCAAGTTCAAAGAGCAATGTTTAGGCATAAATAGCTGAAACTATGTAGGTTTGGTAATGGTAGGCGATTTGTAAAAGGTTTTAATACCACTCGGATCAAGTGCTCACAAATTGAACTTGGAAAGATAGGAGACGTAAAGTATCGTTTAATGAGATTGTTAAATATAATGAGGCTAATGGGCCTCGGGTCATGCAGAGCTATTTGGTTTATAGATACGGTGATTATGGGGGATGCTGCACAATGAACGGTAATTTGTAGTTTGTTGTAATAAGAGCTAAAAAGTCATATTTCTCAACATTCGTTAAATTAATAACTCGTAGTAAAATACTATCAATTATTATTAAATTATAAGTTACTATTTATAAACATGGGGATCTCAATATGCAAGAACTATGCTATCTATAAAATATACAAAGTTTTAAAGAAAATGGCAAATATGTTAATCACTTCAGTATTGTTCTTTTTTTTAACGAAAAAAGTTTAAAAAACAAAAAAGATTATTATAACAGAATCAATAGTTGTTAGCTCATGAGACCACTATATTTTTGTAATTTCTCCTTTGAGAGACATTTGACATGTCAACATTGACATTGACCCTAAAAGTTCTGCTTTCTCCTGTGGAAAATCAAGATATCGAATGGGATAACTTAACTCTGATTAGCTCCATCTATGCGGTTGATATTTTTCTTCAAAATCAAGATCAAATAATGTCTTTATTTGGTATTTCCAACTCAGAAATTTTTCATGAATTTCTAATTCGTAAAATGTATTACCAACTTCTTTTTTACACTTATAGGGAATTGCCAAATATCACCCATTATATTACAGGCAATAGTGACTTTGTAGCATGTATATTCCACTGATCACTATTGAATCTGAATCTATGAGAGTAAAGAAATGAGGCAACCTGATCCATTGTACATTATAGTTTTTTTTATCACAACTCAGTGCCTTGTTACTATTGAATCTGACAAATCTACTGTGAACGAAGAAATGAGGCAACCTCTAGTTAATTAAAATTTGAAACCAACGATAGAAATCATATTAGGTGCTTTCATTTATGGTGAAACAAGAACTGAACAAGAACTGAACAACATTCCATTGGAAACTCTTCAGACAGTCTACGAAGTGCAGTTATCAGGTGTTCATATTATTTTGTCCATCCCTTGTATATATTTATGTCGATGGATGCTTACAACACCCAAGTAACCATCAGGTATTTTACTGAAAAGTTTAAATCAATGACCATAATTTGGTGTCGAGATAATAAGTGTTTTGATACTCGCTTATATGTTTGGTCATTAAATAACGTTCGAATATAATTATTATATTTTTCTCATAACTTGATTGATTATCCAAATATGCCGCGTACAGATAATTTTCTCGACAACCATAAATAACCGTTCCTATAATGTGTAGGGCATAGGTCATATTTAATGTATGGGAAATATTTCTAGTATTTACTTGTGTTCAATAGAAGTAGAAGGCAGGTTGTTATTGTCTCAGAGGCTCCTCTTCGTAGAAACCGTTGTTTCTGTTTCTTCATCAGTTATGCAGTTGAGTTTTACATAGCTAAAGTAGAGTTAAAATCATGGGGTTCATTCAAAATTAGTTATGGTAGTCACACACTTGAATCAAATGAATTTAGTCAAAATTATCACGCGTTTCGATACACAATTAACTATAAAGTTATAAGGTACGTAAATGATGGACCTATAGAGGAAACAAAAACAATTTCTTCATAAAATATTATCGAGTAGCATTTAGGTCCACTGTTTTAAATTTCTTGTTGTTCTGAACTATAAATCTTCTGGCGTTGCTAATCGTCTGGCTTCTGGCGTTTGCTTTAAAGGAATTGCTTCTTATAATGACTTGCAATAAAGAGCTGACAAGTTCTTTTTCATGGCGAATTTAATCCTAACTGTATTGGATTTTTTTTTTCAATCAATATTGGTCTCCGTATAGATACATTATTTTACTAAACTAAAGAAATTTATCCACAAATATTAATATAGTTATTATATACAGTTCAGTTTTACATAGCTCAAGTAGAGTTAAAATCATGGGGTTCATTCAAAATTAGTTATGGTAGTCACACACGTGAATTTACGACTCATCTGAATTTAGTCAAAATTATCACGCGTTTCAATACACAATTAACTATAAAGTTATAAGGTACGTAAATGATGGACCTATAGAGGAAACAGAAACAATTTCTTCATAAAATATTATCGAGTAGCATTTAGGTCCACTGTTTTAAATTTCTTGTTGTTCTGAACTATAAATCTTCTGGCGTTGCTAATCGTCTGGCTTCTGGCGTTTGCTTTAAAGGAATTGCTTCTTATAATGACTTGCAATAAAGAGCTGACAAGTTCTTTTTCATGGCGAATTTAATCCTAACTGTATTGGATTTTTTTTTTCAATCAATATTGGTCTCCGTATAGATACATTATTTTACTAAACTAAAGAAATTTATCCACAAATATTAATATAGTTATTATATACAGTTCAGTTTTACATAGCTCAAGTAGAGTTAAAATCATGGGGTTCATTCAAAATTAGTTATGGTAGTCACACACGTGAATTTACGACTCATCTGAATTTAGTCAAAATTATCACGCGTTTCAATACACAATTAACTATAAAGTTATAAGGTACGTAAATGATGGACCTATAGAGGAAACAGAAACAATTTCTTCATAAAATATTATCGAGTAGCATTTAGGTCCACTGTTTTAAATTTCTTGTTGTTCTGAACTATAAATCTTCTGGCGTTGCTAAACGTCTGGCTTCTGGCGTTTGCTTTAAAGGAATTGCTTCTTATAATGACTTGCAATAAAGAGCTGACAAGTTCTTTTTCATGGCGAATTTAATCCTAGCTGTATTGGATTTTTTTTTTCAATCAATATTGGTCTCCGTATAGATACATTATTTTACTAAACTAAAGAAATTTATCCACAAATATTAATATAGTTATTATATACAGTTCAGTTTTACATAGCTCAAGTAGAGTTAAAATCATGGGGTTCATTCAAAATTAGTTATGGTAGTCACACACGTGAATTTACGACTCATCTGAATTTAGTCAAAATTATCACGCGTTTCGATACACAATTAACTATAAAGTTATAAGGTACGTAAATGATGGACCTATAGAGGAAACAGAAACAATTTCTTCATAAAATATTATCGAGTAGCATTTAGGTCCACTGTTTTAAATTTCTTGTTGTTCTGAACTATAAATCTTCTGGCGTTGCTAAACGTCTGGCTTCTGGCGTTTGCTTTAAAGGAATTGCTTCTTATAATGACTTGCAATAAAGAGCTGACAAGTTCTTTTTCATGGCGAATTTAATCCTAACTGTATTGGATTTTTTTTTTCAATCAATATTGGTCCCCGTATAGATACATTATTTTACTAAACTAAAGAAATTTATCCACAAATATTAATATAGTTATTATATACAGTTCAGTTTTACATAGCTCAAGTAGAGTTAAAATCATGGGGTTCATTCAAAATTAGTTATGGTAGTCACACACGTGAATTTACGACTCATCTGAATTTAGTCAAAATTATCACGCGTTTTAATACACAATTAACTATAAAGTTATAAGGTACGTAAATGATGGACCTATAGAGGAAACAAAAACAATTTTTTCGCAAAATATTATCGAGTAGCATTTAGGTCCACTGTTTTAAATTTCTTGTTGTTCTGAACTATAAATCTTCTGGCGTTGCTAAACGTCTGGCTTCTGGCGTTTGCTTTAAAGGAATTGCTTCTTATAATGACTTGCAATAAAGAGCTGACAAGTTCTTTTTCATGGCGAATTTAATCCTAACTGTATTGGATTTTTTTTTTCAATCAATATTGGTCTCCGTATAGATACATTATTTTACTAAACTAAAGAAATTTATCCACAAATATTAATATAGTTATTATATACAGTTCAGTTTTACATAGCTCAAGTAGAGTTAAAATCATGGGGTTCATTCAAAATTAGTTATGGTAGTCACACACGTGAATTTACGACTCATCTGAATTTAGTCAAAATTATCACGCGTTTCAATACACAATTAACTATAAAGTTATAAGGTACGTAAATGATGGACCTATAGAGGAAACAGAAACAATTTCTTCGTAAAATATTATCGAGTAGCATTTAGGTCCACTGTTTTAAATTTCTTGTTGTTCTGAACTATAAATCTTCTGGCGTTGCTAATCGTCTGGCTTCTGGCGTTTGCTTTAAAGGAATTGCTTCTTATAATGACTTGCAATAAAGAGCTGACAAGTTCTTTTTCATGGCGAATTTAATCCTAACTGTATTGGATTTTTTTTTTCAATCAATATTGGTCTCCGTATAGATACATTATTTTACTAAACTAAAGAAATTTATCCACAAATATTAATATAGTTATTATATACAGTTCAGTTTTACATAGCTCAAGTAGAGTTAAAATCATGGGGTTCATTCAAAATTAGTTATGGTAGACACACACGTGAATTTACGACTCATCTGAATTTAGTCAAAATTATCACTCGTTTCGATACACAATTAACTATAAAGTTATAAGGTACGTAAATAATGGACCTATAGAGGAAACAAAAACAATTTCTTCATAAAATATTATCGAGTAGCATTTAGGTCCACTGTTTTAAATTTCTTGTTGTTCTGAACTATAAATCTTCTGACGTTGCTAATCGTCTGGCTTCTGGCGTTTGCTTTAAAGGAATTGCTTCTTATAATGACTTGCAATAAAGAGCTGACAAGTTCTTTTTCATGGCGAATTTAATCCTAACTGTATTGGATTTTTTTTTCAATCAATATTGGTCCCCGTATAGATACATTATTTTACTAAACTAAAGAAATTTATCCACAAATATTAATATAGTTATTATATACAGTTCAGTTTTACATAGCTCAAGTAGAGTTAAAATCATGGGGTTCATTCAAAATTAGTTATGGTAGTCACACACGTGAATTTACGACTCATCTGAATTTACTCAAAATTATCACGCGTTTCGATACACAATTAACTATAAAGTTATAAGGTACGTAAATGATGGACCTATAGAGGAAACAAAAACAATTTCTTCGTAAAATATTATCGAGTAGCATTTAGGTCCACTGTCTTAAACTTCTTGTTGTTCTGAACTATAAATCTTCTGGCGTTGCTAGACGTCTGGCTTCTGGCGTTTGCTTTAAAGGAATTGCTTCTTATAATGACTTGCAATAAAGAGCTGACAAGTTCTTTTTCATGGCGAATTTAATCCTAACTGTATTGGATTTTTTTTTCAATCAATATTGGTCTCCGTATAGATACATTATTTTACTAAACTAAAGAAATTTATCCACAAATATTAATATAGTTATTAGACTATTGTATAACTCATACGTATTAAAAATAGAATATAAATATTGAGTATTTAATACAGTATAGATATATTTGAATGAGTTAAATGTTATAATACGATGGTATTGAAAGCCAAAATTTATGTTGTAACAGTCGTCCATGACATTTAAAGTAGATCATGACCATTTAATTGGCAAACCATTCATATACTCCTATATATATAAAGATAAAATGAAGTAATCTTTACTTTATACTTATACACTAGCTTTTTGTTTGGATCAAATAATTTATTTCGACAATAGAACAAAAACTATAAGATCACAATAACATTACGGATTTTTTTATGGAAATGTCTAAAAGAATTTAAAAATCCTGAGCGCTGTCTTCTCGAATTCACATCAATACACACACAGAAATTCGTCAAAATCGGCCCAACCGTTTAGGAAAAGTTCAATTGCGGACAGAAAAAGGTATATAGGGTAGGGCAAAAGTCCCGCTACTATTTTGATTGCACGTCATCTTAATTATGTGAAGTTTAGTTCAGTTTCGCTTTAACCATTGTGTTGTGTAAACGTTTAAATTTTATTGTGAACAAAGATACGCCACAAGAATGAGGAGATATAGTGACAATATTTATTGAAAATAATTGTTTCATTATTGCCACTCAGCAGAAATTGCGTTAATGGTACTTTTGCCCCACGTTGTATATATAAAGGTTACAGTATATTGAAACAATTGAATGAAACAAAACAAACACAACGGTCTAATATTCAAAGAGAACCAGCTTGGACTAACGAATGACCTAATCTCGTTGATTTATTCATAATTGGACGGTAAATCCTTTCAAGTGAGGATAGGTGACGCAGTCTCCTCTTGAAAACAAATCTCCGCAGGAGTCCCGAAGGTGCTCCACTAGCCACAACCCTGTTCAACTTTATATTCACCATCGGTTACAGTCCCGACGCAATCCGCGACAGACATCAAGCCTAACCCGAGAGAAATTCAGGCTATTCTGTACGACCGCAAGAGGGAATCCCGCGGGTATCGCCTCCCAAGTCACTATCCCTTGGATCCAGAGGGTATCATACCTCGGTCTCCCAGCCGCAGATTTCCTTAGTCAGCTCAAATCCAGCACGCTATTTGCAAGGGTAATAGTTTCTACACTCTACTCTTCCTACTCCTCTGCAGAAACTCCCAATCCCCCATAAAGCGACTCTATCTAAGATGCTAGTCCGTCCAGTCTACACAATACAGGTGTGGTGCAGGTACATCTCTGCGAGACAACTTGAACTACACCAAGTGTTCCAATCCAAAAAAGTCCGCGTGTTACTCAACGCCCCATGGTTTATGAGGAACGTCAACACTCACCTCGAATAAGGCATCCCGTTCGTTAAGAGTTTCACGAACATACTCAGTGTAAGGTTTTCCTTAGTCGCCTTAGAACCCGATAAAAACTGATCAAATCCCTACCCATCTACAAACCTCGGTAGATAACCAACTACGACAATCCAAGTCGTAACCCAGGGTCTCATCAGCAAAAGACCATTTATTCAGCATGAAACAATTTTTTGAAATACTTAATTATCAAATTAATATGTTGCTTGTATCATTTCCTTATAATCAATCCCACTCAATTGTAATTCACGCTGAAATACCTCTTTACCAAGCATTACTCATATTCCTTTAACATTAAACATTTCTTCATAATTCGTAACTACTATTTTAAAACATTCGAAAAATCGTAATCTATTGTTCTCTCTCTATCTGTTGATTTGAATACTGAGACCCCATTTTATTAATTCCTCATATTATATTAGAAAAAAGACACTCTAACGTCGTTTTAGCATCTCTTAAAATATGGTAGTATATCCGGGTAATATCGTAGCAAACAGCTGTATAGTTTTAGAATCCAATGTAAATACACATTTCCATTTGGAAAGTATTTATAAACACAAATGTAAATAAAACAACGCTGTGTGCCTTTACTTAAAAGCAAAATGACATAATACAATTAAAATTATCTCTTAATTTAAAGAATTTAGTTAAAATTATGCATAAAAATGGGAGTCATATAACTTTCATATTATTGAAGATTGTATATCATAAAAATGTTGAACTAGCAAGAAAAAATACATTGCGATAATACATTTTCTTCAATATTTTATCAACTGGTACATCAGAAGCGATAATAACAAGGCAAGTGATTCATCCATAAATATTAACAAATAATACGGGAGACATATCGGAATCATTATGTCTGGTATCTTAATATCATTATGTCTGGTATTTGTTTATCTTATTAATCATCAGTAGTATTTTATACGTAGTAATTATTTATACTTCATAGTATCTATAGTATAGTTCTTCATCTATCATAATTTGCTCTGTTTCTTCAACTCATTCAGCTCCAACCAAGAGTCCTCTTTCATTGCAACGAATTAACATTAGATACATAACAACATATCTGCGAATGTGTTTTGATGGTAAGAAGTTGGTTTAAATAACAGGTTAATTGAAAAGTCCCCGGCCTACCGTAGTAAAACATATTTTTTGGCAAAATTATTATTTTGATTCAACATAATTCCCTTCAAGAGTGATACAGTGATTATAGTGACGTTCCAACTTTTCGATATCATTTTTGTAGTATGATTTGTCCTTTGCTTCAAGACCGGCCTCAGTTTCGGCGATCACCTCTTCATTCGACGAAAATTTCTTCCCAGTGAGCATTCTTTTGAGATCTGAGAACAGGAAATAATCACTGGGTGTCAGATCTGGAGAATACGGTGGATGAGGAAGCAATTCGAAGCACAGTTAATGGATTTTTGCCATCGTTTTCACTGACTTGTGACACGGTGCATTGTCTTGATGAAGCAGCTCTTTCTTTTTCTTCAAATGCGGCCGTTTTTCTGCAATTTCGTCCTTCGAACGGTCCAATGACACTATGTAATAGTCGCAGTTGGTGGTCCTTCCTTTTTCAAGGTAGTCAATGAAAATTATTCCATGCGCATTCCAAAATACAGACGCCATGGCCAAGGACCAGTCGACTGTTGCGTTTTCCCACGCTTTTGAGGGGGTTCATCATGTGCGGTCTACTCGGATGACTGTCGATTGGACTTCAGAGTGAAATGATGGAGCTATGTTTCATCCATTGTCACATATCGATGCAAAAACTCGGGTTTATTACGCTTGATCATCTTCAAACACTGCTCCGAATTATCAACTCGTCGTTGTTTTTGGTCAAAAGTGAGCTCACGCGGCACCCACTTTGCACAGAGCCTTCTCATACAGTTCACTCGATATCTTTAGAGTGTCTGCTATTTCATTCAATTTCAATTTACGGTCATTCAAAATCATTTTGTTTTTTTTAATGTTTTCGTCGGTAACAACCTCTTTTGGGCGTTCACGTCTTCGGTGCTCATTTCACCACGTCTAAACTTAGCATACCAATCCTTGATTTTCCTGGGGCAGTGTCCGGAAACTCATCAAGCCAAGTTTTTGCTTCAACTGTATTTTTGTCCCTTCAAAAAGCTATATTTCATCAACACGCGAAATTCCTTTTTATCCATTTTTTTCACAATAACAAAAGTTGCTTCACTAAAAATGCTATAATTTACAAATTAATGATCCGACAGCTGTCAAATTTATACACGCATCTTTTGAGTGTTAGGGTTAACTAAAAACATATGGATTTAATTCTAGTAGTGCCATCTATATGTCAGGCCAGGGACTTTTCAATTCGCCTGTTAATCCCATCACTCCTCAAAAATTCACAGATGTAAAAAATAAATAATCGGATTATTTATGCTTTTGACTGTGTTAAATCCAAAAATAACTCCCTTTTTGTCATAGGATGTCACGTTTCTTTACAATTTCGGTTGCTATGCTGCTAAACCATTATTGATACATTTTTTCTAATATACTTGCACTAGCACACATTAAAATCCTTTATTTTTTCAAATAAGGCTCCTTTTCATACATTTTTGCTTGTGGGAAGAATCTAGAAGGTTTCTCTGAAGCGTTCAATAGTAGTCTGAGATCATTGAGATGCTCCGTTTCCTTGGTATCTTTTCTCGATGTGTTTAATGTCTTGATAGTATCGTTCATCTCAGGAACTGTGAGTTTTAACAGTCATAAGCCGTCTAATATATTGTCCGAAAGGCCTGGAAACTTTGAAATTATGCACTTGAATCAATCTCAATCTTTGGGAACTGATTTTACAAATTGCTTCATCGATATCCATTTTATGAGTAGCTGTGGTAAAAGAACTTTATGTAGAGGTACCTTACTAACGTCCTGGATTTTTTTCCACGTTATTTTCGTTTGCAATATACCAAAATACATAAAAATCAGTTGAAAATACTGGTTTAGTATAATAGGTTTACTTTCTATGACAGATTGGTTTCTCCAGTTATAATTCTTGGTTATAGACTTATTAATACACTACTTAGAGATTAAGCAAGCTGCGTTATTTAGTTTGTGTTTGACAGCCATTGATAGCAGACAATATCCTGAAAAAACGCTGTATGTATTGTAAATGTGTGAGTTAAACAGAGATTAGATCAAAAGGTTTTACTTATAAAACTACCCTCGTATAGTGCTGCGGTTAAGGTTCCACCATGTTTTGAATAAACCATTGTGCAAAGCAATTTTTATTTAATATATTATCTGATCATATTCTAAATGCGATAACAATACTATCAACAACAAGTAAAACTTAAATGATTTTATAAAATGTCATACTATATTTATGGAACAGAAATATAAATCCTTATCGCACAACATAAATGATAAAGAATTTCACGTATACATACTTACATTTTTATACGAACGATGATTAAGATATTGTGGGTTTATTTCAAGTTCCAAGTAACGAGTACATCATGATGTATAACGTATTAGTTGGGTGTTAACCAAAGGATCGAAATAACAAAGAGTTTCCTATGTTGTTAGTGTGTTATGTTTAACAAAAAAATGTGTGTATTTTTTAGAAAAAAAATCATAGTGTAATGCGATCGAAACCGAAATAAATAACTCAAGTGGTAATACGTGATATTTGTATTGGGATAATACGAGTGTATTCGCGGTAAATAGTTATAAAGGAAATAAGGCGACATGACTCTGGTAATGAGAAGACATCCCATGGATGATTTTACCAGTAGAGTAAAATACGCTTTCATTCAAAATTCTCGGCGCCTGCGTCAATATAAAGGTAGGTATTTTTCTATACATATCAAGACAAATTAAGGTTTTCATAAAATAAAACAAAAACTACTTCAAGAATTATTTAGGATTTCGCATTTTCACTTCCAATTCGCTAATTCGAGGTCATATAAATACATAAAGAAAGCATTGGTATTTTACAAACTTATCGAAAGTAAATCTGTGTAAGTGCAGTTCACATATAACTAGACCGCACAAGCACGAATAACAATAAATAATACTATCACTCCATATAGCAACAACGCTAAATATCTGGGAAGGAATCTTGATGCAAGACTTCGCCGGAAGGAACATGGAACTGGAGTTAAAATATAGAAAAATATATTGGTTAATTGGAAGAACGGCCCCCACTTTTACAAAGTTTTCTCATACCCAAATATTGGTGAATGATATGATGTACACATTCAGTTGATATCTTTGGAGTGTCTGCTATTTCATTCAATTTCAATTTACGGTCATTCAAAATCATTTTGTGGATTTTTTTAATGTTTTCGTCGGTAACAACCTCTTTTGGGCGTCCACTGCTTTCACCGTCTTCGGTGTTCATTTCACCATGTCTAAACTTAGCATACCAATCCTTGATGATTGATAAAGATGTACAATAACCATAAATACTAAGTACTAGTAACTAGTACTAATAAACTACTAGTAACAATGCAATAAATGATTTTAAAAAATTGAAAAACATTCACACAAAGATTGACATATTTAGGGGTCTCTATTTTGCTTACAAGAACATAGCACAAATTACAAATTACATTCTTAAGAAGTAATTAAGATATATATACAAAATATGTAATTATAATTCAATTACGTATTTTAATTACAGGTAATTCAGATGCTGCCCAACCATACTTTTACCGAGTGATCTATTGTCAATCAGAAACCATAGTATATCTAATTAATTCAACCTTAATTATATACAGTCACATAATATCGCTTCCTGAGTATCAATCGAGAGTTCAATGAATTTTAAATAAGGCATTAGAGTCGAGTTCGTTTCGCTTATTGACATAACAAAGGGCTTATTAAAAGAAACGCTTATAAGTCGTACCGCAGTACCTAAACAAATTTCAGTATAATAAACGGTCCTTTATCTTGTCCAGACGTCCAAAGAGCATACTTTGTGGGTAAGCCGCCATTCGGACCTTAATGATCTTCGATGTTGAACTGAGAGCTTTATCTGAAGTGACTCTAAAAGCGTCAAAACGGTTTTAAATGTTATCTGTTACAGAACAGATGTTTTACTAGATCCACTTAGCCGCTGCTATAAAGATTACAATAATGTTATCGATAAGAAATGTGTGACAATGGTGATAACAATTATTTTGGAACTCTTAATCTAAATAATAACGTGAAATCGATGTTTTATTCTATAATAGTTAACATAATTCAGTCAATATTTTTACCTCGATGATAAGTCAACTTTTATCAAGAATTCAATACACATATAGCACAAATTTCAATAGAGTATGTTTATCATTACTTTATATAAATTAATTAATTATACTGATTGCTTCACAGGTACCTGCTCTTATTTATTTATTGAATTATAAAGTTTCTTTAAATATCAATGTTTGTTGCCTTTTTTTAGTGCTCCAAAAGCGAAACATAAAAATAATTCTATGAATTACTAACAGTTATACGTAAATTTATAAGTTAATATTAAGCGAAACAAGAATATCTCGTGTACTAGATGAAGTACCGTCAAATATCATAGAAAAGTTTGACTGATTGCTATTTTAAGATTATCGTAGATTCGATCCATATGAAATTTAAAAATATATAACAAAATATTATTGTATATAATAATCATTATACTTACTATACAATTTAAATAAGATTTAGCCTTAAAGCATAGACAACCTCCAGAAGTTAAAATCACATGAACTCATATAGTGTAAAATCTTAACTTTTGCTTAAGCAGTCTAACTTAATTTTAATTAGAGTTAACTACATGCTCGTGTATTATTTATCCCACACTCGTTCTGCTTGTATATTTATGCAAGTACAACTTAACAATACTAATAAATTGATTGTATTGTAATGTAAGACTGTACTAAGCAAGATCTAGCTAATTTAAAAAATATATAAAAACATCAACCTCAAATAAAAAATTCAGATGCAGACTTTAGACCAACCTATGACAAAGATTGTGGAGTATTAGCAGCACGTTAATGCAAGCAAGTACAGTTTTAGAATACAGCAAATATTAATGATTATAAAATAAATAAATAGAACATAATGCAAAATAAAACCGTATAAATATATATTAACCAATATTTTAAAGTTACTTGGTAGATTAGCGTTGGGAACTATCGACTGAAAACAGTCGAAACAGGCGATAGAAAAAATAGCGACTGAAAATAGTAATTACTATTATTATATTAGTCATTCTAGCCATTTTTTTACCAAAATATCTTCAGATGTCAATACATTCTTGGTCAGTAGTTTTGTCTTGAATTTGGAGTTGTGGAACTATATTTGTATTTTTTGAAGATAGTATGGAAGATACCTCTTTTGTAATAACTTTTTGTATCGCCTCAACATTATATGCAATACCAAATCCTGCTTTTATAAATCTAGGATCTAAAAATGTGGATTTCCCGTATATCGTATTCATTTCTATAATTGCCATTTTGTTATTGTTGTCATCTAATACACAATTTTGTCATTTTTTCCCCATTCACTTGTTAAAATCCTGGATTTGATGGAATGTTGCAGTCCTCTTATTAACCGTATAATTAAAAACATCGTTGGGATATCTTTCACTAGATAACTAGGTGGTCATTATTTCAATGGGCTAAAAGTTGAACACATTCTGTTAAGATAGTCCATTCGTTAACAAATAAAAACTGTGGTGTTCTTCTTAATAGCCAACAAAAAAAATTGTTGAATATTAAAGTAGAGTTTTCCTATCAGAAAATGTATTTACTACAAATATTTAAAATATTTTATTCACCTCTTTACGGTTAATATTTTTAAAAGAAATTTAACAACTGCCACTGTAAAAAAATTCTTCAAATCTTTTGGATGTATGCAATTTCTGAAACCTTTGTAACCCAATTTTAGTTTTCAAGATTTTAGGAAAAAAGTTCCGACAAACAAGAGGCTTGGACAAAAATCGTGAAAGTTTATCAAAAAAGTATTACCTATCATGCCAGTCAAAAGTATCTTACTATTTATCATTTACAATTTAATTTTTTTGCCCTCGAAAACTAGCATTTCAAAATGCTGCTATATTAATTTACAATATATAGTTATTTACAAGTAAACTACAAAAAAAAACATAAAACCACATATATTATATATAAATATATATAAGCATAAATTCAAGGACATTCAACGCATTACTTTCAAGGTCGCTTCTAGGACGGAAGGCCAGAACGTTAAAAATCAGTCGAATGAACTAGTAGAACCGAAAATAGTTACTAAAATTACACGACCGAAACAGTCGATAGTAAATAGTGACCAAATCAGTCGGACCGAAAATAGCGATTATATAAACAGTCGGTAGTTGATTTCAGTCGATAGTTCCCAACACTAATATTTATGTATTTTTTCAATTTCTACTTATTTTCTTATATCAATGATAATGCTGACAATAGTTATATTAATAAGGTCTCTATTCGTCACTTGACAATTTTTAAGAACTAAATCCTTGATTTACATGACGTGATATTTATTAATAGATGTTGAAGGACGATTAGGGTTTCCATTAACCTCCACACCTTCTCTGCCTTCTTCGAATACTTTATATCAGCTTTTGTATATAAACGAATAAGATTTATCACAACTGCTATTCCGAATGTTTTCATTCATGTTACAAAAATCGATAAAACCAACGAAATTTGGTGCTGCCAACCTGACAAAAAACACAATTTTATCCGTCATAACTGTCTATATATATTATTCAAAAATCAGAATAATATATAAATATTTGTTTGAAACAAAACATCATTAATAAAACCCTAAACTTTTTACTCCAACCGTTCGAATTATATATAGTTACCCGAGGTTTACCCGTTGCTGTTTTGTTTCATCTGAAAATAAAAATAGTTGACAAGACAGGATACTTGCCAACAGTCTGCGTTTACCCGACAATGATTAATACAAATAAATCTCACTTTCATCCGGCCAATAGAAATAACAGCGATAATTAACAGAAAATGTGAGAGTTGAGGTGGGAAACAGGGAGTCATTTGTTTATTATTGTCGAATTAGGCCGAGTTTATAGAAAGAACCGAGGCTTAGTCATCTAGGCGATGGCGAAAGAATATTTTGTAAATAAATGAGGAAATATACCCTAGAGCGTTTTTGTATAGCGAAAATATCACTTGGTGTCAGTTCGTTAGCTTATGCATTATCTGTTATATAAAATATTTTTAATAGTTTCCACATTTCCATAGCCCTTCTGAATAAGAAATTGAAACTGAACAGGCCACGTTGCATCAGTTAGATCTAGTGATTGTAGAAAGTAAATTATTCAAAAGAGTTCTATGATCAAATTTTAGTTTATTCGCGATATCGCCAGATGAAAGTGCAGTGGTAAAAGCGACGAGACGGTCCACCTACTGTTGCGATAGTGGCGGGTTGGAATCCTGCTGGGGTATAGTCGTAAATTTATGAAAATGAATGACCGACTGAATGAATTATTGAATGAAAATTTATGACAAGGAAAATGATCCCAGTGACGCCAGTAACCAGGCTGGGTAAGACCGGATGTCGTCTGGAATGATTTCTAAGTTGGACACTCGCCAGTCGGTAGTTAAACAGTCGGTGCAGTCCAGATAAACACTCGTTGGTAAGAAATATATAAAAAAACAAGAATCATCAACAAACATACCACATACATATCAATAACCCTAGGCTCTTAAGTGACCTTTTGGAGTATCAATTTTCAAGTGCAATAATTTTTGTTCGAGCAAATGAATTGAAGCGAATGAAATTAAATTAGAACAAAGAGGAGTAAATAATAAAACTGCAACAATCATTCAAGAAATATACAGGATAAATAACAATGCCTTTATTGTAGACAACACGAAATCAATCAACCTCAAAACACAAGCAGGGCTAAGGCAAGGCAGATGTTTAAGTCCAACCATGTTTATAATATTAAAACAGAATTATATAGTCTATTTAAAGTTTTTTTGTACATACATCATCAAGATGTTTAATATATTGCCTGCCGTAATTTCTAAATTCGTTTTAGAATCAGACAATATTTTCCTTCTTATTTTATTTTAGTTAAAAAGAGACTGCTACAATGCTGTATGATTAGTTCGAACACGTAAATGAATGAGCCTGTCAAAGTCGTCCGGTTGTCAGATATATGCAAAATTCCTGGAAGCAATAGTGATAAGAGGTTATAAATCTAACCTGTAAACTATTGTAGCTGTATAATTAACTGTAGTTTTTAGATGTACTATACTGTTAAAATAAACTATACTTGATAACATTTTTGTTCAATTATTTTATTTAGATTAGGATTTTGTTGTATATCAAAGCTCAACTTAAGTAAAACTCAGAGTAAATGCGGCAACATTGCGACGTTTTAACATAACAAATTTTGATGACGTATGTACAAAATAAATTTTAATACACAAAATACAAAATATCTTTTAATAGAAATATCTGTAGGAGCTTTTGCTAATTATTTCATAATAACAAATTATACTTTTGACCACCTAAATAAATGCATTAAAATATCTGGACATAAAAATGGAAGGTTTCTTTTTCTTAAGCGTTATATTAAATGTTCAATGTGGCTACGATCATCAAAAAGAAAAAAACATCTATATTAAACGATCTTAATTTAAAAAGACCGTTAAATAGCCGACCAATTCTTATTCGAAATTGCCGCTGTGACATCATAACACATAAAATGACCGTCAAACTAATTGAATGATTAATATAAGCAACGGTTTTATTAAATAAACCACTCGAAAGTGAGACAGGCATGGATGGGCGTGAAAAGTTGTTAGAGAGCTCTTCAGTTCAAACGGAATTCCAGCGCTCCATTTGCATTAAAACTAGATTTGTAATATATATCGGCTTTTGATCTATTATATACAGTAAATATATAATAAAAGATATGGCCCATCATTTAGAGTACTTTACTATAAGGTTGTAAAGCATTTTTAAAGAATTGTAGCCCTTTGGGTAAGACTATTAGCCCATTTTGATAATCTGCATCAGGTTGTGTTTATTCTTTGCTAATTCTACAGTTATTTTTTTATGGTTGTGAACATTTGATGAAATCAGAAAAAAATTTATAAAACATTTCTTTTTAATTGGCAATGGAGGAAATTTAAAAAATATTGGAAGCTAAATCAAAAAATTAAGTTTATGAATATATATTAATCCCATTAAGTATCTATTAGTACACTATGTATTACTGGTACAAAATGAATTCGATAATGTAACTAAAACTGAAATATGTATACAAATTAAAATATACTCTAGATGTGACAATATCTAGAAAAGGGCCTGGATGGAATCAATTTTCAAAGCTCATATAATGGCAGATAATGTAAATTGTATTAGTTATCTAACTCTCTTTACTAGGGTATGTTAAATTTTTATATATCAATATAGTGCCTAAAGTTGCAAGATTACCAGAGAGCCAAAGATATAAGATATATTTAGAGCACATTGGTGGTGTGTATAATTATAATACATAACGGAATAACATATGTTATATCAATGCTGTTACTTTGATATTGAAGTTTACTATACTTGACATCAATTTTCTTTAAGTAACGTAATAAGTATATTAATACAAGTTTGATTTTATCAAAAAAGGAGACTAAAATATACAAAAAAAGACACTAAAACCTTGGAAATAAGTGCCTATACAATTGTGGTAGCAATCTTTCCATAAAACGTTTACTAAAAAGAAACTATTATAAATATTAAAATACTTAGTATTTTTCATAATTTTGAATGTAAATATTCACTGAAATCCACGAAATATAGCATAATTAGGTCGAATAAAATGCAAAACAATAATACAGGCAATATGCCGATGCATTATAACGATTAAATTTAGAAAATAACAAGAAGTTGTATGTCGTCAATCAAATAGAATGGAAAATCATATTTCAAGTTCTCCTGAATAGATTAACAACAGTTCCCAAAGGCCTCCGGCCACGTTCGGGCCGGACAACAACAGCAAAACGGATATGAGATAGTTGAAGAGTCGCGTGTTGATCACGCAACTCGTCAAAAAGGACTCGCACTCTGTACGTGAGCTGAATAATAATCAGAGAAAATTGCAACCATGTAATATTTAATGGCAAACAACGTACCGTCGTATATTTCGGCTTTATTTTTTCGGTACGTAGAGATAAAATTAAATTATAACTTAAAAATTAGCCTCCTAAGAGTGCCAGTTTGTCAATTTGCCAACAGGTCAGTTGAAAACCTGAAGCTACTAGAATTAAATCCATATGTTTTTTAGTTAGCCCTAAACCTCAAAATATGCGTATATAAATTTGACCGCTGTCAAATCATTAGTTTGTGAATTACAACATTTTGAATGAAGCAATTTTTGTTATTGTGAAAAAAAATGGGTAAAAAGGAATTTCGCGTATTGGTAAAATATTGATTTTTGAAGGGAAAAAATACAGTTGAAGCAAAAACTTGAACAGTTGAACCGGACAACACAGAATAGTAGTTAATTAATTTGTAAATTAAGATTGTATTAAGCATATCTAATGTAAGATGTAATTAATAAAAAAGTTTTTTTGATATTAATAACAAGTCCAGACAAGAAATTCTAATTATTATCGGACAGTTCAATACATCCAGTTCAAATGCTAAAAACTTTCCAGACAAGATAGGAGTTGATGAATCATAGTTGGAAGAAGGTTCCATGCCAATACTGTTACATTGTAGCTATTGATGCAACCAAATAATAATCTCTGGAGGTTAAGCTTCAATTGAAGCATATTTTATCCACTAAAAGTAGTGTTTAAACAACTGAAGGAAGTTATTTTTTCTATTATGTTGTTTACTTGCTAAAAGTTTATATATCATAACTTTTTGTCTACAGAGAATTCTGAATTCCCGAGAGATTCCAAAGTTTTTGGACATGTACTGAGACAATTAAAAGCATAAATATACAAAAGTGGATCCTTTGTATCCATCTTTTTTCTAACAAAATAATCAAATGCTCTTTAACAAAAGTTCAACAAAATGCAACTTAAGTTTCCAAAAAAAAATCGACTCAATTACCATCAAATTCATAAAATAAATATAATTCTACGCGTACAAAACGTCATATTAACACTTATTATTAAACTAAAGTGGCCTAATTATATAAGACTTTTTCAGACTTCTTTCAAAAGAAGAAATTTCAAACTTCTGTTAATATAAACCAACGACTTACATTTATAACACTTTAAATTATCTATTACATCGTTACTAGTCGTTACCGACTATTTTACAATTTATTTCTACAAAATTTAAAAACTAGATATACAATATTATATACCTAGGTGGGCCTATCGGTACTTACTTAGTCTATATATTATCAAATATTAATAAATTCATCTCACTACACTACACAAGATCAAATGGTTTGTATTTTGTGAGTCTGTGTCCTTTCCTGGTGTTATCCAAAAGTTGTGATACTTCTATATTAAGATGAGAATGGAGTTTCTCCTCATATCTCCTTACAATTCCACTTACAATCTTGATTTCCGAAGTGACAGTCGGTATCTGAAGGTCTCGATGTGAATAATCAGTCCTATAGCATCTGGGTGTACTTACTATGCTTCTTAGAACTTTGTTTTGTACACAAATTTTATCCCGAATAAAACAAATCTAATTTGTTGCTTGTACCGACTTCAAAGAAAAAAACGTAAATAGAAAAATGGGTTTAGGCAGGTATTAAGCTAAATTGGTGTATATAGTAGAATATAAAATAAGTAGTACATAGGTTAAATAAGGCTTTTGTTTATTTTTAGTTATTACAACGATTATTATGAACATATTTTATTTTAAAACATTTTTTTTGTGTTAAAAATCTAAGTTTGATTATTTTTTACTTTTTAGTGAGTTCCTTAACTAAGTCGGTTCAAGTTGAAGTTTACCATACTAAAACACATTTTTTTGGCAAAATTAGTTTTTTTTTTCATTCAATATAATTCCCTTCAAGGGTGATTATAGGGACCCTTTTCCAACTTTTCGATGCCATTTTTGTAGTACGATTTGTACTTGGCTTCAAAATGGGCCTCAGTTTCGGCGATCACATCTTCATTCAACGAAAATTTCTTCCCAGCGATCATTCTTTTGCGATCTAAGAAGAGGAAATAGTCTCTGGGGGCTAAATCTGGAGAATACGGTGGATGAGGAAGCAATTTGAAGCCCAATTCATGGATTTTTGCCATCGTTTTCACTGACTTGTGACACGGTGCTTTATCATGGTGAAGCAGCACTTCCTTTTCTTCATATGCGGTTGTTTTTCGGTGATTTCATCCTTCAGACGGTCCAATAACGCTATGTAATAGTCGCTGTTAATGGTCCTTCCTTTTTTAAAGTGTGAAAATAATGAAAATTATTCTATACGCATCCCCAAATACAGACGCCATAACCTTGCCAGCCGACTATTGCGTTTTCTCACGCTTTGGAGCGGGTTCATCGTATGCAGTCCACTTGGATGACTGTGGATTGGACTTCGGAGTGAAATGACGGAACCATGTTTCATACATTGTCACATATCGATGCAAAAACTCGGGTTTATTACGCTTTATCATCTTCAAACGCTGTTCCGAATCATCAACTCGTCGTTGTTTTTGGTCAAAAGTGAGCTCGTGCGACACCCTCTTTACACAGAGCTTTCTCATACCCAAATATTTGTGAATGACATGATGTACACGTTCATTTGATATTTTTAGAGTGTCTGTTATTTCATTCAATTTCAATTTACGGTCGTTCAAAATCATTTTGTGGATTTTTTTAATGTTTTCGTCGGTAACAACCTCTTTTATGCTTCCACTGCGTTCACCGTCGTCGGTGCTCATTTCACCACCTCTAAACATAGCATACCAATCCTTGATGATTAATTTTCCCGGAGCAGTGTCCGGAAACTCGGCATCAAGCCAAGTTTTTGCTTCAACTGTATTTTTTCCCTTCAAAAAGTAATATTTTATCAACACACGAAATTCCTTTTTATCCATTTTTTTCACAACAAGGAAAGTTGCTTCACTCAAAATGCTATAATTCACAAACTAATGATCCGACAGCTGTCAAATTTATACACTCATCTTTTGAGGGTTAGAGCTACCTAAAAACATATGGATTAATTCTAGTAGCGCCATCTATATGACAAGCCGGGTACTTTTAAATTGACCTGTTATGTCATTAGAGGCGCCATCTATAGATTATACCACGAATTTTACATCCGACATCATGATGAATAATTGTTTGTACTAAAAAAAACTTTTTAAAAATGGCTTGTTGTTGTCGAACCTACACGTTCAATTTGCATGAGCGTATTAGGCAGTCATAAAAAAATAACAATCAATAATGTGCTTAAAAAACGAAAGAATATTCGTATAAAACCGCCCACCACCGCCACTTTCGTGTCCGAGTGTATAGCGACGAAGAGGTGTATTAAATCTTATACTTTGCCATTAACATTGGAAATTTTATTCTAAATTGCTATTTATTAAATTAATTTATATGATGATTTGAAATTTTAACTGCTATATGGTCCTTGAGTTCTAGTTTTTAGATAATATCAAGAACTACGCAGTAAAATTATATCATGCAATTTTATAATAAGTTTATAATTAAATAATTTTTGTTTATGGATTACATCTTACATTCGATATGCTTAGTACAATCTTAATTTACAAATACACTTATACAGTAAACAAGATTATGTGATTCCATCTTCTAATTTCCTGCGTGTTGTCCAGCAGCTGTATTGCTTCCACGTTGCCGTGATTTAGCAACCCTATTTCATGTTTTCAGGCGAATTAAATAAATGCAGATAAAGTAGTTTTGTTTTAAGAAAATAAGAAAAATATCGGAATAAAATAGTGTTGATAAAAAATATTGATTCAAAACTGTTACACATTGTTCCAACGGTTTATAGCTTTAAATAAAATAAAAACGACGAAAAACAATCTGGTTTTCTTTTAGAATATAACCACATTTTCAAAAATTTTTTTCAATATAATATAATCTATTATACGTAAACTTCAAAAGAGTAATGAATCAGTCTAGTTAGGTGCAGAGTACATACAGGCTTTATCACTCAATTTATTAAATGACATTAAGCTCTTCCCTGAAGCTTTAAATTAATTAATTTATATAATTTGATGGATATAATGTTACATCCTGTTTAAGAACGCGATCACTTATTTACACTATATCAAGCATCGACCATTAAAAGTTAAATATTCATGCAATATATATATATATATATATATATATATATATATGCTTGGCAAGCGACGTACTCGCTAATATACAAATATGCTGTATAATAAGTTACAATGCAATCTTCTCTACAAGCCTACGCTGTTATTGGTAGTTAATGTTACATATTTCATCAGCAATAATCATCAGTTGTAAAGTTTAAAAAGAAAAAATTTCTTGTTAAGAAGTAAAACACAAATATCACTTTACAATGACTAAAAAAAAATACAAAAGAAGTTTAATTAATACTTTTGCAACTGGCAAAACGAAAAATAATATCGAAATGTTTGAAACGATAATCCTCTTATAACAAGAAATCAAAAACAAGGGCATTTTTAAAAACAGAGGAATACAAATAAAGAAAGATAATAGTGGGAAAACAAAAATGTTAAGTAAACGTCAAGAACATTTAAATACATGATATGCAAATGCATACAGATGACTTATACCAACAAAATAAAGCATAAAAAGTCATGAAGGAGTCAAGATCGGTAGAACGTGCATTTTTAATGTGATGATTTCATCTTTCCTATAAGAAAATATAATGTATTTTTACATCGTACATTAAATATACTTAGTATTATCTTAGTTTATAAAATTAATTTATATTATACATGTGTTGAAAAATCTCGGGCGTAACAAAGAAACTCCAGTTTTTTGTTCAAAATTGTCTTTATTCAACAACGTAATTTCCAACGTAATAATCAAGAGCTACACACACATCATTCCAACGCCACTCTAACATTCCAATGCCACTTTGATAGAACGATTTATCTTTTGCCTCAAAATAGGCCTTAACCTTAGCGATAACCGCTTCATTCGAGTGAAATTTCTTGCCAGTGAGCATTTTTTTGATAGCCATTAGTCACCGGGAGCCAAATCTGGAGAATACCGTGGATGTGGGAACAATCCGAAGTTCAATTCATGTAGTTTTGCCATTGTTTTGATTGAATTGTGAAACGGTGCCTTGTCTTGATAAAACAAAAACTTTTTCTAAGCCATATGCGGTGATATTCACTGTTGATGATAGATAGTTTCAAGATAGTCGTTGAATATTACCCCACGCTCATCCCAAAATACCGAGGCCAGAACCTTTCCAGCCGATTGTTGTACTTTCGAGCGCTTTGGACGAGGTTCCCAATTGCTGGCCACACAGATGACCATCGGTTTTATTTCAGAGTGAGGTGATAGATCTATGTTTTCATTGTCACGTATCGATGCAAAATTCCGGCTTGTTACGTTTAAACATGGTCAAATACTGCTCAAAATCATCAATACGTTTTTGTTTTTGGTCAACAGTGAGCAAACGCGGCATCCACTTTGAACAGAGTTTTCTCATAGTCAAATGTTCATGAAATATAAAACCAACATGTTCTTCTAAATCTTTACGATCTTAGCTAACTCATGCAACTTTTCGATCATTCAAAACGAATTTGTGCATTTTTTTATGTTTTCTGGTGTTACCACCACATTTGAAAGTTCATTGTGTTCTGCATCATCGGTGTCTCTACGACCACGTTTGAAGTCAACAAAGCAATGTTTTATTGTTGTTTCTAATGGCTAAGCCATTTATTCGCTTAAACAGTATTTTTTTTCCCATCAAGAAGCGGTATAAAATTAAAACACGAAATTATTTTTGATTCATTGTTTTGAACATAACAAAAGTAGTCTCACTCTTAGCTCAATAACTCATAAACTTATGAGCAGAATATCATGAAATTTTAACAGTATTCTTTTCAAGGTTAGTTTTGAAGATTAAACACTATATACGTTCATGTAGTTTGATTCGCTTCAATCTTTTGGTTTCCCATGTGTTCGCATGTCCTAAGAATATAATAACATACTTTGTAAACACACAACAAGTAGTCAACAAAGACATTCGAGTGCGAGTTTAAAAAGGAGAACTGAAAGGATTATTTTTATCAATTAAATGTTATTATTGAGACTGTAAATCTTTGGTATCTACCACCATGATTCTAAAGTTACAATTACAAGAGCTTCCAAGATGCTGTGAACCAGGTGTTGGCTTTATGTTAGAAATATTACGTTTAGTTTTTATTAGATTTAAATAGAATTTTATTCGTGGATTACCTTCAAACTTGTTGAACAATAAACTCGAATTATAAACCTTTGAACCAATTTTTTTTAAATCTTGGAACCTATAATATAAACAGACCAGCACCTTATTTGTCAGATTTAGCTCCCTCTGACTTCGGGATTTTCTCAGACATCATAAAAATATTTCGTGGAACACGGTATTCCACTGATTGAAATCAATAATCACGTAAAATAATGAAGTGTTGTCAAGTTATGTATTCAATTATTATATTAAAATAGATATTATCTTGAATATTTAAATTAACTGATCTTTCCACACTCTCCGCTTAAATGACATAATTATAATTCTTATAATGCAACATTCTTCAGCCGCTACGGTCTCTTACTCATATATAAACTTGTTGAGGTATATTAACTTATTAAGCTAATGTTTTAAGTACCTAAAGAATGCGAAGGATAATAAAGCTTAAAATGAACTTATTATATTAACCGAACAGAAGCTGGTCTGCATCAAATCTTTTAAAAAATATTAATTAAAATATCATAAAAGCATGGAAATTTACTATATGAGAAATAATTAATTAAATAAAAGTTTGTTGTCGAGAAAATGGATTTGTCAGCGTCGTTTATATAATGAATGAATAGTTTCAAAGTATTTGTATCTTACTAATAAAATATTTGTAATTTATTTTTCTCAGTTATTACAGTTATGATAGCGATCAATGTTATTTCACAGAAAAGGTTATCTAACTGTCAGAAACAGTCTATTACAATATTACAAACTATCGAAAATTGCACAGAAATCTATTATTTCTCGCCACTACAAATATTTAAAAATAAAGAAGTGAAATAAATCGATTGCTAAGCATTTCAAAACTAAATGATGCTGGGCTATATCTTCGGATAGATGGCGTAAAATTTATGAACTGGTGTGGAATACAGATAGTTATTAAGTTGGCGTTTTTATTTACAAGTTACTGAACCTGTCTAGCGAATGATTTATTGCTTTATGAAAATTATGAACATAATTTTATGATAACACGGTAACATTCCCGCTAAGAGGCTATAAGGCTTGAAAGATGGTTAGCTACGACTAAGATATATTTATTTACGCGATTATTTATTATTCAGATTGGTGTATGATTCGAAAAAAACTCTTTATAAGAGACTGAAAGAAGAATCAGTGGATTAACACATATTTACCATAAAAGCTTTTAATTTGCTTTTAATAATAAGGATATACATGTTACTTCTATAGTATATTCAGCAATTGTTTCTTCATTTTTAAAGTTCCAACGAGTTTAATGCATTAGGAATCTTCCTATACTATATAGAATAGCCCGTGGACAATAAATATTATTATATGATTTCCGTTATATGATATAACTGTCCTGACATGAAGAAGATCGCTTCAGTAAGTAATATGCTGTACAACTTATAATCTAAATCTTATTCTAGGTACTGTTCTAACTTATTTTAAAAATTATCCTAACATATTCTAAAGGCTATTCTAACTTATTCTAGATATTATTAAATCTCACTCTATGTGTCTATTTACTACACAACACTTTATTCTGGAACCTCTGGAAGATATCTATGTTAGATTTGCTAGTAGTACCCCACATTGAACATCATAGGTCCAAATGGGCCTAAGTATTAACTTATACAATAAAACTTCGTTATCTAATGATAATTTTTGGTTTAGTTTAAGCCAAACGCTGTTTGCATTCCCAGATATTTAACGTTGTCTGCTTGCGGAAGTTCATGATTTTTTCTTGTACAAAGAGTGAATGTCACATGGATATTGTCTCCTTTCCTTTGATACGCCACGTTTTCAACGACAATTAGACTTTGTTAAGATGAAGTTGGGGTTTCTTGTGGCTAATATTGGATCCTCGTGTGTTGATAAAACCACTATATCGTCGGCATATTTTGCAACAGTAGTGTTTCTTGAGGTCGGTAGGTCAGCTGTATACAAGAGATATAATAGTGGACCCTACGGAACACTCGAATATATTGGGTGTAGGTCAGTGTATTCTTCAACCTGTTTGATAATAAAATGTCTGTTTATGAGGTATGATTTCAGAAGTTGAAAGTGCGTATGGGACAAAAGCTTTTTTGAATTTAATTTGCAGTCCAGTGTGCCACACCTTATGAAGGCCTGAGATATATCGAGAAATGCAGCGGAGCCATAATTTTGATCGTTTAAGTTTTTGTTAATTTCGTTGACTAATCCATGTATTTGTTCTGTTGTTCCATGTTTATTGCCGAAGCCAAATTGATGGTCTGGAATAATATTTCTCTCTTCTGCGATTATTTTGAGTCCCTTAATGTATAGTTTTTCAAGAAATTTAGAGATCACTGATAACAGGCGTATAGGGCGATAAGAGGAGGCGTCTTCTGATTTTTTTTCCAGGTTTAAGAATCATAATGATTTGAGCCATTTTCCAAGTGTTAGTAAAGTAATTAAGTCTTATCATGGCATTAAATATGAATGTTAATAATTTGATGCACTCTGAGGGCTCTTTTAAGATTCTTCCGGTAATTAGGTCACAACTAGGAGCTTTTTTAGCATTTAATTCTTTAAAAATTGTCTATTTTACTTCCTTGGCAGTAAATTTCTCATGTGGCAGATCAAAATGAAATGTTAAGAAACTCAACTATATTATTTCCTTTTGTTGCGGATATCTCAGACGGGTACGGATTAAATACTGTTTTTAAATTGTATATGTGTATTATGTTGTTGAGGTTTTTTAATTTTTTTTATTACTTTCTAGGGAGAATATTCCGTTGCATCTAAATACTTTTGAATTCCCTGATTTTGTTAAAACTTTTGTCTGAACTTTCAGCTCTCTTTTTGCTTTGTCGAATTTTCTCTTGTTTTCTTCTATTCTGATTTATTGCCAGATTTTTCGCCGTTTTCTCTTTTCAGCAATTTTTTGTTTGATTGTAGATGAAATATAATTAAATTATTTTGATATGTCGCGCTATTAGGTGTTGCATACCATGCGGCCTCTTGTATAGATTTTGTTATATTTTTTGCTGCTATTTCTGTATCTCTTTCTGTTTTGAGAGGTAAATTTAAAGATATTAAACTGTCTATTTTCTCTCTAAATAATGGAGGCTGTTGGCAAATTTCTGTTAATTTATATTGTAGCAATTTTTCTCAATAAATGCATTTTTAGAGTGGAAAAATGAGCAGAATGTATGTACCTAATACAATAGTACGATTTTTGAATGAATCTAACTTATTAAGTTATAATATGGATACGCTATTGCCATGCTGTCAGAAAGAGGGAACAAGTTGTCAAAAATGAGGGAAAATATTTTGATTGTACCCACGTTTTTCAATAAATGGCTTTTAAAAATGGTTATAAAATATGTGTGACATAACCTCAATTTTCTAATAGGAAGCGCATTAAGATATCAAGCGGACAATATAATGCGAAAGAAATGTTTAAAGTGTCGCCAACTACATTCCGACGTCAGCAGCGTAAATAATGTACCAATGTAATTATTTAGAAAGTGATACTCTCGACTCGGAGAATTTCAGTTGAAGCGCTATAGGTGACATGTCTGTAAATAACACTCTTGAAGAATAAATTTACGTAGTCGTTTGTGGACCAGAAGTGTGTTGATTTCTTGGTAAATAATGAAGTCGCCGTTCCCAGAACATAACATGATTTTTCCTTGTTTTTTTATTGCAATTATGCAACGTATTTAAGTTGTTTAATTGTGTCATATAATATTCTATTTTAACGTCCTATTAATATTCTTTATTTTAATATTTCTCTGTTTTGAAAGTCTAATAACTACAGAACCTTTATATTCCCGTGATAATTAGATACTTTGCTTGATGTAGGCGTCTCTTTACTAGTGGGATCATATTTACATTTTTTTAGATTTATTATCATCATCAGCACTGTTATTATAACCTGGTTTACAAGTCTGAAGTAATTCCTTAATCTGAATAATATGCCTTTACATTTGACAGTTCATTGTTGTAAGCTTTACGTCAGCAAGGGCCATACGTTTATTACATATATCTTTCTTGTCTTTTTTTTAACCGACTGTAAAAGAAGGAGGAGGTTCTATGTTCGACTGTATATTTTGTTAAATATATATTCGCCGATTTCTTCGTCAATTGTGGACCGATTTTAAAAATTCTTTTTTTATTCGATAGAGTGCCCTTCCGAGGTGCTTCCATTGGAACCAAATCAAGATCTGATGGTGGAATCCGGGGAAATCCTCGAATTTCAAAGGCGCGTACAATGTTTTCACATATTGTTTCGTCTAAAATAATTAGATGTTTGTGTGTAATATTATTGCTGAACTGATGTGACGTAAGACACAACTCCTCAACGGTTAGGAACAGATGCCCGGGAAGAGATAAGTCTTAAAATAAAAGACGAATCGAGCTCCAGAGCGGCAGAATTCGTGTCGCTACAGAAAGCCATAGAACTGGTACGGGACAGAAGCCTCCCGGGACCAATCACCATTCGAACGGACAGTAGGATGTCCATATGGTGGGCCGAATACGCAAACACACGAAACAAGGACATAATGCAAATCAAAACAACCTTGCTAGATTTGCAGAAAACCGGTAGTGAAATATGGCTAAGATGGTGTCGGAAAATGACAACGGAGGAAATGGTAACCGCGGACAGACTCGCGAGAAAAGCCACCGGAACGGAAGAAATAGGGCTAGAAAACCACGGATAGATCAGCACCAGAACCATCAATAGGATCAAAGAAGGAGATGTAAAAAGAAGGTGGCAAATATATTAGGAGCAATCCATTAAAGGAAGAACCTTTTACAACTACTGCCAACAAATAGGGGCAGGAAACATAGGACTGAGTAAGACGGCGGTGCAACTGATGACAGGCTACGGAAATATGCAAGCTTACCTGCACAGATTCAAACTGAAGGAGACCGATGGACTCTGTGAGTGTCATACAGGACCAGAAGACACTACGCATATCTTGGAGACATGCGAAATTGGAAAAAGGGTAGATGCCCGAAACAGGCATCGGACAGCCGACGGGAACTACCAGCTAAGAAAAGTAGACGGGATAGTCAGTGAGGAAACTGTCACAAGGATCAACGTTTGGGCCGAAACGGTGATTGATTTTGAGGAATGTGATACCCAGAATGACAGCAAAGGAGACAAATGCTGGCGCGCAAGAATGTGGCCAAGCTAGAGATCAGGGACTGAACATGACAGGGAAGTAAGCGAATAAAAAGCGCAATAACGTCATGACGGTACCGAACAGGCGCTCGGAGACTCATCCGTGAACCCTTTTGGAGATTTTTTATAGGAACGACCAGCTCAGAGCTTTTACAGCATAACATCACCAGAGCCAAAGAAAAATGGTCTACAATTTCAACGGTTAGGAGTTAGAGGATATTTCTTTAAATATTATGGGAGCGTATGCTTTGCTTACTAATGTAGTTCAGTATAAAAACAGTTCAGTTTGCTTTTTAAGCATTATACATATCATATGAGAAGCCGTAAAAACAATGCGGGCATTGCATTGCTCTATGGTATAGTGGTTAGAGCGTTCAACTCACGCGGAGGTCGTGGGTTCTATTCCCGGCGGTGGCAACGACTTTTTGTTCTAGTTTGGTTAGAACATTTGTCAAATCACCAAGGCCAGGTAGCGCACCCCGGGGCCTGAAGCGTTCCTTAGTTTCAATCATTGTTTCTTTATTCCTTTTTACTTCATATGGGCTTCACCTATCCTTTGTAATACTTAATAAACTTAAATAACTGCGTAATTTATTGAGTAAATAACTAACACTAAAAAGAGAAAAATAAAATACTTAAAAAAAAATTGAACCGACTTCAAAAAATAAATAAGTAACTCACCAAAAATTAAAAAATAATCAAACTTAGATTTTTAACACAAAAAAAACGTTTTAAAATAAAATATGTTCATAGTAATCGTTAGAATAAATAAATAAAAATAAACAAAAACCTTATTTACCTATCTACTACACGTATTTTATATTCTATTATATACACACAATTTAGCTTAGTACCTACCTAAACCTATTTATCTATATACAATAATATTTTAACTACTACCAACGAATCAATTTGAAATCGGTGCCGAGCCTAAACAATACAAAAATAATAATATAATTTTGTGTCCTATACACAAAATTAAATTACGCACAAAACAGTACTATTCAGAAGATCGTCAAAGGCAAACTGACGACGAAGGCACAGTTGATGCCTACAAATAAATGTACAACAATTGAAAATGTTCTTCAAATATCGTTCTGAAAACCTATTACATTCTATTTGTATATGCGCAAGAGAAAATATTAAACTAATTAAATAACAAAGCTCGTTGCACTTTCATTTCATCTCATTTTGCATAATACGTAACTACAGTAAAAGTAAAAGCTGATAATGTCACAGTTGTTGATAACTACGTGACATTAAACTTGAATCAAACTTTGTTGAATATTTAACACAAAACAGTGAAATTGTACAACATCCCTTCATTCATCAAACATGAAAACTTTTATTTCCTTATGTAAAAAACAAAAGTATTCTTCTGTAATGTTTAATGATTCATTATATTTACAAATACAATGAACTATATATTTTCTAAAATTCAGATCAGATCTGTGAAAATCTCCTTAGAATATTTAATAGAAAAATAGTATTTCCATTGAAATCAGTTCATTTAATATCAAGTGATAGAAATAGAAAGCGTTAACATATAGCATTTAATAAAATTAAAGCCTAACCAGAACGAAACCTTTTGGAGGACAGAATATATATTTCATAATTTCATTAATTTGCGGTTTGTACATCCGAGTAGAAAATTGATTTAACGTGATTTTTTTCGTTGTTTCAGGCCGAGGCATGAGTGAGTTGGGGGTAGTTCGAGCCAGTCCTGACTCGGACTGCAACAGCAATCTCAGAAGCTCATGCCTTAGTACGACCTCCTCTCAAGACATCGATTTCATACAAGACAACTCGGATTATCAATGGTTTTTGGATTATGGGTAAGGATATTTGTTTAGTTTAAATATTAGTATCGTGATATAAGGACCGTGGAATTATTTTAACGACTTTTTCGTCAATTCCAGTTGTGTTCAGGCTGTTCATTCATTTTGTTTTCATATGCATCTCAAAATATATTAGAAATATATTATTATTATTCAGAAAACCTCCCTGAACTTATTTGTTATTTGTAGATTCAAATCCAGCGAAGTAGTAATATTTCTTCGTCTTTTAATGAAAAATGTTTTTCACGCATCTTTTTTTAAAATATGACAGAAAAGAGTCTGCTAATTTCCGCAAATGCGATGAATATTCCAACCTTTGGTATTTCCAATCAAATGTTTTGGCAAATGAAAAGTCGTTATTATGTGATTTTTTATCAGGAATGTTTCCATTCAGCTAGTTTATTGTTTTACCAATAGGTAGTTTGAGGTAGTTTATTAGCGAAATTTTTGGGAACAATCTAACTAACAAAGACGGTATCAAAGTAAATAGTTTTCCATTAAGTATTCTTGAATTATTCGATGTATACATACACCAATCATGGAATGCTCTAAATTACATGTTCGATTTGTTGAAATTTGCTCCCGAAGGCCTTGTTATCTTTCAGAAGCTTATGGTGATGCAGATCCGTCCCTAATTGTCGGTTTTAGTTTGAACGATTTAAAACTGAAGATATTAATGTCAATAACAGAAAAAAAAACGGCCTGGATACCCAGAAAAGGCAATGAATTGCAAGACTTATTGGACGAAAAACCTGCTCACACCTTCAAGGAATCTTCAAACAGCAATTGGTGAATCAACTCTTTCCAAAAGTTTACATGCGATGGGAAAGATCCAAAAAGAGTTCCGTTGCTTGCCAGGCAAGAAAGGAAAAAGGTCTTCTGTGGTGTATAGTGACTGGTTTCGAAATTCTGAATGTAGCGACCTTGAGGCATGTCGAATTTTACATAGTGGAATAACGGTCTACAAAATACCCAGAAATATAATCCCAGATGATGAATACGGACGGGGTGCCACCAGCGCCAACTAAAACACGATAACGAATAGCTGGCAACCTCGAGACGTTTATCTCTGATGTTATTGAAGGGTATTTCCGATAATTCAGTACCCGACCATCGTTTAGTTTAGACGTGCCACCATCGACTGCCCAAGCCTCGTCACTAGGTAAAACCGCTGCCATCCGTTTTATCTATTTTGTATTTTCTACATTTTTTATATTGCCAATAAATAACGGTCACATAATGTAAACACCACTGTTTCATTTCATTTTACCTCCATTCACCGAGCCATATCATTTACCCTAAATGAAGAAGTGCAAAAATGAATCGATGATTACAAATTTAATTAAAACCATCTCTTTTGATCCAGCACCATCATGTTGCCAGAAAGATGAGAAAAAGTTCTAGAAAATAATGGAAAATATTTTCATTAATGTATAATGAAAAAATACATGCAATCTTTTAATCAAACATTTGTTGAGAAATCCCAGGACTAACACGTAGATGGCGCTAGTTTTATTCGATTCCCCCTTGTTCAGTTAATACTATCCTTCAATATGATGCTCTTAAAACTTGCTTCCTTATGGCTTCACACATATAGAACAATAATCGACCAAAATCTTCATAAATCATAATGTTACTTCAATTAGTTAGCTCTGACTAATTAGAGTATCCATTATATAAAACCAAACGCCTACAGATAAACTCTATCATTAGCTTTCTGAAAATTATTGATATTATTCCCCAAAAATACATTCGTTCCTTTTCAAAATTTCAAGATTTTTTGGTTTGAAATGTCTGCACTGATTAGTTATTTCACTTTCCACTGATATAGTAATAACTATTATATACTATATTCAACCAATAAGAGGGATCATCAACAATCAATCAATCATCAACCGAAATAAGATATAGTTGACTTAATTGAAAAAAAAATCATACTACTATGTTCCTTCTAACTGAGTTTATTTTCCTTATCTCTCTTAAACATTCTCCCTTATAAACAAGATTCTCTTCACGTGGACACGTGTGACAAATATACTTCCAGCAATTAACGTGAGTTCCGGTGGGCGGAACTCACCATCTAGTTATTCATTCTAAGAACGAAGATGTCATAAAAAATTATTAACTCTACAACAATAAGTGTCGCTATCTAAAATATATAGAAACAACTAGTTAAATATGCTCAGATATAGGCATATAAGTTAGAATAAAACAAAAACTCATGTGATATTTTCTTTTAATACCAATTCCTTGTAGATTCTTGAAATAACCCTAAATCTTAACATTGTTCTAATTAAAATATCATTAATTATTTATTTATACAAAAAAATTAACCTACATAAATTATTGTTTCTTACTGCATCATACTTAAAAATGTTTCCTTTTTATTCCAGTTACCGAGATGGAGGGAGCAACCACCACACCAGCATACTATCCTTACCAGAAAGTTATGAGGCCGGCGACAATTATTACGACGCTCTGGCCAAGAACATGGACGCGAATCTGGCCGAGGCTGACATGGAAAGTTTTAAAACTGAAGATATCCATGCTTTGCTGACTAACCTGCCTCCAATGTGCACTGATCACCTAAGCCAAGAAGTGAGTTTTAGGCCTCTACTAACCCCTCATATACTTCATAAAGCTTTAAAATAGCTTCGAATGTGCATAATAATTTAACCCAATCATCTTTTTCTTCTGATTTCAATTAGCATTCGATCCTATGAATCTCTTCTCATAACAGTAATTATTTTTTAATATTAAATAATTTTACTCTCACTATATATATTCGAGAAAGAAACTATTGTTAAATAACAGAAATACTTTTTCCTACATCTCTTCTATTGTTATTACACAATTCTTCGAATAAGCCTTAATCGTAAACAACTTCAGAGTAGATGGGTATAGTATAGATAAAAGTTCAACATAATGATTTTCCAATGAACAACAAATTATTTTTAATAATAATTGAATATCGCAAAAAAAACAATCATCTCCTTAAACTTAAGAGTATAGTATTACTTATTTTAACCTCCGATATGTATTTGTGAAAATGGGAACTACTAATGTAAACAACTATAAACAACGGTTAAATTCGATCGTGTTATTTTATTGTTATTCAGTTATACAGTGTATACCGACACTATTCATAGAGCACTACGAAAAAAACAATGAATAACAAGACTTATTGGATGACAGCCCATCTCAAACTCTCAAAGATTTTATCGTATTGTTGTAAAAAAGGCAAACAGTAACAAGTAATAGATGCAGTCATCCTCTTGTTTGACAATGCTCGGCCGTTTTTTTGTCAGAAAGATAGAAAAAAGTTCTAGAAAATTATGAAAAATGCATTTGTAAGGTAAAAAATGATCATAATATATGCAAACACCTAACATTTCAACTTACAGTTCTTTATTATAAATAAGTCTTCAAATAGAAAGAAATTAAGAAATATTGTCAATGTTCTCTAGTATGTTGATTAAAAATCGTCACAGTAGTACAAGAGGATATCATGAAAATTTCTAGGAGTCTCCAAGCAGTAAATAAATTGTACAAGGATTGTAGTATACAAGTACTTCAAAAAAACTCGAAACATTTAATACACTTATCTTAAAATATCATTATTAAGTCATTTAAGTCACAAATTAATCATCATTTTTATCGTAAACAACAATACGGATTGATGAATAATAATGTTTTAATTATTTTCCAAAAAAGCACTTATTGAAATCTATTAGCCAAAGTCGAAGAATAGCTGAGTACTTTTCGTGCCCTAAAACAAATATATAAAACAGAAGATAAGACCAGTTTTATCAGAGCCAATAAACAATTAAATATTTATGTAAAAAAATATTGACTTAATGATTTTTACTAATTTTCTAAGATAATAAAATGCAGTAGCAGACATCAGCTATCTAACCGTATATCAACATCGTTAGATGCTAAACTAACTTAAGCAGTACAAGATCTAAAAAGAAACCACAAAAAATATTTACAAGTCATATTTTTATATCTCGAAATATTATCTTTTTGCTCCAAGTTTCTGTCTATCCATGTTCAAAGCCTTAAGACATAAATTTGTAAAACTCCAATGGATGTAAATCTGATTTATAAGACGCTTGTACACACAAACTGTGTCTCGTTGATTTTTATCAGATGCTGTGGTTTTTCTTAATTACATGAATAATTATTAATTACTTTCTTTCTTTGAACTTTCCCTTTTTTTATTTTTTATTTTTCTTTTTTAATCAAACATTTTAAAAAGCATAACAAAATCGCTATGAAATATAGTCAATTAATATAAGTCAATATAGTCAATAGCTGGTGGTACCATTTTGTGTATAGTCCATATTTTAATATAGCAAAATTAATATACGTTAATGTTTAATCTAGCCGGCTTGGTTATGTTTGTGATTGTCCTAGGCAAGAGTGTAAAATCCGACAAGGTAAATGATCCCAGTCACGCCAATAACCAGGCTGGGTAAGACCGGATATATTCTGGGATGATTTCTAAGTTGGTCGGTCGCCAGTCGGTAGGCTTAATGCCGAGGACCGTGGTTCGGGGCCCACGTTAAACAGTAGGTCCAGTCCAAATAAACCCATAGTTGGTAAAAAGGAGACTATAAAATATAAAAAATTAGTCTAGAGTAGTTTTTGAATTGCCTACTATATCTGCCATTGATTTCCCATCATTATCCTGTATCTTTTCTTCGGTATTTTTTACGTCACCTCATTTAAGTAACCAATACAATGTTTGTCTTTGTATTCCCTCCGGACGAACATACTTGTCCAAAACAGAAGTTAAACTGATATATTTTAAATAAGAATATTATATTACATAATAATGACCAGTATTCATCATACTTACAAATTCACAGAGAACGTTTATAATGGTTGTTGTCAAACTAATCCTAAACAAATAACTACATTTTGAACTTTCAAATTATAAGAATGATAATTTCTACTATTTTTTTCAAGCAAGTGTCATCTATAAAAGGGGCTCGAATACTCTTGCAATATATATGTTCAAAAAGTAAAAATGTTCAAAGATATTGTTAACATATAACATTTACATTTTGATTAAGAGTGGCTAGCGACACGACAGTACAACTTGTTTACGTAACCAAAATACGTAAAATTCATAAAATAGTTTGTAATTTGGTGAACAGAACACTAAAACGCCGGCTTGGTTGGCGCAGTGGTAAAGGCAACACGAGCGTTCTCCTACTGCTGCGATTGTCGCGGGTTCGAATCCTTCTGGTGCATGGTCGTAAATTTATATTTGTGATTGTTTAATATTTATGATTGTCCTAGGCAAGAGTGTAAAATCCGACAAGGAAAATGATCCCTGTTACGCCAGTAACCAAGCTGGGTAAGACCGGATGTCTTCCAGGATCTTTCGCCAGTCGGTAGGCTTAATACCGAGGACCGTGGTTCCGAGCCCACGTTAGATTAAAAGAACTTTAAAAAATATAAAAAAGATCATTAAAACCTTGGAAATAAGTGTCTATACAATTGTCGTAGCGTAATCTTGCCATAAAATGTTTACTAAAAAGAAATTTCGTAACAAAATGGCTTCCGCCATTTGCCAAATGACAACTTAATTGAAAGGCACTCCAAAAAACATAATATTAAATGTGGACAGTTCTTTATTAGTTTACAGAAGATTTATCAGTATACAGAACAATAAAATCACTGATAAACTGAACTATAACGGACACAGTTAATATTTACCAACGCCATAATGGTTTTATTTTTCAAATAAATTAAAAAATCACTCCACAATGACCGTACTGTTAAATAAACATGGCGCCAATAGCTGAATATTATTTAATCATTATTTTTATCAATGGGTTCTATTTTTATAGGTCATATTGTCGATCTCTGTTAAAACGATTACGAAATTTATTGTTATTTTCTTCTATTAAAATCGATAACCATGGTCAATTGTCAAATAAGGTCACAGATTTCATCAAAATTGGTCTAGGAATTAAGCCAAGACGAAATTATGTTAGCTTTTTAGAATTAGATTTAGCATCAAATTATTGCTAATATTTACTTATAAATGTCGATTAATTTTCTAGACACGTGCTTGTTTTGTAAACTAAAATTAAAGATGTTTACATAACTGATGTTTGGTAGTTAACCGACTAATTAAATAACAATTAATCAGTGCTAGAATATCAGTGAATGTTATTTTTATTTTTATGTTGTTGTTAAATATGTTTTTTTGTTCAATAAGAGATAATTCTTGAATTCATGTGTCATCTTTCAGCTTCGTTTTTGTTTTTTTTATTAACACATTATTACTAGTTGTTGGCGAACAATCTACTAATTTGTCTAGTTTTTAACTAGATAACAGGTCAATTGAAAAGTCCCGAGCCTACCATAATAAAACACATTTTTTGGCAAAATTGTTTTTTTTTATTCAACATAACATAAGGGTTATGTGATACACTGATACAAGGGTGATACACTGATTATAGTGACCCTCCAAATTTTTGATACCATTTTTGTAGTACGACTTGACCTTTGCTTCAAAATAGGCCTCAGTTTCGGAGATCACCACTTCATTCAACCAAAATTTCTTTCCAGCTAGCATTGTCTTGAGATCTGAGAACAGGAAATAGTCGCTGGTGGCCAGATCTGGAGAATACGGTGGATGAGGAAGAAATTGGAAGCCCAATTCATGGATTTTTGCCATCGTTTTCACTGACTTATGACACGGTGCATTATCTTGGTGAAGCAGCAATTTCTTTTCCTTCAAATGCGGCTGTTTTTCAGCGATTTCGTCCTGCAAACGGTCCAATAACGCTATGTAATAGTCGCTCTTGATGGTCCTTCCTTTTCCATGCGCATCCCAAAATCCCAACAGACGCCATAAGCTTGCCAGCCGACTGTTGCGTTTTCTTTTCCCACGCTTTGAAGCGGGTTCATCGTGTGTAGTCCACTAGGATGACTGTCGATTGGACTTCCGAATGAAATGATGGAGCCATGTTTCATTCATTGTCACATATCGATGCAAAAACTTAGGTTTATTACGCTTGATCATCTTCAAACACTGCTCCAAATCATCAACTCGTCGTTGTTTTTGGTCAAAAGTGAGCTCGCGCGGCACCCACTTTGCACAGAGCTTTCTCATACCCAAATATTCGTGAGTGATATGACGTACACGTTTAGTTGATATCTCTAGAGTGCCTGCTATTTCATTCAATTTCAATTTACGGTTTTCGTCGGTAACAACCTCTTTTGGACGTCCACAGCGTTTACCGTCTTCGGTGCTCATTTCACCACGTCTAAGGTTAGCATACCAATCCTTGATGGTTGATTTTCCTGTTGAGGTTTTTGCTTCAACTGTATTTTTCCCTTCAAAAAGCAATATTTTATCAACACGCGAAATGTCTTTATATCCATTATTTTCACAGTAACAAAAGTTGCTTCACTCAAAATGCTATAATTCACAAACTAATGATCCGACAGTTGTCAAATTTATACACGCATCTTTTGAGGGTTAGGGCTAACTAAAACACATATGGATTTAATTCTAGTAGCGCCATCTATGTGTCAAGCTGGTGATTTTTCTATTGACCTGTTATATGTGTAAATCATTTCTTACTTAGTCTCTATAGCAATAATATTCACGTATTAACATTGCTGTTTTTTTCTATCAAATACACTTCACTCCACTACTAACTTAAATGATTTGTTTCTTTTGAGTTTGTCATGTTCACAACTTGTAAATTGTACAAGTGTTTACTCTTGACTTTACCATAAGTAATCTAATAGACTTTTAATTTAGGAAACACATACTAAATTTACTGATGTATATATTAGAACAATAGTAATAAATTAATTTTATAGTCTAACAATGTAGTAAGCATTGCTGATGTAACATGTTATAACAAGAACTATGTTAATGTTGAGGCAGTACAATTATTTTACCAGTATACCGGAAAGTCATTACCGGTTTTTCTAACAGATGCGTTAGTCTTAGGTATGCAATGATTTGAAATGACACATTTTATTCTACTGACATCGAGCTTCAAAGCTATACCTGTTAAATTTTGCGAAAGTAACACCGTCATAGATTTATAGTTTTTTAAAAAAGTTAAGTTTTGTGGCTTAAACCGTGCATCTGCGGCACGAATTACTTATTACTTAATCAAAATAAAAAAGCCATTGAAAGTCATCGTTTGCTGGTAGAAACTTTTGATGACCATACTCTAACCTTAAACAAAAGTGGTGATTTCTACGTGCAAGACAAAGAACATTCTGGTAGACCGAAAAAGTTTGAAGATGCGAAACTCCAAGAGTTACTGGATGAAAATCTAACCCAAAAACAATTAGTTGAAGCATTAAATATGGTCCAAGAAAAGATTAGCGATCGCCTATGAGCAATGAGGAAAATCCAAAAGATGGGAAGATGGTTGCCACATCAAAAATCGTCTGTGAAATGCTGCTTCAAAGGTACGATCAGAAGATTTTTGCCTCGAACAGTGACGGGTGATGAAAAATGGATTTATTTTGAAAAACATAAGCGCGAAAAATCATGGTTATCACCTGGTGAAGCCGGCCGGTCTACTTCAAGACCAAATCGTTTTGGTCGCAAGACAGTGCTCTGGCTCAACCAGCGTGGCGTGGTGTATTACGAACTGTTGAAACCTGATGAAACAGTTAATAGTGATCGCTACTGATAATATTTGAATCACGAATTGATCGAAAAAACATCCAGAATGGGCCTGAGTACGCGGTAAGCTGACTTTACAGCACGATAACGCGCACTTGGACTGGACATATTATTGCACCCGCCGTACTCTTGTTCCTTCCGACATTTCACAATCTTTATCAACATTATATTCGTTATCTACTCCGCCAATTTCGAAGAAGTGGATCGGTGAATGACTTTGTTCAAAGAAAAAACATTTTTGTTGGGATGGGAAGATGTATAGAATCAAATGGCCAATATTTTGAATAAATAAATGTTTCTAATTATTTCAAAATTATATATTTTTCCGAAGAAGAACGGTAATGACTTTCCAGTACACCTATATAATATTAGTACTACATAATATTACTCGATGAAATATTGTTCAGATTATAGTCTTTAGTGAGAACGTAGTAAAACGTATGAATTGAAAAATATTTTTCCAAAAATCATCCCACTAATAATGAGTAATCCCACTCTGATATTCCTATTCATCATGATGTGTAGGCAAGAAAAACTGACGCAAAACCTTGCTGGATGTTGCTTGTCTAATTTAAAAATAGCGACGCATTCTTTACCCGACATGTGTTTTATAGAATTATTTCGGCTGTAAATAATACCAACACAAACACTTTCGTCAGCTTGATTTTGTTAATAAAATAACAATTAGTTTTTGTCGTTGAATATGTACATAATTTTTATATTTATCCTATTTGTTACAGACAAACAGGCAGGGTGAGTCGTACGCCGAAGTGTCAGGTTCCATGATGGAGAAATACGACCTAGATAGTTTCATCAGTCCACACAGCAGTTCTCAGGTACACGAATGAATTTATACTAAAATCACCGCTACCAACCTCAATAATAACTTTTCCAGGGAGAAGATTGTTCGGCCAATTCAAACTCGATGTCCATTTGTAAATCGGAACTTCTCTTCAGTCCGGTGAAGGAATCCCCGATGCCGGGGGCGAATTTTTCCGTTGATTCTCTCGACTGTGACCTTCACGACATGATGCTGACGTGCCAGGCCAACAAGGAAAATTACACGATCGCATTTGAAGGTTCAGTGACTATGTATAGCGAGGATAGCGATTTTCACGAGACGGGTAAATCTAATTAGGAACCTACGTTTTTGCATTCGATGTTATGTATCAAAATGTCAACATTATCATTAAAATATAGTCGTTTAATATAATACAGGGACTGCGGACTTATTTATTTTTTTATTATTTTTCGTACATTCAATGATTTTGTTCAAAAGTTACATACATAATTAATGTTCATAATAAATATCATCGATATTCAAAAAATGTCCGTCACATGTCACACACACTTAAGTAACAAGTGACAAATATCATAACATGTCTCTCTATACTATAGAATAGTATAGAATATATAGTATATACGAATAGTATATATATATATATATATATATATATATATATATATAAATAAAATAATATAATAATATATAAATAATATATAATAAAACAATCATTATATATTTTGCATTAATGTATTTTTAATCATACTTGTTGAAGAATTCATTTTTCTGACCCAAAATATTAATTGTAGGTATCTTAATCAATATATATTTGTTTTAAGTAAATGAACCCCTTCAAAATAATTCAGTTTTTAATTGAAGCCACTTTAGAACATTTTAAAAGGTAGTAAAACAGTGTTTTCACATTTACCTTCAACGTAATTTTGCTGTCGCCCCCTTTGGGCATATTTCTATTGTATTCTTGTAAGAAACAATGAACATATGCATATGAACACAAATATTCTATATAAATAATTGTATATGTACCAGCTAACAAAAAATGGTAAGTCACGTACACACATCCCTAATCTGGCAAACTTGAGTTTCTTCCAAGGAAAATGACGTCCCGGTTTTTATTTCCGCTCATACACTGGATACACAACACTTTTGAGACTGAAGATGCCTTAAAATAAAATGTTTATTGTATGATATATCGGATATAGCACAAACAAGGAATTCAAAAGGGTGCCTCAAAGGATATTCAATGTTATGAAATTAAAAAATTAAGTAAAATTGAAATTATACAAACACACAAATCTGAAAATTCCATAAAATGAAAACATTAACATCAAGTTTTATACCAAACATATAATATACCATATAGTATACCAAACCAAACCATTATCCATCCAATACCATTATCAGAAATTTTAAAATAACAACATATACGGTATAACAAAAATAACAAACAAATATGGCTAATACATATACTTCCTTTATTTTAAGTTGATAAATAATACCATCATTTGGTTAATTAAACGTAAACCATTTAATCAGTTAACCAATTTAAATTTTACAGTTTTTTCAGCCTTAAATACACACTAACATAGTTGTTCTAATGTCAATAAAACTACAAGATATAATCCGTAAATTTTTCGACGTAGAAACTAACTTCCTGTCTAACTTCCTGAGAAATAAGATATCATTTCCATGATGCTCTTCCATTGTTGTTCCATGTCATTTCCATATTTACAAAGATGTAACGTAATAAAGATTGGTGTTTAACTTATGACGGATGACAGTATTGCGTAATTTTGAATGATCAATATCATCTTAAATATGAAAATAAATATTTTTTCTAACTCTATTAATCCTATTTCATTAGGTAAATACATAAATCTAGTAACTGTTGGGCAAAAAGAAAATTGTGAAAAAAAAACACAACGAGAGCCACTTATCAGCTGCAGTTGAAGCATCTGAGCCATGCACTTTAAAAAATACTCTTTAAACGTCAAAGTCATAATATTTACCAATTTGCTAATACAACACTCGAGATCATTTAACGTCCCTATACTGATAAGGCAGTCATGGGTTCGAATACACCTCGGGGTATGACGGTTTTTAATTTATGTTTCAATCAAAAACTAAACAATCACAGCAATAAGTGATATCTAGATATGAAATATTTCAACATAACAAATCTATCACTTCATTTATCATATTTAGTTTATAACGACACAGTTTAGATACAAAATGTTTATTAATAGATCAGTAATATTTACCAAGAATTAACAAAAAAAAAGATTACATTAGATATGGATATTGTTCAGCTATACAGGAAAAGCATAAAAACCACACTGTAGTCAAGCTTATTTTAATACATATGTAAAACAACAAAAATATCTATTCAAATTAAATACATTAAACGCTCATTAGTCATGGTACTAATATGTTATTAAAGTTTCAAGATCAATTGTTTTTTATATATATTAAACTCCCATTTTACCAACGTTTGTCCGGACTGGGCCTAAAGTTTAATGTGGGCTCCGAACCACGGTCCTCAGCATTAAGCCATCCGGTCTTACCCAGCCTGGTTACTGGCGTGACTGGGATCATTTTCCTTGTCGGATTTTGCACTCTTGCCTAGAACATTCACAAATTTTAAACAATCACAAACATAACTTTACGACCATGCCCCAGCCGGATTCTAACCCGCGGCTATCGCAACAGTAGGAGGACCGTCCCATCGCCTTTACCACTGCGCCACCAACCCGCCTCAATATTTTTATTATCCCAAATGACCAGACAACGAGAGGTGTATGATAATAAAATACTAATAAAGGTCTGATTTCTTAGTGCTTTATGAACTATTAAAATATAACCCAACAAACATCACGAACAACCCAAAAAACAATATAAGGTTATTCTTTACACAATAACGACCTTTTCATCACACATTACATATTCCATCCGTCCAATAAAACAGCCAACACATGTCATGGATGACATCGAATATATTGCCAACTGCAGTTTTACTAAATGCAAAATGCGTCTTCAATCCTGAACGAACTTTTAATTATCTCATTTTACCGTAATTAAAGAGAGATAGAAGGCTGTCTGATACGTCGGAACTTGCAACCGAATCAGTCTAGAAAATCCATTTCACAAACCATAGTACAAACCAAGGAATTATCTGAAATGATATTCAATTTTACCACCACGGAATATATTTAGAAATGATTTAAAACCAATTAATTTAAACAAAAGTAAGCAAATACACAAATATAAAAATGACAAAAAATAAAAAATAAACATTCAGTTTTATACCACAACAACATCGTAAAACTTTTTCACAGGAAACTTTTTATATGGTACTACAAAAATAACAAACAAATATAACTAACTACATATACTTCCTTAATTTTTAATTGATAAATAACACCATAAGTATTTTATAAATCCCCTCCTATTTGCATTATTAAATATAAACAATGATTCAGTTACGATGGTTAGTTTAATTATTATTATCAGTACCAGTACGATATTTAACTTTAAATAAATAGAGTTATCAATACGTAAACTTCGTTTTGAATAGTCTCTGTCTGTATCATGGCATCAGTTTAAGTGATCAGTCTCCGGTGTGTATACGAAGAGTGTTTTCATTTATTGTTTTGGTTAAAAACCAGGTAATATTTATCATGTTAACTCTTATAGGTTATTAATTAGAACCCAAATTATTTATCTATTAAAATTACAATTACGTTTATGTTAATATAATAGTTTTGTTTAATTTACGTAAGTTATTGTTATTAATTATTAAATGTGAATCATATAAAATGATGAGTAATACACATGTGCTACAAAGTAGTGGTGCTAAATTAAATTGTTGATAATATAAAACAATTTTATCATATTATTCTTAGTTACTACAGACTCTTCATTAACAATATTGTTAGATTATTTATTAATAATTAATTCAATCGACACTAATTAAACGATATTAATTTGTTTTAGATAAAAGTTCAAGTTCAAATCCCAATCAGTCGGGAAGTGTGAATTTAGACATAAAGATACAGAATCAGAATCCATGCAAGAAGGTGTTGGAAGGTTCTATGACCCAGTCAGATTCCAGCAGCTTTACCACTTGGAGTAAACTGAAGGTTATTAATGCCATCATAATCCTGTTAATATATTTAACAAGAAAAACATATTTACAGAAACAAAACAGTGAAGATCCCATTCGGAGACCTTCGGGAAACAATAACAACTCAGAGGATGAAGCTAGTCATTTAATTTTAAGCGATACAGCGTTAAAAAGTCAAAGCATGCCTAACCTGTACAAACAGAAACTAAAGAATCTTATCAACAAAGGAATGAAGAGCGACAGCAATTCCTCGGTAATATCAAAATAACAATTAAGTACCCCTTGTCTCTGACCTGCAATCTGCACATTTACAGACCGATACTACTGTAAAAAGGCGGCCAGTGAAAGTTTTCGATATCCATCATCAAATCCAAACCAGCAGTGGCAGCGGCTCGCTATCAGACATGGCCACTTCGGTTGATGCCAGTAGTTGTGAGGGTCAGAACAATAAACAAGCAAACTTCAGTTTAGTCAAGCTGTTTATGAAACAGAAAAGTATCAGCCAAGAAGGTGAGCACTACATTCTTATACTTTTAACAATGTTGTGTAATACGTTTAAATATTTAAGGTATGTCAACCACAATGGATCAGTTATCATCATCGGAAAATTGGCCTGGATCCCAATCGGGAGAAAGTTCCTCATCGGACGCTAAAAATTACGACCAACAAAGGAATCAAGAATTTGCCAACGACCAGAAGACTAGTGACAGTAGTGTAAGGACTTACGACCTCATTGCCGAAGAGCCGGAGGAAGTGCTCTCCAAAAGCGAATCTGTTGAACAGCTTTCCGAGAGCATCAGTAAAATAGAGTCAGTTAACGAGAGTTTTGAAAAAGAGAACACAGCACCCAGAGAGAACGTAAATAACAACAACAGTTTCGGAATACGAGATAGACCCAAGGCACCCAGTCCGAGAACATTCTTGGGACTTAAAAATGCTCAACTGGATAGAAGCATACAGACCTCTCAGTTTTCGGAAATACTCAATCTCAAAAATCTTTCGAAATCGCAGACCGCTGCGAAACAATCCGTCAAACTTATCGAACCGTCGTTTTTGAACACCCTAAAGGAAGAAGGCGAAGTCCAGAAACCGGTGTACGTTTTATACCCTAACTACGTGCTTCCGGACTTGGGATTCCTCAACGAGAAGGATGACGTTTCGAACATGTTCTTCGTTCCACAAAAGGCTCCCTCGGTTTCCACCGGCCGAAAACGTCCATTCAGTTTCAACGATCTCGAAATGCTGAAGAGGAAAGGATTCGGACACGTTAAGGATTGGGACTCTCTGAACGTTCTGCTACCTCAGGAATACAAAAAATTATTATCGGACGTTCCCGAAATATCAAGCCATATAAAAACTAGCATGAGGGAAAAACCGACTTTCATGAGACAGAAGCGGCGTCCGGCGAGTTGTGACATGAACCAAACAAACATATCAAGCAGTTCTAGCACAACCACGCAGCCATCAAGTGGTTACCGGGGTTCCTCGACGATCCTTACCGACTCTCAAAATAGTCCAGCTCCTCAGAACAACCATAACCCGCTCTTTGTATATCGATATGATAGCGTAACAAGTTCGGAAGCCAGCCTAATCAACAGCGAAAAGCAAAGACAAAGTATCACAACCACGCCTCCATGCCCTCTTCGATGTGTTAGTTTACCACACTCTGATGTTCCTCCAAGACCGCCTCTACCAAAAAGTATTCTGAGAAAAGCTGAAATGAATAAACGGTACAGCATGTACGAAACTAGCGAAGAAGATTTAGCAACTGATGATGTAAGTTTAAATGATTTTATGTGCAATGTTTAAATGTGAATATCTACATAACTCTTATCGAACAAAATAATAATGATTTTGGACAAAAACAAAAATAAATAATAATCCCATAGAAAAATATATAAACCAGAGGTACCCATATAAAATAATTTCAAATGAAACCAGTTTTATCAGAAATATTTTAGAGATGGACTCTCATTATTTGTTTTATACCTAAGTTAAAAATGCTGAAGACAGAAACAGTTCGATATTATTATAAGAGCTAATTAATCATTTTCAAGAAAATTATTGCCTCTGGTAAATACAAATTTGCAAAAACTGTTATTTTTAAATTCGAAACAAAATCTTTGATTAACTTCTGATGATAAATGGTCTAGAAATCAATTTGACAAGGATTTCAATACATACCTCTCATTTTATATGGTATATCCAATATTGTATAGGATTTCAGTGAGTAAAAGGAAGAATTTATATTTCCTACCTATTTCTTTCTATATTATATTTTTTGAAACAATATTGACTGAAAGAAACGGATTTTTACGTAATTGAGGGAATTTACAATTTCATCATCGTTTCGTCAACCTTACCACTGCGTCTATCTTGTTGCTATATAAGTAGATACATTTATTTCAATCAATTTTGTATTTATTTTATTCCTGTTGTATTATTTCTGTCATTATTCCTGGAACGATATATAGAATTCCAAAAGCATAACCTAAAAAAGTCACGAACCACGAATACATGGAATTACTAGATACTAGTCACATCTGTACTGTTATTTTTGCAAAGTTATCGCGGGCATTCAATATGGTCTAATATTTTAACAAACCTGTCAACACTATTAACGGTAAAATTATTTATTAATCATAAATGAATAATTTTTCTCTGATAATTTTTCGATAGTGGTAACTTTTTTCTATGGTGGTAACTACCAACCTCAGTATACCTAATTGTTGTTGATTTTATACCTAGAAATAAGAATAAGAACAAGAAATAGTTCTGCATTTGATTTTATGTGTGAAAAACTTCAAAAAACCAGCTCAATAAAAATACATAAAATACAGCGAACTTCCATTTATGATTTATTTGTCTTAAAATAGAGTGCAAATGTTTAAAAAATGAACGGTTTTACTTTTCCTCTCATATTCGACAGAACAGAACAGAAGGTTCTCTTATCAACCACCAAATATAATCCCCCATCATGTTTTCAGTGTATTGGATATTCGAACATCAGAATCCAGTAATTTCCATTGTTTTAACCACGATGCCAATAATTTTGCTTAATTTTTTATAAGATTTAAGTCTCTTATTAAATCTTCAGAGTTGACGAGGTGTGGTATTTTTGGTTCAAATTCATTACCGAAATCGGAAAGTACCGATGCAGATGAACTCCGTGGTGATTTCCTACACGGGAGGAGCAGGTACAGGATTTTTTTCTGTATGGTTTATTGGAGCACATGTTGATGGTAGATCAGGATAAGATGTTTTCTTTGAATTTTTACCTTTACACTTGGTGGCACTTGGCTGCCATCAATTTCTTGATACCGCAAACTTCATTGCTCTTTTTTTTTCACCTGTGCATTAGCCTACAATAAGACAATAACACATAACTTAATGAATGGTTCCATACAATAAAAATAATAAAAGGAAATTAACTCATCCTCCAGAAAATATCTGCAAGAGTTACATGACACATGTGGAGATATTGTGGTCTTTGTCTTGATTTTTAACCGCAAGCGCAACCTCATATGCGCAAGAAATGTGTATCTTTTTTTAGAACGGTATAATAAATCAAAAAGGTAGATTAACTTAATACTTAAAAATGTGGATTACTTTTTCACACACTTGTTATTTATGATTTAAAATAATTGTTTCGATGTCATATTTGTAATTTTTAGGTTGCTCTTAAGAGAAAATCTTTACCCAACACTCACTACCTAGCAAGGAACAAACGATTTTCGGAAACTGAAGATGAGGGCGTTGACGCCGGTACATCCAGTAGCAGCTTGGACGAACATCAGGACAATGTCCTTCCGGCCAAGTCAGACCATCTGCTGCAGAACATGTCGATGGACGAACTCTTACAGCTGGACGAATACCTAAAACTCAGCGGGTTTTCGTCATCGGACGAAGACCGAACCGAAGAGAGCCTGACCCATTTAAGATCCTACGTCAGTAAATTCTTATCGCTTAAAATCAATCAAGACGGCTCCGAACATTTCGGTGGTAAAAAGACCGTGAGCTTCGCGGAAAAAGTTAACGTCGCCCCCAAGCATCTCGATACCAAGCACTTTATTCCACCGAATAATTCGCCGAACGTATCGGCATTCTTACAACAAAGAAACTTTCAGCCTAAAACTCTAGCTGACCTAACTATTTGCGAAGAGAACGAGAACAGTCCGAACTACTCCAGCCCCCAGACAACACCGATTCACTTGTGTAAAGCACCTTCGGACAATTACGTTCAAAAACGTTCATTGATCAATGGAGTTTTGGAAGCAGTCGATCAAGTAATGCAACATTTCTCACCAGCGTCGAATCAGCAAGAACTCAACGCTTTGGGTATGTAATTTAACCATCCTTATCATTCACAATGTTATGACACACAACACTTACTATTTCAGGTGACTCAAGTATTAATCCCGCCTGTGCTAAACTTACATTATCCACACTATGTCCTGCTCTGTACGCTATTTTAAGCGATGGATTAAAACCATGTATAGAAACAAGTTTTGGTGCTATAAACAACTCAGTATGGCAGGTAGTTGAAGCTTTAGCACAGCAAGGCCCGTTAACAAAAGCACTGAACGATTTGGTTATGAAAATTAATAATGAGGATGTTATTAGCGAAGGATTGGTGAAATTCAACGCCTTTATTTTCGGATTATTAAATGTACGCTCGCTCGATGCTTGGACCAGTTACTTGAAAACCAGAGAGAGTATTTTAAAGAAACATTATACCGCTGATTCTTTATTGGTACTATCGCATACTGGTGGTTCAAACCTCAGGCACATGTTGGATGCCATGATAGCTGCCTTACAACCTTTGGCGTTCCTGCCTTTCCAGTTTGACTTGCTATTCGAGTACAAGCAGTTACATTTAAGCTTCAAAAGAATGGACTCTTATCATCAGTTGGTTAGTCCTACCCATAAGGTAATATTTCTTGTTGTTATCATGAGTTCAATATTGTAATTATATAAATACATTGTAGCATTCATCATCACCAAATTACAAGCAATTCCTTTCAACAAAATACGGAGCTGGTGGATCGCCTCAAAGCCGTTCTAACTCTGAATCCGAAGATATTTCAACGGCCACCACGGTGCGTAATTTGAACCTGCATGAACCTATTCTACCGGATTTGCTGACGTCACCGGATGGTTTGACGAAACTAAGAAAGAGTGAGAAAGAACGACCCAGAAGTTGTGTAGATACTGGTATATTATCTAACGCGCCAAATTTCAAACTAGGCGAAGACGTCAATATGGTCGCCAAGAAAAGGTAAAACTGCAACCAAAAAACAAGGGACGTAAATAAGTAACTATTTCCATTTGTAGATGGTCTGGGATTGCGTTGAATTCGAAACTATATCAAGTATACGATAAGTTGGCTAAAGAGGAGGAGGAATACGCTGACAGTTTGGAAACTCCTGATCCGGAATCGCCAAAAAATAACGAGACTAGTCCGAAGGATGAACATATTCCCGAACCGGAATCGCTGGATTCGAACTTCTCAGATGAGAAACCTTTAAACGGCAGGAGATTTAAGAAATTACAACAAAGATGGGAAATGTTGAGCGGTAGGGAGTCAGTGGAGAAAGAATCTCCTCCGCCTAGCCCCACTCACCTAAATAAATCAAAAATTCCAAGGTAAATTATAAAAATTAAAACTGATTATATTACATATATTTATAATTATCAATATTTTAGGCCTATTACGTCTCCTATTAAGCCATCGGGCATTCCAGTTTTGGTCCCTCAACCTAAATCTGTAAATAAGAAAGTAACTAGTCCCCAAGGTAGTAAACCAGTACCTATTGTAAAAGGATCCAACAGTATTAAGAGCTCCCCTGCAAAAAAGTCTTCTCCAAGGTAAATAACATTTCATTGTTTGCAATAAATATATCAAAGTTAAAAAAAATCAAAATTCAAAAGAAATATTAAAAACTTATTATTTATTAGGTTTTTTTTTGTTTTTAATTCAATCAGAGCCAATTTTTTTAATAAATCAACATAGTATTTGCGTCCTTCACCTTCCCAAAAATATTTGGACTACAGGAAATTATTTCAAGCTTACATATTGATGCTTCATCGTCATAAATCAACTTAGTGTATAACCTTATACTTCATACTTTCGCCTAAATAAAGTATGCGGAAACACTGTATTTCCAATCTCCGGTGTAATGTACGAAATGAAACACAACTTTTTCAAATTAATTATTAATGATAATCATTATAAATACGGAATCAATAAAATGCAGAGCTCTGACAAACTCTAAAAAATAACTTACCAAATGTAAAAAATCATTCGTATTTACTCATTACTACTTCAGAGTATTTTTCTAATGATTGCAAGTACAAAATAAACATCCAAAATTATGAATTTAAAAGAATTATAAATTAAAACTTTTGTCTTTCCCATACTTTTTTTCAAAAGAAGTTATCTTCTTTTCTATCTTCTAGCTAATTACTGGTGTAATATTTTGAAATTTTTCAGTCACTAGTTTGGATGAGTTAGAAATTTTAATATCTATATATATGATAAATATAAAACTTATTAATAAGTATTCAACATTTGTGTAGACAATACTTTGTGGCAATACTGGTTTATTTATAATTTTAATATTTATTTAATACTTATTTTTCATTTTTTGTAATTTTTCCATAGAACAAGCAGGGTTGATCAACTTGATAGTCATGAAACAACAAGGCACATTCCAAGACCCAGCAGTTTGCCATACAAACCAACCAATCAAAATGGTAAAACATCCAAAATAACGCCACCAAGAAGAGCTGCTTCGAGCTCATTAAACAGAAGACCAATTGGTGGAAATACTAGTAGCGCAACACCAAAGTAAGTAATATCAATAACAATTATATTCTAGATAAGCTTATATCATCGTGGTGAAATTACATTTTTTATCTTTTGAATTTACAGTTATTTCTACACAATTTATGAATATGGTGGAGGTGCCTATATGTAAATAAAATAAGTAAAAATATCATTTAACATATCCCGGTGTGTAAATTTTAGTTTTAAGTATAGCGATGATTAACCCAACCATATCATATTACGCTCTACTAACAGGAAATTGGCTGTTATCGTTGTGTTTGTGAAAAAACGACTCCTGTATCTTGTAATATTGATATTTTATGCAAGCTTGGCCTTCGAATTTTTCATCATTGGATTTTATTTCATATTTTATTTCATTGTATTGTCAACTGTGTACGTATGATTGCTACATTTGAATATTTTTGTATGTTTTAGGGTTGTAAGGACTCTCAGTCATAGACTTCCATCGGAGAGTGGCCACTTGTCATATAACGAAGGTGAAAGATTGAAAGTAGTGCTTGAAGTAGATGATAAATGGTTACTTTGCTGCCGTGGTACCCAGAAAGGATTAGTTCCGAAGTCTGCCGTCATCGCGGACAGTGGAAAATTTTGATAAACAATAGATCCTAATATGTAGGTACTTAAGGGGGAGTTAATAACGTCGGTGTTAACTTTCGAGAGTTGAGAAAAAAGACTTTTAGGTGGGGATATCGATAAAAGCTTCAAGGACTATTTCGAGAGAATCCAAATAAATTCGGCACAAGTTATGATTTGCTATTGTTTTATACGGTTACTATTACTTGCAATAGTTGTATAATAGGTTGTATAACATAATCCTGATATTCTGGGCGCGTGATGTAAAATTATTTATTAAAGTATCCATACAGTAAAGCTTCAGATAGGTTATACCAAGATAGTCATCTGTTTTAAGGACTGGTTTTATTTTTTTTTATAATATTGTTAACTAATACTAATGTTACATAATCGAAATATTTTCATGTTATTGCTTATTGTAGTTGTATGACTTTCTCCCCTCATTATCGCAATACTTGTAAAGGGTAATTCTGTTTTTGAAATAACCACAATTTTTTTGAGATTATTTAGATAATATCGATAGTCTATTGGTAATGGTATATGAAATATTTAAAACATTATTTTACACCATCATTGTCTTGGTAATATGAATAAGATAAGCTGTTTATTAGTCATATCTAGTACTTAAAATCCTAAATGTAACTCGTATGGTAAGAGCTTTACCTCTAGCTTATTGTTGCGTGGATGGTTAAATGTGTCGCTTTGGTATTTACTAACATTTTGGAAAATTGGGTGGTTGGGTTCTAGTTCTTATCTTCAGGAGGGTGGTTGGTGTTGGAATTTTGGTTTACACAGTAATATATATATACGAAAATAATTACTAACCACTTTACCTTCCATACATTCCACTCCTGCTTAACTTTAGGTTACATTTTCGTATATATACAAACAATTATGTGCTGCATCTCACTAACAAGAACCTTGTACCGGTAGCGCCTTCCTTGCATGCTAATTTCTGGGCAGCACATGAGATTCATTTGTTAAATTAAACATTTCAAACACCACTAAAGACACTTTCACATAAATTATTAGCTAGTGACGTCTAATTTTTTATCGTGAAAGTTGCACGTTTTCGTACAGAGGATGATTTTAAAACATGATTTCTAGATTTCGCATCGGAACATCGTAGAATGATTTTTTTAAATGTCGGTTGTTGCACTAGTTGAGCTGCGTGGCCCAAGTATTTGAAGTAATACCTAGGGATCCAACCAATAGCTCCAATTTTTCTCTGTCTCTCTTTCTCTTCCGTTAATATTTTCATTTATTTTCCCACTAACTATCCTGCTCTAACATGTGATGTGATAGCGGAATATTTAACTGTTCCAAATTATATGTTGAAAATGTGATAAAACTAATCTAGCTTATTATAAATTTATTTGCGAGTGTTTTATGTACATAAAGAAGAAATAGCAGTTATAAACTCATCATTTAATAAATAGTTTGAGTGATTTCAAATATATATTTGTAAGACGCCAGTCCTTATCCTGAAATAAAGATGCTACTAGTATGATAAAAGTAAAAAAACGCGAGCTTTTTAATTAGCAAAATAAAGATTGAAAACATTATACTAATTGTAAGGTATTAGTTATTGTAAAGAAATGCGAGATATTGTGACAGTGGCCTTTTTAATTACCGTAAATCATCTATCGTTTACAGCATTTCGCGCTACTTTTATTTATTTGTATATATTGGAGCGATTTGAATTATTCTGTATGTATATATTGTCAACCAAAGTGTTTTGATCGAACGATCGACCGATAATTCCGAAACTGTATTTATAAGTTATTTTAATTATAACCTAGTTCTCGTTTTTTTATCATCATGTTTTATCATTTTCGTGCCATATACTCTAAACTGACTCATTTTTTTCTCATTATATTCATATTTAATTGTATAAATTTGTACTAAATTACGAAAGTATAGCTTAGTAACATATGTAACTGAGGACAGATTACAACAAATAAATATGTATAAACACTTATATTTAGTTTTCTTCTTTCATCCACTCTAAATATAGGTAAATAGATATATTTCTCTAATTACAATAGTCTCGAATTTTATTTACTATTATTTCCTGAAACTAAGAGATCTATTAAGATTTCTCTATCAGACTCAAAGAAACATATTAAAACTTTGCTTCACAATCTGGTGAGTAACTAAAAGTTAATACTCAGATTCTAAAACTATGGATGAATGAATAGATTCAAATAAAAAAAATTACCAATAGGTAAAATCTATGGAATAATATCATCATTAGCTTTGTAAAGGAATACTGCTTCAAATTAGAAGAAATCACAATAGTTACAATCGAAAATGTTATAGTGCTCTTAGCAATGGAAGAAGAAAATCAAGATAAAGAGACATCAAGCAGCGACACAATAATAGATTATTCGGTTTACCAACAAAAACCTAAAATCTAATCTTACCTGTCTTGAATTTAAATAATACTATTATTACCATACGAGAATACTGCCCAGTGTTTATAGAAGTCGTTCTTCTTTATCAAATTAATGAATGAACATCACATTATTCACAGACTAGAAGGCCAAACTCTGTGATTTAAGACTTGTTGGAAAGAAATTAATGGTCAAATGATGAACTTTTCGCATAATGAAAAATATTAGAGGAATATAAAATAGAAGAAAATTTAAAAAGTTTTGAATGATGTTGGCATATCAGATTCAGAAGTGTGAATGAAAACACTGAAAATTATTTTACAATAAAATCACTGTGATAATAGATTTTTGAGATTATGGGAAATTATTTTTCATGTTTAATTAGTAATTATTTATCGTTATCCATTTGCTTTTAGTCTTTTGAGTAGTTTTGAGTTTTAGTTTTAATTTTTTCTTTTTTAATTGTGTTTTTTGAAATTATCTAAACTGGGTGAAGGTAATGTAATGGAAACTATACCTAATTGGTATTTTAAAGTGATGTATCTTTTATTTATGAGAATATATATCATTGATTTTTACGATAAACAACTTTTTTGTAACAAACTTTCGATGGATTGTTGCTCTATTTCATGACTAGCTTGATGATAGCATAATAAGTACCTTCGTTGAGAATATTGGTGGGGGGGGGGTGTGTTCTAAAGAGACTAGCACAAAAACTTTTATTTATTGGTGGGTTGAAATGTTTAGTGTTAATTTAAACTAAAAAAATTAATCAAAAGAACAAGTTGGAAGTTGGATAATGTGGAATAAAACAACCACAAAATAATAGTTATTCATTTTAATAATAAAAATATACACTTAATAGATCTTATTTTAGCACTCTTGTTGTTGATTGTATATAAAATGTGATATATAATCTAAGTACACGTAAAAATATTATCACTAAATTATTGGCAGTATTTCGATATAGCGCACATGACCGATACGTCATATTGAGTTATTAATATTTGATTATTTAGTATCTTAACTTAGTAAGCATCGTATATCGTTTTAGAAGAAACAAGCTGCTCCTATCTCTATCCAGAAACTTTGATTCGGTTTCCCGATATCCCTGACGCCAATATCCGTGATGGGTAGGCGCGATGGCTTGTCAGTTTTGAATTCTAGCACTGTTCTCGACCAGTCATCACGGCGGAACTGAAAATAAGTTTATATTATATACTGCCGAATAAAATATGTGCAAGATTTGTTAGAATGGTAGATGGTTTTCAAAAATACGATATCAGATAAATCAGAGAGTGATTCATAATGGTATTGGGCACGATTTCAAACCAAGAATAGCTTTAGTTTGTTTTGCATTTGCTTGAAAAGCAAAGATCAGTGCTCTCATCTTGATAACCAAATCGAATATTCACATATTCCAGGACAAGATAATATATTGTAATTTGCTGATAAAATGAAAAAAAAGTTTCAGGCAGGTGGTCGGAATACAAGAAATATAACCATCAATGTTACGAAGATATCGAAGAAACAAGTGTAGAAACATTAACACAGAAGGTTCTGGTCCAGTGGCAGTATTCAATCGCGATCAATGGCAGAAAAAAATGTCTGACTAGCACAACTAGATAAAAATGTTTTGGCTCTGAAGAATAATTAATGTTTTTACAATATATTCGGCTATATGAAAATTGGTTTTAATTAAATAAATTAATTAAAAAAATTTTAATTAAAATTATTGTTTTAATTAAAATAATAAATAAACGGATTGTACCTTGCATTCATCAATGATGGCATTATATCTAAGCTTGCTTCCCTTTGGTGTAATCTCTACATCACTGTAGCTCATCAGTTTTATTCCTTTCCTGTAGGTGTGTTTAACTGCATCGTAGTAGGCAACGGAGTTCTTGCAATGGTAAGTGATATTCTGAACAGCGTTGGATGTCAAAAGATGTAGATATCCTATTTGAGTCGAATCAGATTTATATGTGATCTAAAATATAACCAAATTAGATTCTGATGATTAATGAAATATCTATTCAAATTTTACCTGCATTCCTTTATCAATATCGCCCAGCCATATTTCAGGCTCTTTACCAGTGTAACGAATCTCATCGGATTTGCTTGGTTTTGGCAGGATGCAAGTGGCTTTGGTGTCCATATCGCAATGAACTAAGATGGAATCTTTGATGTCACCGCCATTAGGATCCACCCAGTATTCGCCTGAAAATTAATTTCGATAACAAAAGTTAATGGGATCAACCAATGGACAACCAACCACTAGGAGAATCAGGATAAGCCGACAAAATATCCCTACACGTTTTTCCAGGACTGGTTTTATCTCCCTTGGGCCTCTTATATTTGTCAAACGATGTTTTCAATTGTTCGTAGGCTTTATTGATCAGTTCTTCGGTTTCTTGTGTGGTTAGTTCCTTTCCAAATATTCTCGGGACGTACGGTTGGTCGCCCAATGGATCCGGTCCTTTGTTGGTATTCGCATTTGCTAATAATGCAGCAAGTGAGGCTGCGTCGTATCCTATCCCGTCTCCTGGTGGTCCTGGTGGACCTGGAGGTCCGGGATTTCCCGGAGTACCCGGTCTGCCATCGCCTCCGGTTTCGCCTCTAGGTCCGGGATTTCCTGGTGGGCCCTGTGGACCGGGACTTCCGTCGCGTCCCGGCAGACCTCTTGGGCCCGCATCTCCATCTTTTCCGGGCAATCCGGGACTTCCGGGTAATCCTCTCTCGCCTGGAATACCTTGAGTTCCAGGTAAACCCTGTAAAGAATTTAGTAATATAGGATTATCATGATATACGAGTGTAAAATTACCTGTAATCCTGGTAGACCTGTATGACCTTTAGCACCTTTAGGTCCAAGTTCGCCTCTGTCTCCCTTAAAGCCTTGTATACCTTGGGGACCAGGTTTTCCTCTTTCACCAGGTCTGCCTTCCACTCCCTGTGGACCAGGTTCTCCTACAGGTCCTCTCTCCCCCGTTAAACCGATCGGTCCCATCAAACCTGGTGGGCCCTTTAAAAATAAAGAGAAGTCAAAATATAATATATATAATAACAAAATGTAAAGTCTTACAGGTAAGCCTGGAGGACCGTTTGAGCCCGGCGTTCCCGGTTGACCTGGAGGTCCTTTGTCTCCAGGTCGACCGGAAATTCCCGGAGGCCCGACCTTTCCCGGCGCTCCTTCCGGTCCTTGATCACCGCTAGGGCCAGGGGGTCCGGGAAGTCCTAACAATCCTTGAGGTCCGGGAGCTCCTTCGTTTCCAGGTTTTCCCGCCAGTCCTTGTTCGCCTTGAGGTCCACGAAGACCTCGAAGACCTTGTGGTCCTGGTGCTCCCGGTAATCCAGGTAAACCTGAACACATGGTGGAGTATAGACGTAGAATTATAACTAAAACAATTTGATCGATGTTACATTACCTCTTTCTCCTGGTGAACCCTGCGGTCCTGCTGGTCCAGAGGGACCTGGTGGACCGTCCGCTCCAGCTTCTCCTTTAACGCCATCTATACCAGGTAGGCCGGGAAGTCCTTGAGGGCCAGGATTTCCTGCCCGTCCAGTATCGCCCAGAGCTCCTTTAATTCCAGGTAGACCCGGTGGACCGGGCGGACCCGTATTTCCTGGGTGACCCTAAAATACTCAAATTAGTTAACATTGAATTGGAATAAAAATATTCCTACCGCCAATCCAGGTTCACCAGGGCGTCCCGGGGGACCCATCAACCCTGTGTCTCCTTTTTGCCCAGCTTCTCCTCTGGCACCCTTAGCGCCCGTTAAGCCTACGGGTCCAGGAAGGCCGGCTTCTCCTGGACGACCGACTGGTCCTGGGCTACCTTGCATTCCCTATAACCATAATATATTATAGCCATGAAGATTATTTACAAGGAGGACATACTTTTTCTCCTGTTATTCCCCTATCGCCCTTTATTCCTGGCAAACCAACCAGACCTGGAGTACCCGGAAAGCCTTGTAATCCTTGAGGTCCAACCTAACAAAAATAAACGTCAATGATTTTCGTACAAACAAATTAAAAATAAAATCTTGGATTTACTTAAGAGAAACCATCCTCTACGAAGCGGGTGACGAATCAAGATCAGCTTGATGTTAGCTCTATCAGAGATTTTTTTTCAATATGAACATATTTTAACACAATTATTTCAGAGAAAACTGTTCTGAAAGTCTGAAAAGTATCCATAGGAAGCTTAGAGGTGTGCAGCTCTTTGAGGGATATAGAATATCCTTTCATACGCTATTGGGTTATATAGGATTGAAATGGTGTAAAGATAACCCACGAGGAGGTTTAATGGAACTTTCAGACATTGCTTTTAAAAGAATACAATTTCTAAAATAATAAAATCAAGGAAGACTTGTTTCAATTTGTGTATTTTAATGAGACATGGATATTTCAGAATAGGACCAATATACCCAATGGTCACTCATGACAAGATGATAACGGTTAATTGGTTAAATGTGCGAGGAAAGAAAGAATACTTTTTTACAAATATGGCAAATGCATTATGGAGAATGCAGTGATTAAATATAGTTTTATCAAGAAAGATGTATATAGGTAGTAACAGAAGAAACTAAGGAGAAATATAATGATATCAAAATGAGTTTACAAGGAAACAAGAACTAAACGTAAAAGGTCTCTAATGAATGCTCTCTAATGAAAGTAAAATACATTACTTGAATATACAATTGTTAATTAGAGTGATTAGGCCTCCAGGGGATACCACTACATAAAAATCTCTTCTAGAACTCTAACTCATAGGTGGTATGGAAAAGAACTATTATAACTGTGTTTTTAATTGTAGTTTTAAGTCCTTCGATCATATATGGATTAGATGTACTATGATGTTAAAATAAATTATATTTAATAACAGTATATTTGTTTAATTATTTTACTTAGATTAGAATTTTGTTGACGCTTTCACAATAGTGAGTTCACTATTTTATTGAAAGGACTTGAATATCCCATTGTCGTAAATAAGTGATTGGAAGAAGAAAGAAATATCCTACCTATATTCTTATATTAGATAATACTTACTGGTCCCCTTTCACCAGGACTTCCGTGAGCTCCTGGTTCACCCGGTACTCCTGCAGCACCTGGTTCGCCTGGCGCAGCTGGTTCTCCTGGTGGTCCTGGGGGTCCTGCTGGACCCAAGGGTCCTCTCTCTCCCTGGCGTCCTAAATTCAACAACGTTTTTTTTTTTAATTTAATTATTGCATTGTTACTAGTCGTTTCCGACTAACCTACAATTTGTCTTTATAACTTAAATCTAGGTATATAACTAGAAGGACCCATCGGCCCTATCTCAGTCTCTGGTGAAATAATGTTTATACATGTCACTGCTGTATTTTTTATTAAATGGACCTCACTATACAACACTACACAAGATCAAATGGTTTAATTATTTTCTGTGTTCTGCTCTGGTGGTATCCAATAGTTGCAATACTTTAATATTCTCATGAGAATGGAGTCTTTCCTCGTGCCCCCTTGCAATTCTCTTGATTTCTTGACTGACTGTGGATATCTGAAGTTAGATTTAGGTAGTCAATCCCGTAGTATTTGGATGTGCCCACAATACTTCTCAGGACTTTGTCCTGAAATATTTGTATTTTGTTTATGTTACTCTTTGCAGAACATCCCCATAATTTTCCAATCTTGTGCTCAATTATTTATATTGTCACTTGCCTGTTGTAATTTTCGTGTGACTTATTCACTATTGTCTTTGACAGCTATAATCGCAGTATCATCAACAAATGTAGCCATCGTAATATTCTTCTTTTGTGGTATATCACAAGTGTAGAGTAGATTAAGTATTGGCTCCAGTACTCTTCTTTGGAGTACACCTGCTTTAGCTTCTTTTATTATAGAGTAAGCTTCTTCTTCTTTAACTCTAAATATTCTGACTGTAATGTACGATATTCGTAATTCGGTCTGTTGTTTTGGTAACATTTTATGAAATTTATGAACAAGGCCTTCATGCCGAACCTTATCGAAAGCTTGTGCTACATCTAAGAATATAGCCGAGTATACTTTTTTACTTTCGTAGGCTTTTTCAATAATATCTGTTATTCTGTGGAGCTGGGAAATTATTGAATGCTTGTTAATGAACCCAAAGTGGTGTATTGGTATTAAATTTTTTCTTTCTATGATCGGTTTTATTCTTTTCAACGAGAGTTTTTCAAAAACCTTAGATATTACTAACAGCAGGCTTTTATTTCGTTTCGTAACTTTCCAGGTTTTGGAATCATTATAATTTTTGCCATCTTCCCAATGCCTGGGACATGATTTAATCAAAATGCTGTAATGATTAAGTTGGCGAGTTTAATAAAAAAAGAGAATCTTGGTAGTTTTTGCAGTAATTCTCCTGTTATTAAATCATAGCCTGGTGATTTCCTGGGATTAATGTCAGTTTTAATAACTTTGGTTAGCTCTTTCGGTGTGACTAATTCAACCAGCGAATTTCCAGCGTCTATGTCTAGAAAATTATATTCAATATTAGTTTCGTTTGGTTTGAAAGTTTTTTTCTATATATTCAGCAATTCCTTCTGCTTTTTGGTGATTATCATGTGCCCAGTTACCCCATAGGTCTCTTATAGGTGGACTGTGTAGACTAGACTAGATTTTTATAGGTCTGGAGTTTTCTCTTGATCAGTCGTCCAATAAGTTAGGTATGATAAGATTTATTTAGAAATTAACGAGTTAGCCTACCTGGTGGTCCTTCAGGTCCTATTGGACCATATGCGCCACGCTCTCCTTTCTCGCCTTGCAATCCTGGTGGTCCTCTCAGGCCGGGAATACCAACTAAACCCGGGGGACCTTGATGACCTTTCATACCTCGAGGACCTGGCAACCCCTAAGAAGTGATAAATTGCAGATCAAAGGAAGAGCTATGAGTTATTATGAATATATTACCGGTGGACCATCCAATCCTTGTACTCCTGGCGCTCCTTTGGGTCCTGTGGGACCCGGTAACCCGACAGGTCCTCGTTCCCCTGGGAATCCTCGTTCTCCTCTAAGACCTACACTTCCAGGTGGTCCAGGCGGACCGGTTAAACCTATTTCGCCATCTTTTCCTGGTAATCCTGGGTTTCCAGGTGCTCCAGGTAGTCCCTAAAGGATATATTAAAAAATCGTTAACATTTACGCATGAGAAACATACCTGGAAACCTCTGGGACCGGCGACGCCTTGGGGCCCTCGTTCCCCGTCGCTCCCCGACGGCCCAGGAGGTCCCTGGATACCGGGTTGGCCTTCTTTACCGGCATCTCCTCTCGGTCCTGGTGGTCCTTGGATACCAGGTTCGCCGTCTTTTCCAGGTTCGCCCTACGCTCATCAATACAAAGGAGTATTTCTCTCCAAGTAGGGTTTATTGTGTCTCTTACCGTTAAGCCCTTGTCTCCAGGGAGTCCTACTGGACCCGGCAATCCTTGTATGCCTTGTGGTCCTGGCTGACCAGGTTTACCGTCCTGTCCAGGTATTCCGCGTTCACCAGGTGATCCGCTTTTACCCGGTATACCTGCTCTTCCCGTTAAACCTCGAAGACCTTGCGGTCCCATCGGCCCCTGCCTGCCAGGTTCTCCTTGGGAACCCTTTATACCAGGTAAACCGACACTTCCACGTTCTCCTGCCTGACCTAATACCATCGTGCTAATTAGTATACTTAATATAATATTTTTCGTGGGGTTAAATACCTTTTGCACCAGGTGCTCCATCGGGTCCCGGTAAACCGGTTGCGCCCGGTAAACCTCTTTCCCCGGTTGCCCCAGTTAATCCCGGAGGTCCCCTGTTTCCGCGAGCGCCCCGTTTTCCTTCGGGTCCAGTCGGTCCTGTTAATCCTCGCGGTCCTATTGCCCCAGGTTCGCCTTTTACTCCTGCTTCTCCTTTGTATCCTCGTTCTCCAGTTTGTCCCTATTTATATGGATAATATCAACATGTTATGTTAAAATTTCACAAACATTAGAGCGTTTTAATATTTCCTTAATAAATATATTTTGATTTTAAACTACCTAACGTTTTTTTAAGAAAAAGAAAGGAGTGTAGGAAAAAATTAGTACTACATATTATTATAAGAACTATTTTTCTTCTCTAGCTCAGAGGAGACTAAAAAGTCGATCGCGATTCACCAGTCGTTTGCGAGGCCAATTTTAATCCCATAAGATCGGCAATTACATCGTAGAGTAGTATCAAAAAGGTAATTGTGGATTTTGAGTTGAGATTCCAGGTTTTTTGGAAAAAAATTAAAGAAATTGTGGAATTTATATATTTTCCTTTTAAAAACCATTTAAGTGCGAAACCCATCAGTCAAAAAATGTCAGACAAAATAAAATTACATTTTTATAAAATAACTTGATCTTACAAGCCAGGAAATTTGAAGAAGGTTTTTAGAATTAACAGGTTAATGATAAGTCCCCGGCCTGACACATAGATGGCGCTACTAGAATTAAATCCGTATGTTTTTTAGTTAGCCCTAACCCTCAAAAGATTTATGAATTACAGTATTTTGAGTGAAGCAACTTTTGTTACTGTGAAAAAAATGGATAAAAAGGAATTTCGCGTGTTGATCAAATATCGCTTTTTGAAGGGAAAAAATACATTTGAAACAAAAACTTGGCTTGATACCGAGTTTCCGGACACTATCCCAAGAAAAGCAACCATCAAGGATTGGTATGCTAAGTTTAGACGTGGTGAAATGAGCACCGAAGACGGTGAGCGCAGTGGAAGCGCAAAAGAGGATGTGACCGACGAAAACATTTAAAAAATCCACAAAATGATTTTGAATGACCGTAAATTGAAATTGAATGAAATAGCAGGCACTCTAAAGATATCAACTGAATGTGTACATCATATCATTCACGAATATTTGGGTATGAGAAAGCTCTGTGCAAAAACAACAACGGGTGGATGATTCGGAGCAGTGTTTGAAGATGATCAAGCGTAATAAACCCGAGTTTTTGTGTCGATATGTGACAATGGATGAAACATGGCTCCATCATTTCACTCCGAAGTCCAATCGACAGTCATTCAAGTGGGCTACACACGATGAACCCGCTCCAAAGCGTGGCAAAACGCAAGAGTCAGCTGACAAGGTTATGGCGTCCGTGTTTTGGGATGCGCAAGGAAAAACGGACGCATTTGAAGAAAAAGAAAGTGCTGTTTCACCAAAACAATGCACCGTGTCAGAAGTTAGTGAAAACGATGACAAAAACCCATGAATTCGACTTCGAATTGCTTCCTCATCCACCGTATTCTCCAGATCTGCCCCCAGCGACTATTTCCTGTTTTTAGATCTCAAAACTCTCACACTAAAGACTCCTTATTATAATCTTTCTCAGGATATACACCTAATTATGATTCCTTGGTTAGAGACATGCATGATTAATAAATATTGTCCATTAATTATATTATATTTATTCATATTCTTTCAATTATCTAGGACGTGAGTTTCTTAATGCCTTAAACATTTATTGTTTTTTACGTAGGAAAATCAGCCGTATATCAATATTTCAGTACGAAGTGTATTTAGTAATAAATTTTCCTGGCCTAAAAAGCACTACAAATTGAAATCAAATTATAAGCCATATTGTACATTTTTATAACAACTTTTTCGTATTTACCGTGTGATGTACGTGATGCTGCTACCAAAAATTGGGTCTGGAAATTTATATCACTCGTGCCTATTTCTTAAAAACTTAATAAGTGGTATAAAAAGTTAAATATGGCTTTGAATGAATACTTATCTACTCATACTTCACTGGGATGCACCGTATATTGAAACACAGTGTATATGTACTACGCCTATGACAAGTCGATCGCTACACACTTTTAAGATAAAAGAAGATCTTATATACAGTAAAGTTGGCCACCCCTACTATAGCTATCCACTAAAGTTAAACATTATCAATTATTTGTCATACATACAGGTAGTCCTTTCGGTCCGGGCAATCCAGGATTTCCATTAATTCCTGGGGGACCACGTGCTCCCGGGAAGCCAGGAGCTCCAATAGGTCCAGGCGAGCCGGCTACGCCTTTTTCTCCGGGAATTCCATCTCTGCCAGGTGCTCCCACAGGCCCGGAATCACCTTCATTCAAGAGTTGTCATTATTTTTATTATCTTTGAATTATGGGAAGGCAATCAATACACTAAATCTCGATTCGTATAGAAATTAGAGAGTGGAATGTGATAGAAATGGAGATGCCTAACAAAAGAGTGTTGTAAACCCCATAACTCCAAAGTAAATTGTTAAGGAAATTCAAAAAAAATGTCAGTATGAAAAAGGCTTCTTATTATGAGTAGTCAAGTACTTCAGCAGCTGCCAAGAAATTTGAATTGGACTGGTGTCTGAACTTAAAGGACATCCAAGAAAACAGTCAATGCACGTCATCAAAATATATGACGTCAGTACGTCGTAATGTTGTCGCATTAAGTTATAATTTTGGTTTACAACGTTTGTTGGTTTGTAACCTCTAATTATTGTCACTAATGCTTTGAAGAATTTTGTAGACATTTAGGAACGGGATCGATCAATATCAACACAAATCAAGTTTATATATCAATATAGATTCATTCAATGACATGTTCTGACGCATCAGATAGCATCAGATAGCTTTTTAATTAGGAATAAATGACAAGGAAACATCCACTCCTAGTTTAAATAGAATGTTATATTTTTAAAAACAGAATTTGGCCTATAGCAACAGAATTATAGTAATAGATAACAGGTCAATTGAAAAGTCACCGGCCTACCATAGCAAAACACATTCTTTTGGCAAAATTGGTTTTTTTTAATTCGACAAAATTGCCTTCAAGAGTGATACACTAATTATAGCGACCCTCCAACTTTTCGACACCATTTTTATAGTACGATTTGTCCTTTGCTCCAAAATAGGCCTCGCCTCTTCATTTGACGAAAATTTCTTCCCAGCGAGCATTCTTTTGAGATCTGAGAACAGGAAATAGTCGCTGGGAGCCAGGTCTAGAGAATACGGTGGATGAGGAAACAATTCGAAGCCCAATTCATGGATTTTTGCCATCGTTTTCACTGACTTGTGACACGGTGCATTGTCTTGGTGAAGCAGCACTTTCTTTTTCTTCAAATACAGCCGTTCTTCAGCGATTCCGTCCTTCAAACGGTCCAATAACTCTTGTAATAGTCGCTGTTGATGGTCGTTCCTTTTTCAAAGTAGTCAATGAAAATTATTCTATGCGCATTCCAAAATACAGACGCCTTTCCAGCCGGCTGATGCGTTTGCCCACGTTTTGGAACGGGTTCTTCGTGTGCAGTCCACTCGGATGACTGTCGATTGGACTTCGGAGTGAAATGATGGAGCCATGTTTCATCCATTGTCATATATCGACGCAAAAACTCGGGTTTATTACGCTTGATAATCTTTAAATACTGCTCCGAATCATCAACTCGTCGTTGTTTTTGGTCAAAAGTGAGCTTGCGCAGCACGCACTGGTAGGTGCGTGGTCACCACGTCTAAAGTTAGCATACCAATCCTTGATGCTTGATTTTCCTGGGACAGTATCCGGAAACTCGGCACCAAGCAAAGTCTTTGCTTCAACTGTATTTTTCCCTTTTCCCATTTTGTTCACAATAACAAAAGTTGCTTCACTCAAAATGCTATAATTTACAAACAAATCAATCAAGTCAAATGATCCGACAGCTGTCAAATTTATACACGCATCTATTTAATTCTAGTAGCGCCATCTATGTATCAGGCCAGGGACTTTTCAATTGACCTATTATTATTTATTATTGTTTAATGTCTAATAAAACTCTAATATATTACCCGGTTCCCCTGGTCGTCCCGCTTCTCCCCTAGGACCTTGTAATCCAACGCTTCCCTTTGGTCCGATAGCTCCTTGGTCTCCTTTAGCTCCCGGAATGCCAGGAAAACCTGGTGGACCGGGTTTTCCTATGGCTCCCTAAATATAATTCACAATAGAAAGGACGTAACAGACTGGATTAACCACATACCGGTAAGCCTGGAGGTCCAGCAACACCATCTAGTCCCCGCAAACCCGGTGGTCCAGGTGGTCCTTCTCGCCCTCTTTCACCGCGCGCCCCAGGTTGTCCAGGTGGACCCGTCGGTCCTGCAAACCCAGGCAAGCCCTGCGACCCTTTTTCGCCTGCAACGCCTTGTTCTCCTTTCAATCCCTCTGGACCTTGAAATCCTCGATGACCTTTTGCTCCTGCATATTTCAAGAACGTTATCAAATCCCATCAGTACTCAAGCAATCGGTTACTTACCGGGTAAGCCAGGCATTCCCGGTAAACCTCTGGGTCCCGGAGGCCCTGTAGCACCAACAGCTCCAACTTCACCATCTTCACCCCTCTCGCCCTGGATAAAATATTAAAATATCACCTGTTTTTCAAAATCTCGCATTGTTATTACGTCTTTTCCTGGAGCACCTGGGAGTCCTCTTAAACCAGGTGGGCCCATGGGACCTACGGGTCCTGCTTCGCCCGGTTCTCCGCGAGCACCTTGGAATCCTTGAGGTCCTGTTGGTCCGGCAGGTCCAGGTGGTCCGCGAACACCTGCAGGTCCTACTTGAGCTTGGGCGTATTGAAACGGTTCGAGAGGATAACTTACAGGACCTGGAGTAAATAATCGATAATCGTTGATTTATGTTTAATTGAAATAGATATTACTTTAGTGTTAATTGCTTTGTGTTTTTTTTTAAGAAAACGGGGACACCAGGAGGCGTGATATTGGGCACGGTTAAAGCTTATATCGAGGAAGAATTTTTAAGGCAAATATTATTGTGTAATGTGCTACAAACAAATATATTCCAATAAAACGAAAAACGCCCAAATCAAGCAACCTAGAATAGCTGTTAGATCAGTGACATAAAATATATAAACAAACCCAGCGGGTAGTCGTGCGGGCTAAGAGTTTACTTCGCCGGCTATAACTTCTAGGGTCGAATCTCACTGAAGCTAAGGCGTTTAAAAAAAGTTAAGCAGTGTTTTCTAAGATTTTGTGTTACTTTCGATTATTCCCATATTGTTGGAATTATTAAAAAGATTTGTCAACTTTGGATAAAAAACGATTAAAAATAGTGTGGTCACGTAAAGTTACATTTTACATTTTTTGCAAAATAAACAAATTAATGTGTTCGCTTTATCGGAAGGTATATACAGCTGTGAATGAAAAACTCGATATATGTGAAAACAGTCATCACAACATAGATTAACAAAATTGGAGAGTGACAAGAATGCTTACAAGATATTATGAAAAAACGAAAAATATCTCTTGCTTAAGGACTAAGGTAATTCTAAAGAATTCTGTAAATTTTAATGTATTATCTTCTGATTCATTTCAGGTTTTATTAGTAAATCCACCCCTTAACAGTTACCAAATATTAAAAGAAATAAATACGTTAATATGTGCATCAAGAATTAAAATGAACGTTACAAAAAATATTAACAGTTCTAAAATAGTTTTATAGAAGTTTTGTAGAATTCTTTATCTATTACCGAGTGGAAGAAAGCCATAGAAGACAAATTAAAGATAAGCTATTTGCAAGGGCGAGATCAAAGATTGAAATAAATAAGGACAGAATAATGAGTTTTTTATGTGATAATTGAGATAAAGAAATTATTCTTTTAATCAGCCTGGTGCCTTTATTGTTTTTTGCAGTATATATTTTAAGTGAGATATGGATAAAGATAACGACTATATGAATACATAAATGAAGTAATGAAAATATGCAGAAGGTAAATTGAAACTAAATACATAATTTGCATAGAGAGAACACATAGAGATAAGTAAAAGAAATTACGAATTATTAACAGTACATTTGTAAATATTTTAGAGTATTGATAAATATTAAGTTGTTATAGTCAAGTCAAACATCAATTTCAAAATTTTTTTATTCATATATTCTCTGTTTCAATATACAACCAATATACATATATTACTTCATTTATTACTCTATAGTTATGTTTATAACATAAACATAAAAGAAGGTCAAGTATACTTATATTTGATTCCCTGAAGTTGTGATAGTTCTGAAAATAGTCTTACGTATGATACTTTATTATAGTGTTCAGTGACGTAGTAATTTACACCTCCTAATACTTTGTTGATTAATTATATTTAATTAAATGCAATTTAAAAAAGTTTAGTGAGTGTTAGTTCTTGAGACAGTTTGCATATAGTCTATTCAAAGTTTTTTTAGTCGTCATGGATATTTGTAACGTCGAAACATTGCAATGTTTCCGAATCAACTCTGAGTTTTGGTTCAGTTTGGCTTTGACATACAAAAAAATAATCTAATGTAAATAAAATAATTGAAGAAAAAGGTTATCAAATATAATTTATATTAACATTATAGTATATCTGATACAGTTAATTATACAGCCACAATAATTTATAGGTATGAGTTAAAATCTCTTAACACTATTACATTAAAGAATTTTTGGCCGGCTGCCAATTAATTGAATATAACTGTAGAAAATAGCATTGTAGGGTGTGAAATATTTGTGTAATTGTTCAAAATTAAACATGAGCATTAGGTTAGAACGTATGTGACGGGAATGAATACCAATTGTTTTGTAGATATGGTAAATATATTAGACAGAATTCAGTGATCAGTTTTATGAATAATGGTGTACACAGATAGTAGCAGAAGACATAAAATTTACAGTGATACCAAGATGACTTGACCAGTAAACACACCATCGAAGGAAACAAGAACTAAACGTAAAAAGGTAAATATGTTCTCGAATGAAAATAAAATACCTCTCTCAGATATACAATTGTTAATTAGGTGGATGAGGCCTCCAGGGGTACCACTACATAAAAACGCGCCTAGAAACTCTACCTCATAGGTGGTGTGGAAAAAAGTTCAACGTAAACAAAAGAAATCTAACCTACACACTATTATACCTGAGTTCGATAATATATGTATTAGATGTACTATAATGGTAAAATATATTAAATTTGATAACATTTTTCTTCAATTATTTTATTTAGATTAGAACTTTCTTGTATGTCAAAGCCAAACTAAACCAAAACTCAGAGTTGATGCGACAACATTACAATGTTTCGACCGTCACAAATATCCATGACGCATTACTAAAAAAAACTTTGAATAGACTATATATTTTAATATGTTTTATTTTATAGACATTTATTATTTTAATTAATGTTATTTGTCAAATACATTGCTGATCTTATATTGAAAATACTGTGAAAACCAATTTACCTTTATCATTGGCTTGTGCTGCTGATTATTTTAATTAATGCTATTTGTCAAATACATTTCTGATCTTATATTGAAAATACTGTGAAAACCACAGAGCGATCACTAGTTTAAATAATTTACCTTTATCATTGGCTTGTGCTGCTGATGCTAGTTGTGTGTAAAAGGCCGAGAGATCAGGAATAGGCCCAGGCGGACCTGGTACACCTGGAATTCCGGGAGAACCTGGAGCTCCTGGTATTCCCGACGGTCCCGGTCGACCGGCTTCTCCAGGATATCCTGCCTCGCCTCGTGGACCTAAGCGAATTAACAAATCAGAATCATGAATATTAATTTGTATACGTCAATCAATAACCTGGAGAAGGATAATCGGAACTATATTGAGTGGTTTGAAATCTCTGAACGCAGGCCTCATCCGTGACGCAATCGACGTTTCCTTCTGTGCAAGTACAATTCGTACATTGACCGACTGTCCAGCTTTCTTTGTCCTGATAAAACCTGAGATATAAAAACGAATTATACTGAATGTTTTCTGACCGCCGTTAATGCACGTACTTTCCGTCATGGTTACAACTGAAAGGACCTATATGATTGGCCGCTGGTGCTTCGATAATATTGACATCGACTCTCCCGGATGGCTTCGGAGTGGACAAGTCAGCGTCAGTATTCTCGATTGTCGTCTCCTCGTCAAAATTGTTTTCAGGACGTTCGTTAAATGGTTGAGGAGTTGTTAATGGTACTGAAAATGTTAATTAGTGTCAGAATTATTTTTATTAAATAAGAGCCATAACCATATTCTTGTTAAATATGAATCTTTCTTTTAATATCGATCCAGATTGCCTTATGAGGAGCTTATATTTTACGTTTTTTCACTCTAAAAAGTATAATGGAAGATTTCTTGGAAATAATTGGGAAAAAATATATTAATCAAAATATTTTACAGAGTTGTTGACAGAGCTATGTTGACTTGTTCCTTCAGCATTTCAAAATAGTGTGCCAAACAAGTCATGTTGGTAACATAGATCTGAACAAGGGATAATTAGAAGGCGCTATGTCTGGTGAGTACGGTGGATGTACAAAGTATCTAGGGTACAACAAAATATCTTTCACGACGTTTGTACATATGCACAACAAGACTGGCCATGAATATTTCGCTTGGGTGTAGATGTGTATCTACATATCTCTTCTGAACTAACTTATTGCTTTTTCCACTTGGTGTGGTTATAGTAGATATACTTTTCATGGCCAGTCATAATACGTCACAGAAAACTGCCTGGCAAGCTATAAAACCATGATGTTGAAATAGCTTCACCATAAATTTCTAAAAGTATCTGATTGGCTTCGACAGTTGAATTCTTCAAATCAGACAATCAACGACGCAATAAATATAGAAAATACAATTTAGAATACTCCATGAATATGATAGCTGTACACGCTGAATAACTGAATAACGTACTCTATCCAATAAAACAGCCAATGAACCTCATCAAAATGAATGACGTCAGCATGCCGCATCACCTTAGAATTTTGGTTGTTTACAACGTTGCCGGTTTGTAATATCTAATTATTATCACTAATGTTTCAAAGAATTTTATTTTGATATATTATTATTTGATATATGAGAGAACATTTTACGTATATATATTTACTATATATTATATACGTATGTTACAAAACCGGTCAAAATATACTTGGAAACATTAAAATGGGAAGTGGTGACCAAAAAAAACCTTAAAAGAAACCAAAAATGGGTCGATTTGTTACTGTAGCAAAGAGAAACAGAGATTAAACTTTATAGGAAATGTTGGGGAAGTGTTTCATGACGTCCTACATCTAGATGTCCCTATTTTTTACTTATTAATTGGGATGTATTACCAGGAGTTAGGAAATTGCAACTTGACTCTATACCTTCAATTCTAGACGTTCCCATAGGAACAAACGAGGCAAGGCAATATCTCACGCCACAGAAAATTGTTTTATTATACTGTCTGTAGTTATTTGAGCTGTCTCTTATTATAACATATTTTTTGTCAAATATCTTTAGAAAATGTAAATTTAAAACCTTTTAATTATACACGACATAATGATTTTTCAGATAGAATATTAACAGTGAAAAACTCAAAGTTTTCTTTGAGTATAAGAGAACGAAAACAAAAAGACAGAATATATATATATATATTTTATTTACATTTTATTGGTCAATTACACGTGACGTCAGAGCTGCTACTTGCCAAATTTTATTAAAGAACCAATCAAATGTCTTCACAACAAAATGTTTCTCTTACAGGTGCCTATAATGGAGATTTAAACTGATCAATAAAATTACTTGAATGGCTGATATAACCCCATCTGGTTGATGGGCAAAGTAAATAAGCTTTGTACTTTGTTACTAAAAAATGTATAGTCCTAATGTTTTTTTTTTTGTTTAAATTTGTAAAATCGCTTTCCAGTGTTTGAAACCCTCCTAACCTATTAACACTTCATCTGGATAAGAATCCGTTTATCATCACCGTTACCTTTAACTCTAGTGATTTCGTTATTACCCGCTTGTCCACCAGTGGGAAATTCGTAATCATAGTCGGTTGAATACTCATAATCAACATCCGGCTGTTGAGCTTGCACGCCACCGCCAACCTTACGCTTGATCGCCTTCCTCCTTCCTTTCCTGACTTTCACGTTGGATTCTGGTGATACCTGCGTATCGTCGGGCGTGTCTATGTGTATCCTGGAAGGACCCTCTTCTTCGTCGAGGCGAGCCGGCGTCTCTGGTAAACTTGGTGATTCTGTGGGCGGTGGTGGTGCCTCCGTAGATGGTTTCTTCTTGTGTTTACGCCTTCTAACTCTACCTTCAGAGAGTGTCAAAAGGGTTAAGGCTATTACAGCTACCCACATAAATCGCTGATAGTTCATGCTGTAAATGACGGAATATTCTTATTAGTACACATTAATTGTTAATTGTGCTCATAATGAATTCAGGAAAAACAAACATAATCAATATGTAGCAAAATTTCGCATCAAATGTTTATTCTGCACTGCTTATATCCCAACAATAAAAAAAACCCTGTCTAGGGCTATAGAAAAAGTACGTGGCAGCAAGATCCACAGTTTTTTTAATTAATTTTATCTTACATTAGATTTGCTTAGTACAATCTCAATTTACAAATTAATTTATTACTTCTGTTGTGTACTAGTGTACCCAAATTAAAATGACACTAAACTATTTAAGCTCAACTTGAGAGTAACACTTATACACTATACAAGTTCGTGTGGTTTGGTTAGCTTCAATCTTCTGATTTTCTGCGTGCTGTCCAGTAGATGCATTTATTTTACATTTATTTTGCATTACCTGTTCAAGATGTCAGAGAAATACATTAGTAAAATTGTTTATAATGTTTATAAAACTCTAGTTTATTTCCCAAAATACCGTTTTTATAATATCTGCATGTCTATAGCTTTATGGCGGCGTTTGGCTCTCTCTGTCTGTCATCTAGCTTCTTTGGAAAAGGGAAAAACCCTTATAATTAGTTATTAGTTCAAAGAAAAAGTGATTGGCAGATACAGTATAATTTCAGAGTGTGACACACACGCCACCTTAAAGAGGGCGCACCAAGATGTTCGTATTCATTCACGATAAGTTTATATTCATGTTACTAGTTTACTGTTCACAAGTTTATCAAGTAAGATCGATCCGTATGATCGAAGATAGTTCGAATATTTTATTGTAAATGTAAGAATATTTTATCTCAAGAAAAATAGTGAATACCCTGGAACGAATATATATCACTTTCGTTGATCGCTGATATCCTTCAGGATGACTTATAATTAACCCCAGTGAACCAGTGTCTGATAATTATTTTATGAATACAAAAAGTAATTCAACGAGGTCCTCCAAGATGGATAGAATTGGCAGACGGAAGAGACATTCATGGTCCTTCAAGCTGGATACGCTGGTTATGGCTTATTTATTGACTTTATTGAAACAGCGTTCCGAACATTATTTTATGAATTACGCCAAGTAATTCAACACTACAGTCGGATGCCGAGGTATTTAAGATCCAGAAATTGACTAGAAACTGAAAAATACGGCATAATGGCTCGAAATCTGTCAAATGAAATGAATCTACGAAGGACATGAAAAAAGTTTGTTAAAACTCAACAACGTGGAAGCAGTACAACTACTGGATAACACGCAGAAAATCAGATGATTGAAAAGTACCAAACTACACAAAATTGCATTAGTTTATAATCGTTTCTCTGAACTTCTTCTGGATTGATGCAAGTACAATAAAGTAATAGTTGGAACGCGGAATTACTGTCGATTGAAGCACACATCTTTTGAAAGAAAATTTAGAGTTTTCGGCTAGAGATCCATGGGGTAGTCTTGGTATTCCTGTATCCGCTCTATATAGCTGATATCCCAACAACAAAAGGCACAGTCAACAAAAGAACATTTGCCGACGACACAGTTATCATGGTAAAATATGTATTTCTAAGACTGTAGATAAAGTACAAGTAGTGGTCAACAAGATCGACTAGAGACTAGAAAACTCAGCTTAATAGCTCCAAATCAGTCCATGTTAATTTTTTGTTCGGCAAAATAACAAAAACCTGATTATATCACTTGACGGATGCCCAAAAGCTCAAGCAGAATCAGCTAAATACCTCGGAATACATCTCGATAGTAAATTAAATTGGAAACATCATCAAAAAACAGAGCAAATTAGACTCAAAGTCAGGTAACTGTACAGGTTATGCGGCAGATACTATCTACTTGACCTAAAATCAAAGAGATTGGTTTATCAGTCAATCATAAAGCCAATTTGGACCTATGTGATGCAAATATGGGGTTGCAGTAAAACATTATACCAAGTAGTAAGTCAATGCGCCCAAAACAAAGTTCTATGATTAGTTACCAATGCTTATCGCTATGTAACCAACAAAGAGCTGCACAATGACCTCGAAATCAAATAGATATACCAAATTATTCAGGATTTCGCCTTAAACATGAAATAAGGTTGCTAAATCACAGCAACGTGGAAGCAGTACAACTACTGGATAACAAATTAGAAGATTGAAGCAAACCGAAGCAAACGAACTTCTTAAGTTTAGCTTAAGTAGATTAGTTTTATTTTAATTTGGCTGATACATACTGATATATTGATCCCATACTCGCTTTGCTTGTGTATCAATGCAAGTACAACAGAACAGTAGTAATAAATTAATTTGTAAATTAAGATTGTGCTAAGCATATCTAATGTAAGATGTATTTAATTAAAAAAAAATAATTATCAAATATTCACTACATTTTAGTCAATTAAATACGTAAATAGAAAAATGATACAAGAAGATCGATAACCTAACCTAAATAAATAGAAAAATGTTAAATATAAATAATCAGTATTGTGCCGAGAAGTTAAAAGATCTAAAACTACTGTTAACGTTGACGAAGAAGTGTAAACTTAAGTGCTTTATTTTTAACTAACACTAAGCCCATAGCACCAATCGAATTATTTCAATTCTCTGGTCTTTAACTCTGAATCTAAGCGATTTGAGTAATTAAATTTTATTTTAAACAAGGCCGCATGCGAAATCGTTCACGCACGATTTACCCTTGACAGTAATTAAACGTCGAGATCGAGATGCCTCATGCGAATCGCCCTCGTAATTGTCGGTAGCGTCAAATGTCAAATGCATTAACAAAAACCGCTGGAAATGCATTGAAACAATAAATCGATTAATTGACAATAAGTTATGGACAAAATAGTACAACTCAATAGAATAAGTGGGACAACAATATATGACCACTTAAAAGTGCGTAATAAAAAACCATAAATCTCGGACATCGGACACCAATAAATTAGTTTGACAAATAAAATGATATTACCATACGTTTAACTGGCCTAGATAATACGCAACCGCTACATTTGTCTTAAAATATGCAGATCGTAACGCCTCAGTTAATTGATTACACAGGCCGCATAGTAACATATATATAATATACAATAATAAAGTAAACGTCACAAATCAAAAACATTCATTTTTATGATTCAAAAATCCAATTAGAACAATAACTAATATTGAAAATATCAAATTTACAAAAAAAACACAATAAATAAAGTTATTTTCTTTATTTTCAGATTGAACACTTTCAGAAGATACAGAATATTAGACGTAAAACATATTTTTTAATTTTGGAAGTCAATTTTGACACGATATTTTCGTTTGACGTTTGATGTCAAACATATTTAGGTAGTGTCCAATTTTGTTTTTTTATAAATTGAATTTCTTACAACAAAACCAGCAATTGAAGTTATATAATTTTTAATTAAGAACATTTTAAATTGCTTCTTCATCATCTTTTTGTATGCATTTATATTTTTCTACTGACATTTGGCATCAATCAAATCGATATAAAAATATTTTAATATTGATTATTACCAATAAGTGGCGTTTATACGATAGTAGGGTTAGCAACGTTTTTTGGGCGCAAGAATAATCACGTATCAAATTCATTACATAGAAAAAACATAGTGAAAAAATATATATAGTGAAATAAGGTGTTTTTCAAATAAATATTTTGAATAGTTTTTGTGCTTTTAATGTACTCCATCATAACTTACTAATAACTAGTCTAGTAATTAACCATATAAGATTTTCCTTTGACACAGTAGAGATTGAGAATGAAATATTTCCTACGTTTGGAAATATAAATAGCAACAGTTTTATTAATACTTATTGTTATTCATTTTAATTATTTTATAATATTTAATATAAATCAAATTATTATCGTATGTTAATTAAATAAATAAATAGTTTTAGTTTTAACAACGTTACTATTGCATTCATGTTCTTAAATTAGTACAGTCTATTAAGGAATACAGTATACATATATGATTACATTTTAGAACATTTCAATTTCTTATAAGTTGAAAACTTATATGGTGATAAACGAATGACAAAGTAATCAATAAGTAAAGGCCTTTTCAAAATACGTGTGTATATTTTTTGTCAAAGCTTTTTTCCTTATTTATTGTTTTGAGTAAGAATGAGTGTTAAAAGAGTGTGTAATATTTAAAAAACGTTTAGTGTTAAGGGATATTATATAATATACCATCATTCACCTGTTAATTGAAATATTGACACTTCATTCCACTGAACCAATAGAAAGCACTGATCACCAACTAACTGAGGTTTTGTTTTATCAGAATCAGGTTCCCAATAGGCCCAAATCCAGGGCTGGGACTATTCAACAGCTAGTGCACAGCACATCTATTTATCTATGACGATCCAGAAAATAGAGGGGATACATTACTGAGTGTACATAATACTCAATGTCCAATTATTAATATAGGTTTCATATCATACGCTATTGTAGAAGGATATATGTGCTTTAAATATTCAATAGCTTTGAACAACAATTTAACAGATGTTAATAAACTGCCAACATTTTTTATCTTATTAATTTATAGTTTCCTTCGTTGATAATGAATTTCCAAACACTCCTAACCTCACAAAATTATAATTTTCAATTTATTATCACTGACATATAGTAGATAGAATATGTAAATAAATATGCAGTTGGATAGAAATAACATAAAATTAAGTTTCTACTTAAATAATTAGATCATATTAGATTAGTATAATTAATCAATAAATTGAGGTTAAGTAAAATTTCTTTGTCATTACGTATACAATAATCGTTCAACAAAGGAGAATTTACTAGTGAAGAAATGTAAAGAAAAAATTTGACATCTGTCAACAACATAACCTACATAACTATTTCTTCTATTTGAGTTTGTCATTCTTTATTCATCTACTCCTTATTTTCTCCTTCTTTTGTAATCAAATAATTTTCTTTATAAGAACGTTCGATAACATTTTAGAAAATCTACATTAAGATACTAATATTATATTATTTGTTGATTATCCCTTGTAACCTTTAAACACATTAATAATCATAATCCGAATATTAAGGACTCGTATATATTTTATGATCAATGACATTAAATAAAACAAATGGTTTTATTATTATGCAATATATGCTTAATATGGTGGGTGTAATTTCATTACACATAACGCTGTTATACATTCTAAAGGAGTTTGTCTAATGAGATCATTTATTTTATTTTTTAATAACCTACGATGATATAAAAGTAACCTAAAAATATATTCAACCCTAATTCTTTAAGAAAATACCTCTACATATAATGTGCTATATACTTATATGCACTTTGATGAGCCATATCTGTTGTTGAAAACATCAATAAAAAAACACAAACCTATTATAACTTTGATAAAACAGTTTCATGGAAGTCATTAAACGTTCAAAAGTGTAACAAGGCTATAAAGCCAAATGAAAATGTTACTGCAAATGTCAATTCAACAAATTGAACGCCGTACTGTGGTAAAAAAGGCCATCAATAGCGAGTAATAAGGTGCAAGAGTTGTTAAGGATGCAGTGTTGCAGCTTGAATAGAAAATTCCCTATTTACATAATAAAAAATATAAAATAAAATATTTACTAAATTTAGCTTGATTTTCGAGAGGGTTTACGTATTTAAAAAAAATCATACACGAATAACAATTATATGCAATGAAAATGTAAAAGCTGTACCGAAAGTGTATTTCAATGATTTTCCATATTCTCACTCCAGAAAAGAAAATTATAAAACAGAATTAATAAAATTTACATAATAAATGAGAAAACAGAATAAATGAAACTAACGAAATAAATATAAATGTTATTGATTAATGCATAATACATCTAAAAAATCTAACAAGAAGAATATAATAACAGCAGTAATAACATGATTAGTTACGATATGCTTAGTTTGTTAATATTTAAATTATGCCAATTATATGTATTGCAATCCGATTATATAAACTAAAATCATAATATACATTCACGACATATAATATACAATTATCAGACATTTCCCAAAATTATTATTTTTGAAGCGTTATCTCTTATTTATCAGACACAGGGGATTATCTGACACATGTTTAATGAATTGTCCACCGCAATTTGTAAATTTGTTTTAGAACCAGACAATATTTTCCTTCTCATTTTATTCTAGTTAAAAAGAGACACAATGCTATCTGATTAGTTCCAACACGTAAACTAATGAGCCTGTCAAAGTCGTCCGGTTGTCAGATGTATACAAAATTCTTGAAAGCGATAGTTATAAGAGGTCATCACTCTAACCTATAAACTATTGTGGCTGTATAATTAACTGTAATTTTCAGATGTGCTATAATGTTAAAATAAATTATATTTGATAACATTTTTGTTTACTTATTTTATTTAGATTATAATTTTGTTGTATATCAAAGCCAAGTTGAACTAAAACCAAGAGTTGATGCGACAACATTCCGAAGTTTTGACGTCACAAATTAAGATGACGTATATACAAAATTACTTTGAATAGACTTTGATGATTTTGTAGTCATGGGACGGTATTAATAACAGCACTTATAGCTTTGGAATAAGAGAGAAACTTTTGAACTTTTGTTTTTGAACAGCCTCAATACAAATTACAACGCCCTCTACAGGTTGTTCTTGTTCTTTTCTACATACTACGAATTAGCTCTTGTATCGACATCAATTATAATTTAACATAGCATTCTGTCCCTTTTTAGCTGGTATAAAATGAGAGTGAAAAATTCGCTCCGAGTATACCTAATTTTGCATTTTATTATGATTCGACACCATCTATGACGTGCATTGGCCATTTTGTTGCAAGGATTATAGAGCAATAATCAAGTGAAACACGATACAAGTTTAAAAGCCAATAGAATGTCATTTTACAGAAATTACAACCAGATATTAATTCATAGAACCCCCCATATGTCATAATTAAATCAAAAATTAAAAATATTGGTCTATACTGTCAAATTTAATAGATTTGACACCTATTTCTCACATTTGATTTTTGACATTTGACACTTGAATGTGAATATCACATTCCCGCCGTCAAATTTTGATATGACAGCGGTGATTTACACAACAGCCAATTTAGAAAAACTATTTCAAATTTTAATATTGAAGTTCACTATCATGCTCTGTAGCTTCGACTTCTTTGCTCACTAGATATTGTGACAAAATAGATCATGGATTAGTTCGGCGAATCATAAGAATCACAGTAAAAGGGAATGTACCTAATGCCCACTGCTAAATCGGATGAACCTCTCACCTCAGATGTCTACCAAAACCAACTGATTTAGATGAGAAAAGGTGATCTTGCGTTTAGATTGATACAACTAGGCCTTTAAGAATGGGCCTACCTGGGAATGCTACCTATGGGTAGCATCAAATCAAACATCGTTCAATAGACACGGTATCTCTATGCAGTCAGAAAAGTGAAAAAGAAGCTATAAAATATAATGAAAAGTATATTGATTACACCTGTCAATTTTGGCCTAGAAATAGATATCCAAACAAAAATATAATAGCAATTAATTCTTGACCAAAACAAAAACAATAAATAAATAAACAATAGTTATTAATTGTTCATATGTACGTATGTATTTTGAAAACGATATCGCATGTTGCATAAAATATCTAAAAATAGGATTCTTTCTGCATAGAGCTTCAATTAACTATAACAATAATATTTCATAATAAACTAAGCAACATTACTCGGACATTTAATAACTCTTTATTAACTACAACGAGACCGCATTAAATAACGTATTAAGAATAAATTATTTATATAAATTATGGGATATTAAATATTTAAATGCATTCCTTTAAATTAATATTTATTAGATAACCATAAAATATTTGGTGTTTATGCTAATATATAGTTTAAGGGTAGCATATTTAAAATAATCACATACAAGATTAAAATATTTAATAGTCTAATAAACCAGGAATAGGTTCTAACCGCGTTCAAACGGCTGCATGCAAAATTAATCAATAAATCTGAAATAATAATTAAGAATGATGATCATTAGGCAATAAGAGTGGCATCTGGACTTTACTTCCTACTTAGAAATGTGTAGTGTGTGTCATACAGATTATAATTAAAAAATTGTGTCATTGCAAAAACAATCTGGCCTACAATTTTCTGTGGAGATCTCTAAGGACCATTTAATACGTTAAGTTATTTCATCGTAAATAATAATGCATATAAGCTTGTAGATAAAAAATATGCATATCTTCCATTTATCATTAGCAAAAATTAGTAGATACATTTTATGAAAGTAAAACGTTATTTTACTTATAAATAGTTAGCCATTGCAATTAATATCGAATATTCAAAAGTTTCAATTTAAAATAAAAAACACTAAAAGAAGAAGACTAAAAGATGACTCAGTCCTAACCTATAAGATTATTTTTATCTAAAAGTTATCATCAATAATTTGTCTAAATAATAATAATAATCATGCCAAATAAGAAAAAACGCAATACACGTTCACAAGATATAAGTCGCAATATTTCAAAGGAAGAGAATAACATCAAAAAAGATCCAGGACACGGAAGTTTAACGCAGTCGATGGAGAAATTAAGGGTGGATACTGAATTACCCACAACGTCTGAAGCTATCCCAAAAGATTTAGAGCTCATGCCTACGCAAATCACGGCAAATAATAAGCAAGAAGATAAAACATGTAATGCTGTGGAGGAGGAAGTGCCTGGTTTGTGTACAGAATATGATTTACCAAATGCCAACACCCGAGAACAGATTGTGCTAGTTATTGATAGAGTACAAGATGAGAATTATAGTCCATTTATAGCCAACAATAAAGCATTCACGCCATTAAGTATGTTTAAAAAAGCTATTGAAATTTTTATTAAGCTAAAACTGAGAATCAATCCATTACATGAATTTTCTATAATAGTAATGGGTGAAAGTAGATCGCAGATGCTGTGCTCATTTACAAATGATTTAAGAAAATTATTGTATTATCTTGACTCAATTAATGAGTGTGAAACTGAGGATTCCTTTAATATGAATACAGTGTTTGACTTCATAGTCAATGAGGAACTACCTGTACCTACAGCACCAGGTCTTCCACCTTCAAGAACATTACGTGCAATAATATTTTATGGAAGATCATATACTATACCAAAAATTACAATGACTGAAAAAATTACCAATTATCTTAACAACCCATACTTTACTTGTGATATATTGATGACCCATGAGCCAGTGGAAATAAGCAATAATTGTAACAAAATATTTGAAGTTTTGCAGAATTTTGATACAAAAGGGAGAGCATATTTTTTTCCAGTTTGTAGAGATGTGAGGAAATTGCATACATCTATGGGGAAACTTTTATCACATCCTTTGCAAAGACCCATACAAAAACTAATTAAATCTTAAAGTAACCCCTTTTTAATGTAAATATAATGTTTTTGTTAATATTTTAACTTATTGTTAACTATTTGTATATGAAATTATATTATACAGTGTACTTTAATACATCATTAAATTCTTTTAATAAACAATTCTTTTTTTATTTCTCTATATTGACAAAAGTATTGTGTATACCAGATCAGTTATTTAAAAGTTAGAACTTGAGCATATTAATATTGTTTGATACTTATTCAAAGAATGCTTAATTGGAATTGTAGTGACTTTGTATTTTATGCACTATTTGTTTGTAGAAAAGTATTGTAGTCATATTGGTGCTTGTTTCCAAAATAGTGTAATGAAGAACTGACAACCGTATTGTGCCATTTTTAATTATATTTAATAGTAAATATTCAGGATTGTTATAACTTGTAAAAGAGAAAGGAAGAACAAATACTGATGCGTACTTTTATTAATTAAGTTATATGTATAAATTCAGTCCATTCATTAAGAAAATATTTTATCGCTGTTTTACAAGAAGTAAATGGTATTAATGAACAAAAGATATTTAATAACATTAAATATTTATTAAGAAAATTTATGGATACGTATTTTTAAAATAAGGAGTATTCAAATAATACAAATGGATATTTATACAATTTTATTTGAAATTAATTTTGCCATAATCTTAGTAATTTATCCTTTCCTCCAGATGCTACTTTTAAACCATCTGTACTCCAATCTACGGCGTAAACCTCGTCTGCGTGTCCTGGTAAGTCAACTTCCAATTTTTTCGTTTTCAAGTTCCACAATTTCAATGTAGAATCAGCACTACCACTAACCATTAGTCGCGAATCTGCACTAAATGCGACCATATAGACAGCTTGTACGTGACCCCTTAGTGTGGTAATAAATTTCCCTAATATTAACAGTAAATTGAATTTTGATTTAAAAACTTTATCTTTATTATTAAGATAACATAATTACCTGATTTAGATTCCCATAATTTAATAGATTTATCAAAGGATGCAGATGCAATTATTCTACCATCAGGAGAAAATTTTACATCATTTACAAGCTGTTGGTGCCCTGTTAACCTGGCAATGGGTTTCTTATCTTTTTCAGGATTCCATAAAAACAATGTAAAATCATCTGAACCAGAAACCAATCTAAAATAATGATATTGTAAAACAAATATATATAGTACTCTGTTTATCTGTATACCTTTCACCAACAGATTCTGTAACTTGTTTATATCGATTCAATGCAAATTCTTTAGACTTTTTCTTATCATTCATGTATGTGTCTTTGTTTGAATCTTTTACTGGATCAAAAGCTCCAATTCTCAAAATATAATCTGTACTTAATGCGAGGGTATTAACCTATAACAAATAAAACTTACAGTTAACAATATTGAAGCTTTACATATAAAAATCCTATATGATTATGTCTGCAAAATAAATTTTTACAATGCATTGTATCATAATAGAAGAGGGGTTTTTATTGACCTTATTCTAAAATTCTAAATGTTTCAAATTTAATTATAATTTATTTACATTGTCATAGTAACCACTGTAAAATATCTTTATGGAGAAACATATATTTGTGACTCAAAATCTCAAAAAATGGTCTTGTAAAATTTAAATAAAAACAATTTGGAAAAACAAATGCTGAAACACCCATGAAAGGAAGTAGATGAAATATTAAAAAAAAATCAGATTATCAGATTATATTCAATCTATCAAATTATAATATGATTATATTATTTGTTTAAAAAAAAATGGTGAGTTAACTTCATATGGAATGCCTTATTCAATTAATTTGTTTTATTTTGGAAATAGTTTGTAGAATTCTTTTATATAATTAATACCTGATTGAGCTATAGCCAAACATGGCTAGCTTTAAATAATGGAAATAAGCTGCTAGAAAAATTTACCCAATGAGCATGTCCTTCTAATGTCCTGCATAATACTCCATCTTTTGCTCTCCAAACTTTAACAGTTCTGTCTTGCGAAGCTGAATAAATTAGTCCTGTACCACCCCATTTTACAACAGTAACACTTTTAGTATGACCAGAAATAGTTAATATGGTATGACATAAAACTGAATCCCATATTCTTATGTCACAATCCTTAGAAGAACTAGCAAAGTATCTACAATAATGACAAGTTAGAAACAAAATTATAATTTATGTATACTTACTTACCTACATTCAGTATTTTTATGATATGGTTCCCAACTAAGTGATGTGACCCATTGTTTATGACCGGACATAGTTTTACCTAATTGTTCACCAGTTTTTGGATCCCATATCATTATTCTACCATCTTTACAAGCCGATGCTAATTTGTTACTATCGGGTGACCAGGCTATACATAATACCCAGTTCTTGTGAGCTTTACATGTATAATAAGGTGTTTGAGTATTAACATCCCAAAAACGCACCGTAGTGTCTCCTAAAAGGCAAATTACATTAGATTTCTCCAAGAGTAATTACAAACATTAAAAATAAAAACCTGAACCACTAGCCAAATGCTTCCCATCAGGTGAGAAACTAACTGAAATAACAGCTTCAGCATGGCCAGGCATAGAAGCTGTACATCTCGTAACTGCACGAACTTTAAATACAGCTTGCTGTTGATATATTATATCAAGCACTCCTTCAGTATTTATAGTACCCAAATCAATAGTTTTATGCAAATTCTCCGTAATTTCGGTATCATTAATAAAAAATACGTAAGGAACCGGGTCTTCCTGTTGTAATATAGCATTACAAATTAATGTAAGTTGTTTTACAGTACAATTTAGAGGCAAATCCATCATATCGCCTGCGATTTCACCCGTTTCTGATTTGAAACGACATAATAGCCGTTTGGATTCCTCATTTTCATCCATTTTTTATTCTAATGTTTTAAAAACTTTAAATAAGTTAATTAGTGGGTCTAATTCTATAACTTACAAGAACATAAACAAAACCTATAAAAACGTGAAATATAAATGAGGTTAAGTCATATTACTCTTCACTAAATTCTACAAGTAATATATATTCAAAATAAACTAACTTAATGATGTTTACCTTAACATTAAATCATAAAGAAGAAGTTTTCTGTAACTAACCCTATGGTGTTATTGTATTAAGCTGTTTGGTTTTAAAGTAAAAGTTTAATATTCATTTTTGTAAATTATATTAGAAGATTCTTTAATATATTTTTTTATAATGGAAGGAAAAGCTCAAAAGATGCCAAAAGTGGCAAAAGTAAAAAATAAAGCACCTGCAGAGATTCAAATAACTGCAGAACAACTTTTACGTGAAGCAAAAGAGCGAGATTTAGAAATATTACCTCCTCCGCCGAAGCAGAAAATATCGGATCCAGCTGAATTAGCTGATTACCAATTAAGGAGACGTAAACAGTTCGAGGATAACATTCGTAAAAACCGCACAGTTATTTCGAACTGGATCAAATATGCACAGTGGGAAGAGTCGCAAAAAGAAATTCAAAGATCTCGATCAGTATGGGAAAGAGCACTCGATGTAGACCATCGAAATATAACAATATGGTTGAAGTATACAGAAATGGAAATGAGAAACCGTCAGGTAAATCATGCAAGAAATTTATGGGATAGGGCTGTTACTATTCTTCCAAGAGTAAATCAGTTTTGGTATAAATATACCTATATGGAAGAAATGCTTGAGAATGTACCAGGAGCAAGAGCGGTTTTTGAAAGATGGATAGAATGGCAACCTGATGAGCAAGCTTGGCAGACCTATATAAATTTTGAACTGCGTTATAAAGAAATTGATAGAGCAAGGAATATCTATGAAAGATTTGTGATTACTCACCCTGCTGTAAAGAATTGGATAAAATATGCTAGATTTGAAGAAAATCATGGATTTATCCATTCAGCTAGACAAATTTTTGAAAGGGCTGTTCAGTTTTTTGGGGATGATCACATGGATGAACAACTATATATAGCTTTTGCCAAATTTGAAGAAAATCAAAAGGAACATGATAGAGCTAGAGTCATTTATAAATATGCTCTAGATAATATTCCAAAAGATCAAACAAAGGAACTTTATAAAGCTTATACTATTCATGAAAAAAAGTATGGTGATAGGAGTGGAATTGAAGAAGTTATAGTGTCCAAGAGAAAGTTTCAGTATGAACAGGAAATTTCAGATAATCCTAGAAATTATGATGCTTGGTTTGATTATATAAGACTTATTGAAGGAGAAGGAGATTCAGATACTATTAGAGAGACTTATGAAAGAGCAATATCTAATGTGCCACCAACAAAGAATAAAGATTTTTGGAGAAGGTACATTTATCTTTGGATAAATTATGCTTTTTATGAGGAGCTTGAAGCAGAGGATTATGAAAGAGCAAGACAAGTATACAAAGCTTGTTTAGAGTTACTTCCACACAAAGTATTTACTTTTTCAAAAATCTGGTTATTGTACGCCAAGTTTGAAATAAGACAAAAAAATTTAACTACAGCTAGAAAAATATTAGGTATGTCAATAGGAATGTGTCCTAGAGATAAACTATTTAGAGGATATATTGATTTAGAAATACAACTAAGAGAATTTGACAGAAGTAGGAAATTATATGAAAAGTTCCTGGAATTTGGACCAGAGAATTGTGTGACGTGGATGAAATTTGCAGAATTAGAAACCCTTCTAGGAGATATCGATAGAGCTAGGGCTATTTATGAACTTGCAGTTAATCAACCAAGGCTGGATATGCCTGAATTGTTGTGGAAAGCCTACATTGATTTTGAAATATCTCAGGATGAACCAGATAATGCCAGGCATTTATATGAAAGATTATTAGAAAGGACTCTTCATGTGAAGGTATGGCTTTCTTATGCAAAGTTTGAGTTAAATCAACAGACAGAAGATGGCATGAATGTTCTACTAGCTAGGAGAATATTTGAAAGGGGTAATGATAATTTGAAAAATTCCACTGAAAAGGAAACCAGAGTTTTGTTGTTGGAAAATTGGAAAGAATTTGAATATGCCCATGGAGACACAGAATCACAAGCCAAAGTCAGTAGCAAAATGCCCAGAAGAATCAAGAAAAGACAAAAGGTTGTAGATGAAGATGGCAATGAACAAGGATGGGAAGAAATATTTGACTACATATTCCCAGAAGATGAATCTAGTAGGCCTAATCTTAAATTGTTAGCAGCAGCTAAGAACTGGAAGAAGATAGCTATAAATCAAGAAGAAGAACCTGCAGAACAATAATAATATATTATTTTACTATTATGTACTCTGTTGTTTTTTATGTGTAAATACTTTCATATTTTTTGTTCTACTTTTATTTATAGAAATAGAATTTCAAAAACTATTAACCGGAAATATTAATGAATTGTAATTAAATTTTTTTACTATATAAGTTACAGCTTTTTTTTAAATCAATTATACCTCTTCTAGGTTCCTGAAGATTTTTCTGATATCCCTCCATAAATGTGATATTTATGAATGTACCTATTCAAGCTTTGAAAAATGGCTTACATTAAAACAATTTAAGAATATATTTATTTTACAAAAAATATATCTAATATGAACTACTTATAAGTAAGAAAATGGTAAAGCTTTATATTTTTTCTATTCACACAGAACCAAGCATAATTACACAAGTTGAATATGCATGAACAATAAAATAAAATAGTCTTATGTGAAAAGTTAGTTAATGATACATGTTCACAATTTACATACTAATATCAAAAAAACCACTGTTGCTAACTGAATGTTAATAGAATTGGTGTTAAACCTAATTTACACACTAATTTCTTAACAAGCAACTTTTTTTATGACTTCCAGAAATTTGGATGTTGTGCAAGTCTTCTTTCAAAATTAGTGTACCAATTTTGAACTGTAGATAAAGGTACATAAATTGCAGTTGGATCAGGAATCATGTTGTTTTGAGTAATTGAAAATGATAAAACATAATCCATAAAGTTTTTTAGCATCTTCTGGGCAAAGGTAACCTGCATTTCGGCACTCTCTGGTGATGGTACCTCTTGTATATTGGTAATCGATTCTAAAAAACAAGTGACTTATATTAGCCAAAAGTTATAAATAATTTGTTTAAAACCTATGCTAATTCCAATTTGAGCATTATGCACTATATGTGATTGTCCAAACATTGTATTAGAATAATCACTCATTTCTTCCAGTTTTTTTAAATTGGATATCTTAAAAATAGCAGATGGCTTGGTATTTGAAATATAGCCTAATAATTGCCACCTTGGGGGAGCATTAGGATCAGGCCAGCTGAAATATACTAAAAGAAAATATTTTAAGTAATCATACTACCCCATGATCTAAATATTAGCATTCTATGTCCACTTGTATCGATATAATACTACCTTGTCCTGCAGCTCCTTCAGGAAAAGGGATGGTTCCCGTTAAAAACACCGCAATATGATTAACATTATCAGCATCAGTTATCGTTGTTACAAATTGTGTTTCTGATAACTGCTGAAATTCTGTTTGGACCTAAAACATTACTCTAAAAAGCTATCCAAAGAAATAAATAATAATTACCAGTCGGCCAGATACTATTAAACCAAACATGGCCATGATAATCTAGATTAATTAGTAATTAGTATAGTTTATTACACTGTGCAGAAATAAAATAGTTAAAAATTTTATTTTTCAAAATCCATCTAATTCAGGTTAGATTACGAAAATGAAACCGTATGAAACAGATATCTGTAATGCTGCCAATAGTTAAGGTTCTTTTAAATATATTGGTTACCAATCAAAATTACAGCAATATTATTGTACGAATTAGATTTACAGTTAATATAAATTAATCCTAAAAGTATCGCAAATTAAAAAAATATATTAAAATACAGAAAAAGTAAATTAAAAAAAATATTCTCCAAACTATTCTGGGACAATAATAATAAAAGATGTTGCCTACTCTATGACAGCTGATTGACATTGTTTTGAATTTTTAAAGTTTCCGATGCAAAATGTAAAATGCTTTAGTAGGTTTTAGCACAAATTTCTTGTTGTAGTTAAACCCACTAAAGAAGTTCCAACAAAAATATTTAGTTTTGAAATAAGAAATTTATTTGATTTATATCATGTTTACTTGAAATTTAATTTTAGGAAGTAATTTTTTGTTATTTAAAACAAATAGAATTAAAAGAGTATTTAATATGGATATGTGTAGGCTTTGTTTATCAACTGAAACTGATTTATTGGAAATTAATAATGAAGAATTAATAACAAATATACGTGCATGTACTACAGTGTTGGTAATTTTTTCATGAATTAACTGAATATTTATATGGATGCATTTATTTTCTAGGTTACGATAGAAAAAATTGCTCAATACATTTGTAATTATTGTTTTGAGAAAATATCAAAATGGCTGGAATTTAAAACAATGTGTTTGAAATCTAATATAGTTTTTGAAGAAAAATTGAAGTTAAGAATGGGAATATCTGAAAATGTAGAGTATCAATCTAGTAGTAGCCAACTGGATAAGCCAAACATTATACAAACTACTAAAATAAGATCTGTAAATGTAAAGATGTAGTGCACCCAACAAGAAATAAAATAGAATTTTTACAGATAAGTGAAACAAAATTGGATGTAACAGATAATTTACATACTTCTGATACCACATTTAATTGCCAATTTTGCCAAAAGGCTTTCGAATATTACATAGATTGTCTGGATCATCAAAATGAACATGATGGGGAAGCAATATTTAATTGTGAGTCTTGTAAAATTGTAAGTAAATTCCCTGCCTGTTTTTCCATGAACTTTTTTTAGAGTTTTTGTAGTAAGATAGACCTTGCAAGACATGAAAAATCACATAAATTACCATGTAAAATTTGTGGAGTTCAGATACAGAAACAGAGCATGAAATTACACCTAAACAAACACACAGACAAATTTAGGTGAGTTATTCTTATATATACATTAGTTTTTATATATTGTCAAATATTTAAACTAGGTGTTCACATTGTGCAGCAACATTTACATGTGGCCCCCTTTTAAATGAACATTTAACAGCTAGACATTTAAAAATCAAAATACATTGCTGTGATTTTTGTGGCAAGAATTTTGCTACTAAAAGGTCCTTAATGCTTCATTTAAAAACTCACAGTGATAAAAGGGAATATCAGTGCACCAAATGTAATTATGCAGGTAAATTTATCAGTATTATTAAATACTCTTAATTGCTGATTTTTTTCTTATTGTTTTGTATTTTTATAAGGAAGAACATCAATTTCACTGAGGATTCATATGTCTAAACATGAAAATAACATATGTATATGTGAATACTGTTCAAAAACCTTCAAGAGTAACAGAAATTTGAATGATCATTTACGCAGGGTCCATTGTTCACAGAAAAAACATATTTGTAATTTTTGTGGAATGAAATTTGCTTTGAGGTAGAGACAACTCAAAGACCAAAGTTAATATAGTACAAATCTCTTTTATTTGTTTAGATACTTGCTTGAGATTCACCAGAGGACCCATTCAGGAATTCATCCTTATGAATGCAAAAAATGCCCTAAAACATTTGCTAGATCTGATGGATTGAGAGAACATATGAGAACTCACGACAGAACTGAATTATTTATTTGCACAGTGTGTTCTAGGCAATTCTTAACAAAGAGGGGTTTGAGACGGCATAATATGGCACATTCCACAGATGGTTAAATAATTTATATTCATGTTAATAAAGTTTTTATATTTTATTATTCTTTACATAGTTGTTTTTATTTCTTTTTATCAGTTGAGCTAGGAATCAAACCAAACTGAAACAGTCTTGAAAATAACTCTAATCGACTACCCACAAATTCCAAAATTTCGATCTCTGTGATTTTTTCCAAATCGCACAAACCACTTTTCCACTGTTGATTTTGAAACGGCATATGGGCCATAAACCGCACAAATTTTCTCATAAGCTTGACTTATATTATTGCCTAGATCAAAGTGATATTGCAAAATATAGCCTATTTTTTTCAGGATTTATACTCCTATTTAAACTAGGACAACTGTTGTTTGAAGCCACCTACTTGGATTTGACTTATCTTCTTTATTAAACATTCAAATGACATTTGATACAAGTAGATGATATTGACAGCTGATAATGACCACTATTCATAAAAAAAGTGGAAATTTTGGATTAATTATATTTTGGTTAAATCATCGATGGATCAATAGATTTTTTTATTAGGAATATAAAAAAAATCTTCAAGAATACTTCCATGGAAATGATAAGGCCGAAAACGTATGCCATAATTAGGCCAAAAATCTAACACTCACATTAAAAAAATAATGAATTTTAGTACTTTTTTAAACAATTCTAAATATAGGTTAGTTTGGTTCCGTTAAAATTGAAAATAAATAATTCCTGGTTATTTTACAACTCAATCTTCACTCAGCACAAAAAATATAACTATACAAATTTATTTATAGAATTAAGATAACTACATTCTGTAGGTGGTAAACAGTATTAAGGGTATGATGCCTTTTAAAATAATATTTCTAATGCAATGTTATACAATATATTTGTTATATTTAGCTATATATAATAATATTCATTCCCATATTTAAAGCTAATGTATAATGTTAAATAATAAGGTACATTAAATGTGTTTTACCAAAATTTTCAAATTCATGCGCATCTAGAATTATAATTTTATCTGGGGATTTTTTATTGGAATGTCAAACAGTTGGATAGCTTGGCGCCTGCTTTTCGTCGCGATTTGTGTGTTGTGTTTGCGAAAAATCGAAGAGATATTTTATTTGTATATATTGTTTTTAATTAACAAATTTGGAGAGTAGATGAAGGTAAGTTGTAATGTTTTTTAGAAAATGCATCTGACGGATAATACGCCAAAAAAAATGGTTTGAAAACGATGGTGTCCGTTGTTGATGTCTTTTACGTGTCTTAAAAAGTCTGCGTCACGTTAATTGTAAACAAAACCAAGAGTTCTATAACTGGTAATATCTTAAGTAAGTGCTAATGTTAGTTCTTGCCACAGATAAATTTAAGAAATTCTTTTTATTTATGAGATCTAAGTTTTTATTGTTTACAGGGTCACACTGGGTTCTTTGAACTCTTCAAAATATTGCAATTCTTGTCAATTTCAAAAGAATTAATAGGCACTTCAGTTTATTTATTATTTTTTCTATTAAAAATAGTAAGATAATTATTAATTAAATACCAGTTTTAGTTATTGCTATTTTTGAATGTATACAGAATATTAAAATGATATACAAATATAGATATTTAACCCCCAAAATTATGTTTCTTTTATTTTTTTTAGGACATATTATGCCTCGAAATTCAAAAGATAAATATGAACAATCATCATTCAATGCTGATGTTACTCGAAAAACTCAGGCCTATCAGCTGTCTGAGGAACAAGCGAATCACAAAAAAACTTGGACTGAGTTGGAGATAACAAGGAATATTCGAAACCTTAGTTCTAATTTATTTCACATGACACATTTGACAGGTATATTAATTATAAGTTGCTATATTTTTTACAAATAAAACAATTAAAGAATGTATGTATTTTAATTATTGTGTATTTCCAGCATTAATTTTAAAAAATAACAGTTTACTTCGGATACCACCTGATATACATCGATTGGTCAATCTTCGTAATTTGGATCTGAGTTTTAATAAGTTACGATCACTACCATCTGAACTTGGGGACTTAATCCAGTTGAGGTATGTATTAATACTTACAGTATGTGTGAATAAAATTTATTTTTTGTTTAATTTTGTTTCTTTTCTATTTATCCTATGGAATTGTTTTACTATTTTTGTTGATTTATTATATTAGCTTGTTGTTATACAGATATATGTCATAAGTCATTTGATTTTAGGATATAAAATCACTCTCTGTGGTTAAATAAATATTTTGAAGTATAGATTTTGAATTTATATAAGTATCAGAGGATTTCCTTTGTAAATCTCCCTCATCCTTAATCCTGCAATCCATAAGTTTGTAAGTGATCCTGGTTCCCTATGTTGAATTGTCTGGATAAAGTGATTGCAACTAATAATGCTTGTAATGGTAGCTGTTATATGAACTATTGTTGTGAGTTTGAGTTATGATTAAATATTTCTGTTCAATTTAGTTTAAAACACATGTTATTCCAAACAATTATGTGTTGTAGTTTAATGGCATTCCTCAAGTTCTATCTGCTGTTTCAGAGAGTTAAACCTCAATCACAATCACCTAAGAATTCTGCCTTATGAACTTGGAAAACTGTTTAATCTGATGATCTTAGGATTGGTAGGGAATCCCTTAACAAAGGATATCCTGACAATCTACAGTGAGCCTAATGGGACCCAGAAGCTGCTCACCTTTATGTTGGATAATTTACAAGGTATGTTTTGATTAGTATATTTGCATTCAATGTTCTATATGGATAATTTATATTTTGCAATATGATAACATAAATATTTACTTGCCTGTGTAAGACAAACATCAATCTTTGAGAGATAAGACAACATTTTATATATCTTTATCTGTGAAAAATATTATATTATTGCAGTATCTCACCATATTGTTTATTGTTGTTATATTAATATAGCTACTGATATAAATATAGGAAAACACGAAATATCAAGTACAACTGATTATAACAAATTTTATGTACATATTCTTTTGTACTAGCAAAATGGTTAGATTTTTGCCTTGTCTCAAATAATCCGATTCCTTCCAAAATCAAGCAAATTAATTTAATGGAGCTTTATTTTTTGGAAAACAGATAATCACTCTATAATTTGACATTTTAATATTTTAAAACAAATGAGGGCAACTAGTAACATGTGAAAACAGTAAGGGAAAAATTATTATACCTACTTAGTCATTTGTCACATTTAATTTTATATCTAATTGCCTAGGATTCTTTTTTAATTCTTTAGATTCCTATATATACTTACCTATGATATTACTCACCTTATTTTAATTATTTTTTAATTGCTTTTTGTCGTGGCGTTCTCAGTATTCTTCGATTTTTCAAACACAAATATACCAAAGCTGAATACATATAATATTAGGTTTTCCTAGGATTCAATAGGAATGATAATTATAATTTCGACCATAACGACAGTTAACATGATAACGGTTACTATGGCAACGTAATTGGCAAATCTGCAATTAAAAAATGTTTTTCTGGAACTTCAGAGTTTTTTATTTGTACAGCATGAGTTATATATAAGGTGTTTCTTTGAAATTAATTGTTTTATTATTTTTAATTTTATGATTTATACCTTTCACTCTAATTCAGTTCTAAAATACAATGTACTGCAATGTGGAATGTTAATACAGAATTCAGATAATAGAGATTTTTATATAATTTTATTTGTAAAAATATTATTACTATATTAATGGAGCTACCTAATATTAATATCAAAAGATATGCAATAAGAAACACATCTGATTATAATATGATTTATAATATGACCATAGTAATACCGCCGTTTCAGTAATACCCTTTTTTGTATTAGCTAAAAGGTTATTTATCCTTTACCTGCATTTACAGGGGTCAGTAGTACAAAGAGTGATTTTAAAGGCAATGTGAAAGGCAAAATTTTGACTGTGATTTAAGATTTAATGGAAAACTCTTGATAGAATTAATTGTGCCTCCAACTCTCAATTTTTTTTGGTCTTATCTTTTTTTCATTCTATTTTCCAGTTTTTGTTTTCATGTTATTAATTCTTCTGGTTTTGCCTTCTTTTAAATATCATGACTTGTTCATTTACTTGAGGTGTCCACCTCCTGATCTTATTGTACTATTTTGTAGATATGTTGAAAAGTGTGGGCCACAGTGCATCTCTATGTTTTGCTCCTTTATTTATTGAAAAGTATTTTGTTTCTATTAATATTTTCTCCTAACTATTAGATTCAGAATATCAATATTCCATTTTTACAAAAATTGCGATTGTTGTGATTTTTGTTATAAATTATGATTAGTACTTTAATGTTTACAACAGTGTTTTTGTGTTCCTACATCTAGATAATGTTTTCTGGAATGATTGATATCATGTTAGACAGATGGGTATCCCATATTTGTTGTAAATAACTTAGTTCGATATTTCTGTTATATTTTTTGGATTATAGTAGTTGAGGGCATATTAAATATCATTATTTTTATCAGTCTATTGGTTTTTTTTCTACTATCCTAAAAAGTAAAATAATGATCATGCATTTAGATGTTACTTAAGTAATTTATTTTTCATTAGGTTTTTCATATTTATCTGTTATTGAAATATTAACAATATTGTTATTTATTTTGTGAAGCAATTGAGTAATTGATCTATTTGCTGAATATTTATTAGGAAGTAGAGTTAGCTGATACTGAACTGATTCAGCTGATGCCTGGAATATATGCTGTTGTGTATATAACACATGAACTAAAAATTCTCTGGCCTAACACATAGATGGCTCAAGTTTTATTGCTATCACCGCGTTTTCAGTTTCACCTACCAAAGACATCTGTTAAAATTTCATGATATTCTACTCATAAGTTTGTGAGTTATTGTGCTAAGATTGACACTACTTTTGTTATTTTCAAAACGATGGATCAAAAACAATTTTGTTTTTTAATTTTACATGCTTCGTGATGGGAAGAATACAGTTCAAGCAAAGCAATGACTTGAAAAGTGTTATAAGGACTTCGCTCCATCAGAAACAAAAACCCTGTTTTTTTTGTTACGACTGGGAGTTTCCCATGTGTTATATGCTGTTGAAATGTGTTTTATATGTTAGTGGAATAAATGTGCGAATAAATTTTCATAATATTTTCCAAGGCTACGTTTTATTTGTAGAGATAAGACATGTTGAATAATGCTTTCCAATAGTCTGGATGTCTATTCCAAGTTGCACAATATCATTTGAAATTATTTTAGATATAATATATTAGGTATTTTTTAATTGTAATGATGTAATAATATTTAATTCTTTTTTAGCATTCTTATATGTTTTACTATTTTCATATATGCCCAATCTGTGAGTTAATTGAAATACTCTCATGTAGCTCGTGTTGAGACATTTCTTAATAGCCCCCCATGGTTGGAAATTTTAAACGTGATAACATAAACTATAAAAAAGTGCACATTAGGACGCCCTATAAAGATCCATGCAAAAGATACTTAAAGTAACAATAATAAAAAAAAACGTTCGCAGAAAAGATGTATTACTCAGTCGCCGAAGAATTCTTCCCAGTTTTCGCATTACGTACACGTCCAGCGATTGTATCTCATTGTTTGTATTTTCATTCTTTCACACACGTGAGTTATTGTGCAAAACAAACTATTAAATTTTATTTTAGAGAGGGTGAATGCCATCTTGACGATTTATTTATGCGGCGAATCGTTCCTCTAGTTCATATAATGCAAATATGGGTCGTTTTATTGGCTTACGAAATACCTTGAATACCGACAAAGGTGTTTCGAACTAGTTGCTTAATTGGAATGGGATAGTCTTATACATTTTCTATATATATATACACTGAATACTGTACGTATCTATCTTTATGGCGTTAAGATAGGACAGCTTTTTTTGAATATTTTTTTATGATTTGTGGAGTGTTTCTTTGAAATGTCCATAAAAAGTTATTTGAAATGTTGTTATTGCGTTATTTCATGACTAATTTAGTACTTTTTTCAATGCTTTTTATTTTGGTATGCATTATTCAGAACCCCAGAGACTGCCTGATCATATTTAATAGTTAATAATAAAAAGATAAAAGTTAAAATATTTTTATAAAGATATTTTGCTCAATTTGTATTGTTTTATGATTATAGAAAATTTATTATATTGATTAGAAATAGGTTAATGAAATATGTGATCAACATGTATGGATCTATAACTCTCTTTATGCACCATTTTCTCTTGGTATTTCAGGACTGCGTAACAAATTATTCTTAAACTTCTCATTTTGGTGATTTGCTTGTTTCTTTGAAATTCACAGGAGCATTTATTTAAGATGTTTGTATCATTTGACCGTAATTCAGTTGTTGTAAATTTAGCTGGAAGAAGATAAGAAGCAGTTCCATTTGCTAGTGATCAGGGGATGATAACAAATACCCAATATGTGATATAGTATGTTCAAAGTTAAAGAATATATTTCGTTTGGAGACTAAGAAAGAATGAGATCGAGTAGATGTCAATGGACATAAATGAGAAGCCACTGAATTTTAGATGCTAGACGTGAACATGCATGCGTAGGATGGTAGAAGAGATTATTGATTACATAAATGTAGAAGGCTTGTGGAAATCATGAATCTGGTGGTTATAGAAAAAAAAAGAAGACACTCCATTAGTAACACAGAGTGCTAGTGTTAATTTTCAACAAAAACTCTGTAGGAGTAATGGAGGGAGATCTAAGGCAGTGAACATGCTGGTATTGTATGCAATGTGATAATGGTTACTATGAAAGAGTTGTTATTTTGGAAGTATTTTAAAAACATTTCAGCTAGTTACAAGAAAGTAATGTTGATATGACGTTAATTGATGAATTATCTTAGTTATTAATTATATTTAGTTGAATTTGTTTGTTGGTTTGTTAACAAACATCAAAGGTTGCTTGATAATTCTCTTCTTTGGTTCATTTGTTTCTTATAAAGGAGTTATTCTATTGGCATTTTGTAAATTTATATAAGACTAATGTTGTTGAACTGAATAGTTTCGAATTACATGGAAAACACCAACGTCATGTTATTTAACTAAATCAAATCATTTTTATTCCGCCCGTAAAACTTGATCAGGAAATCTTCGGATCGCCGGTGCGGATGTCGAAAACTTACACGAGGCCGATTTGTTGTCGCATTCAGTACTTTCACGGCCTACTAAGTTTACAAACGGGCGTTAGCGCCTTATACAGGCCGGTCATTTGTACCGATCGAATTTGGTCGTTTTTAAAGAGCGGGCATCGCGTTACTCGTAACGACGGCTACCGAACTATGTACCAGGAAATATGTGTGTCGCTTTAATGGAAATGGCTAGATGACACGGAGTCGACGAGTTAATCCACGTTATCTGAACGATTTTGTTCCGTGTTCGGGGAGGTCATAAACTATAGGCTTATTCGGTTATATGTTTCGACGCATCAGACTAGGGATGCAGAAAAAATATCGATATATGTTTTCTAAATTCGCGAAGCAAACTTTAAACAAACCATTCTTCAGATAAAGTAAATATATTATTAGAAACGCAACAAAATAAGTGGCTGTATGATAATTAAAACTTTTATTACTCCTTAACCATTAGTAACATACTATATTAGTATAATGTCCGTAAAATGCGTTTATGGTTTACGTCGTTAAAATTATCAATCGAAATCAACAATATATGGCGGGCGTATGTTGGAATGTATAGTATTTTTATTTTTGGCTTTTTTAAAACTAGCTACTTGTTCTGCATAAACAACAGTTTGTATGAATCATAGGTCAGGTTGGATTTTTAGTCAAGATTATGTTTTAACATGTCTTGATGTAGTTGAATTTTAATTTTGCACTGATGGTACGGTAAAGCGATATGATTTTTTGATGCCATGAGGTATAAACTTCATATACTTTGATACATCACATTTATTATCTGAACTGGGAGAATTATTATACCAGATTTTTCAATATACCAGGTAGACTCAATATGAATTATAATCAATTTTGGGATGATATTTAATCTTGGTTGAATAGTCTTCTGATTTTGAGATATCCAAGCAAACTCTGAATTAGAAATGGTGGGTAGTCGTTAAAAGAGCTCCTTAAGCTTTTTCCAGGTAATTGTCAAAAATTCTTCTAGGTGTTAACTATCGATGATTATGGATCGTGTGTTTCTTTTATCGTTTTTTTTCCAACCTCTGTCCATTTTTTATCTTCTTTTTTTTAATTGACCTTACTTTTCCATATCTTCCGACTAACTAACACCCCCCCCCCCCCCTCCCACTCTATCGCAACATAACGTATTCTATTAGTAGTTCAATATATGCCACTTCTTAAGTATTACAGAACATTTTTATTCCAAACTTTGTTATGCTTCAATTTTTTTTCTTTATAAAACTGAGCTATCAAATTCAAAATTTGTCTTCTTGCCTTTTCTGATTGATACCTTACCCGTAGACAACTCTGATCCCTGAAAACCTTGAGTGTTGATGAATTACTTGACAAATTCTGATGTTAAAGTCTTTGAGAATTGTCAATATTATTGGGAATTAAGTTAAGAATAACAGAGATAGACTTAAATTAATTGAAATGCAAGAACATTGGGAGGTTGGTTGGATTTTCGATTTGTGATGTGCTGCTTCAGCGGCAAAAAAGTATTCGTTAGTCGGAAGATACTCTCAATTGGCCTAAACTCAAACAGATTGTTTTATTAGTCAATTATTAAGCCAATATAGACCTATGTGGTGCAAATATACGGGTTGCACTAAAACATCAAACCAACTAGTATTACAACGCACCCAAAATAAAGTTTTATGATTAATTACCAATGCTTATCGCTACGTAACCAACGAAGAACTGCAATATTTTGCCTTAAAACATTAAATAAAGCTGCTAAATCACAGCAAAGTGGAAGCAATATAGCTACTGGACAACACGCATGAAATCAGAAGATTGAAGCGAACCAAACCACACGAAACTATATCTAAGGTTTCTTTCATATCGTTTTCTAATCATATCTAAAAAATATCTAAGGTTTTTGAAAAACATCTGTTGAAAGGAATAAAACCGATCATAGAGAGAAAAAACCTAATACCAACACACCAGTTTGGGTTTATTAACAAGCACTCAACAATTGATCAGGTCCACAGAATAACAGATGTTATTGAAAAAGCCTACGAAAGTAAAAAAGTATGCTCAGCTATATTCATAAACTACAGAAAATGCTACCAAAACAACCCACCGAACTATTAAAATCGTAACCAGAATGTTTAGAGTCAAACAAAAAGAAGCTTACTCTACACTTGTGATATACCATAAATGGAGAATATTACGATGGCTACATTTACTGATTATGCTGTCGGAGACTATAGTGAAGAAGCCTCACGAAAATTACAACAGGCAAGTGACAATATAAATAATTGGACAGAAGCTTGGAAAATAAAAATTATTGAAAGTAAATCTGTGCACGTGCAGTTCACCTATAAAAAGACCGTACATGCACCAATAACATTAAGTAATACTATCACTCCATATAGCAACAACGCTAAATGTCTCGGAAGGAATCTAAATGCAAAACTTCGCAGGAAGGAACATATAAAGAAGAAAAGAAAAGAACTGGAATTGAAATATAGGAAAATGTAATGGCTAATTGGAAGAAAATAACAATTATCAGTATATAGTAAATTGCTATTATATAAGCAAATACTGAAATCTATATAGACATACGGAATTCAATTTTGAGGATGTTCTGCAAAGAGTAACATAAACAAAATACAAATTCCTGAGGGGGCGCACCCAAATACTATAGGACTGTTTACCTACATCGAGACCTTCAGATACCCACAGTAAGTTAAGGAATCAAGAGAATAATTGCAAGGGGGCACGAGGAAAGATTCCACTCTCATGAGAATATTGAAGTATTACGGTTTTTGAATACCACCAGAACAGGACACAGATTCAAAAGAAGCAAGTTGGCATAAAGACAAATTGTAGGTTAATCGGAGACGAGTAGTAACAATGTAATAATTAAATAATAAAAAAAACTTTAGCTTAAGTAGTTTATTTAATTTCCATTTTGGGAAATACGTACTGATATATTAATCCTGTACTCGCCTTACTTGTGTGTTATGTAAGTACAACAGAACAGTAGTAATAAATTAATTTATAAATTACTAGCAACCCGCCCCGGCTTCGCACGGGTGCAATGCTGACACTAAATTAAATACACTACAGAAAAAATATGAACGTTGTATATAAAAACATAGCGGCCCGCTCCGACTTCGCACGGGCATAAAATATATATGCCTATGTCACTCAATGAAAACATGATTAAAATCGATCCAGTATTTTTGGTTCATTCATTACTGCCCTTGGCCTGCACGCATTAAATTTGGAGTAAAACAATTCCTCTTCCCCTATACTTACTATGAAGATTTCCTGCTATCTTTGGAATATCTAAATTCATACAATTTTTATTACATTACACATTTTTAAACGCAAATTTTAAATTTGTAATATCTCCGAAAATATTTGTTTAATTTACATGCTGTAAGGAACCATATTGATCTATATTAATTGCACACTGTATTTAAGGTACTTAATTCGATAAGGATTAATGCCGTATTGCTTAAAATAGCTTCGTAAATAAGCCATTTTCTCACGTAAAAAGTAAACAATAAAAATGGTTAATGTGGGTTATCCCTAAAAGATAAACATATACCATCCCGGACTTTTTTGTAGACCTTTTTATGGTGTACAATACTGTAGTACATTAATTTGATCTAACTCGTAGGGTTAGGCAGCGTTTTTGCTAATTGCTAAATAAGCCTAAAAAAATAGGTTAATTTACGACATCACGTTAGAAACCTCTAAAATTAGCAATGTTGCCTTAGTATATTATGCATGTATTATACATATAAACCTTCCTCTTGAATCACTCTATCTATTGAAAAAAAACCGCATCAAAATCCGTTGCGTAGTTTTAAAGATTTAAGCGCACGTAGGGATATAGGGACAGAAAAGGCCACTTTGTTTTATACTATGTAGTGAAGATTGTACGTCATATCTAATATAAGATGTAGTTAATAAAAAAAATATTAGTAATTATTGTCATAGTGATCCGGTTTTAAATACATACATTTTTTACAAAAAGAAAGAACAGTGCTATGAATTAAATGCATTAACATTTGGACTCATTAATTATACGATGAATGGACCTGAAAAATTAAGGCATATTTGATTATTAATTTTAATTTTGCGTCAGTCCATATGACGTGTGTCCGGTTCGAAGCCGCTCAGTCGGGAAGATGAGCCCCTCGGTCGAACACCTGTCAATTAATATTACGTAATTTATAGTAGTGCGTTTTTGTTGATTAATTACAACGCGTTGAGGTCGATTATAGGATTCGTTCGCACGGAATTGATGTGTGTTTATGAGAAACAGGTGTTGCGGCAACGAGAACGCGTTCTACAGGGTGTAAACTAGGCGCGTTTCCTAATAGGTTCTCGATAATAAAAAAATCGTTTTTCATTACGCGAGAGCCTGGATTAGTATTCAAATTAGATGGGTTCGACCGAACGTTTGTTATTTGCCGTTTGCGGTTACGATTATAATATATGAATTAATCCTCGGTCTTCAATTAAATTAGTTACGGCGTTTTATTTATAATTGATTATCATGTTTTAATTGACTCGCCGAACATTTGAAGAAAATATAACATTACTCAATTAATCTTCGGACTAAGAATATCACTACATAGTATAAAACAAAGTCGCCTTTTCTGTCCCTATATCCCTATGTGCGCTTAAATCTTTAAAACTACGCAACGGATTTTGATGCGGTTTTTTTCAATAGATAGAGTGATTCAAGAGGAAGGTTTATATGTATAATACATGCATAATATACTAAGGCAAAATTTTAGAGGTTTCTAACGTGAAGTCGTAAATTAACCTATTTTTTTAGGCTTATTTAGCAATTAGTAAAAACGCTGCCTAACCCTACGAGTTAGATCAAATTAATGTACTACAGTATTGTACACCATAAAAAGGTCTACAAAAAAGTCCGCGATGGTATATGTTTATCTTTTAGGGATAACCCACATTAACCATTTTTATTGTTTACTTTTTACGTGAGAAAATGGCTTATTTACGAAGCTATTTTAAGCAATACGGCATTAATCCTTATCGAATTAAGTACCTTAAATACAGTGTGCAATTAATATAGATCAATATGGTTCCTTACAGCATGTAAATTAAACAAATATTTTCGGAGATATTACAAATTTAAAATTTGCGTTTAAAAATGTGTAATGTAATAAAAATTGTATGAATTTAGATATTCCAAAGATAGCAGGAAATCTTCATAGTAAGTATAGGGGAAGAGGAATTGTTTTACTCCAAATTTAATGCGTGCAGGCCAAGGGCAGTAATGAATGAACCAAAAATACTGGATCGATTTTAATCATGTTTTCATTGAGTGACATAGGCATATATATTTTATGCCCGTGCGAAGTCGGAGCGGGCCGCTATGTTTTTATATACAACGTTCATATTTTTTCTGTAGTGTATTTAATTTAGTATCAGCATTGCACCCGTGCGAAGCCGGGGCGGGTCGCTAGTAGGATGATAATTAACATTAAAAGTTGCTATAGTCTATTTAATAAAACAGTGGACTCAGGTCTGAGCTTTGAGTTTTATTTCATTTTGGTTCTTGTCTAACAAAATTCTAATCTAAATAAAATAATTAAACAAAAGTATTGTTATTAAACATAATTTATTTTAATATTATAGTACATCTAATGCATATACTATCGAAAGACTTGAACTACAGTTAATTAAACAGCTACAAAAGTTTGTGGGTTAAAGTTATTTTATTATATTTAACAGATCAATTGAAAAGTCCCCGGCCCACCATAGTAAAACACACCGACCCTTTACGATTTGTCCTTTGCTTCAAAATAGGCCTCAGTTTCGACGAACATTTCTTTCCATCGAGCATTCTTTTGAGATCTGAGAACAGGAAATAGTCGCTGGGGGCCAGATCTGGAGAATATAGTGGATGCAGAAGCAATTCGAAGCTCAATTCATGGATTTTTGACACGGTGCATTGTCTTGGTGAAGCAGCACTTCCTTTTTCTTCAAATGCGGCCGTTTTTAGGCGATATCGTCCTTCAAACGACCCAATAAGGCTATGTAATAGTCGCCGTTGATGGTCCTCCCTTTTTCAAGGTAGTCAATGAAAATTATTCCAAGCGCATCACAAGATACAGACGCCATAACCTTGCCAGCCGACTGTTGCGTTTTCCCACGCTTTGGAACGGGTTCATCGTATGCAGTCCACTCGGATGTCTGTCTATTGGACTTCAGAGTGAAATGATGGAGCCATGTTTCATCCATTGTTACATATCGACGTAAAAACTCCGGCTTATTACGCTTGTCATCTTCAAACAGTGCTCCGAATCATCATCTCGTCGTTATTTTTGGCCAAAAGTGAGCACCCACTTTGCACAGAGCTTTCTCATACCCAAATATTCGTGAATGATATAATGTATACGTTCAGTTGATATCTTTAGAGTGTCTACTATTTCATTCAATTTTAATTAGGGTCATTCAAAATCATTTTGTGGATTTTTTAAATGGTCGGTGACAACCTCTTTTGGGTGTCCACTGCGTTCACCATTTTCGGTGCTCATTTCACCACGTCTAAACTTAGCATACCAATCCTTGATGGTTGATTTCCCCGGGGCAGTGTCCGGAAACTCGGCATCAAACAAGTTTTTGCTTCAACTGTATTTTTCCCTTGAAAAAGCAATATTCAACACGCGAAATTCCTTTTTATCAATTTTTTTCACAATAACAAAAGTTGCTTCACTCAAATTGCTATAATTCACAAACTAATGATCCGACAGCTGTCAAATTTATAAACGCATCCTTCGGGGGTTAGGGCTAACTAAAAACATATGAATTTAATTCTAGTAGCGCCATCTATGTGTCAGGCCGGGAACTTTTCAATTGACTTGTTACATTAAACTCTTTTCGAAACCGTTTATGATATCCTCTGGAGGCCTAATACATCTAATTAACAATTATATATCCTTATAATGTATTTTACGTTCATTAGAGAGAATATTTACCTTTTTATGTTTAATTCTTGTTTTATTCGTTGCTGTGTTTCCTTTTAAAGTCATTCTAATATAACTAAAATTAATTTATAGGACTGATATTTAAATACAAATAAACTAGTAATATCGGGAACAAAAAAAATTACTGTTTGATTTCATTACATTTCATCTGGTCATCAGAATCTCTTAGATGTTTCACAAAAAAAAAGATCGAAAAATAACAAGAAAAATTAGATTTTTAGTGATTTTTTAATTTATCAAAATATTTTTAAAAAATGGTAGAGAACAATTAAAGCTCACAGAAAGTTAAAATAAAGGTCGGTCTGAATGTTGGTATATATAAAAGTTGAAAAACTAATCTTGAGATAGTTTTTTAGATAGTCAGGTAGTAGGGCATCAATTATTTCATGAGCAGCTGTAACTGTTCAAATTACTGGAATCTTCAGATTTTCTCTCGATTATATTTACTTGGAGATAGCTTCCTTTTGTAATTACGTAAAATTTACCTACAAAGTCCTGGTAATAAAAAGCATTTTAAAATCCCATTTTGATATGTATTGAATGTTGATTTTACTAAATGTTATGGACATTATTTTTGTGCATCTTTTATTGTTTAAAAATAATATGTAATCAAAACAAGTCTTGTTAATTACATAATAATCTATAGATGGCGCTTGACATTATTAAAACAGTTGTATAGCGATCAGATTTACCGTCATACCAACCTTGTACTCACGTGTAATCATTTTTATCTATAGAATAGTATTAAAATCTACGGTAATATGATATTTTTTCATCTTTTTAATTGAAGGTTAAGGTAACGCTTTGGCATATTAACTGTTAAATCGTTCCTAGTTGAATTCGCCATTTAATTCATTCTTCAGGCGTTTCACATGAAGCTGTAATAATTGTATACAAAACGACAAGGTGATATTAAGCTTAGAAAAATGCATATTGACCAAACTAACTGTTTTATTTCAGAGGTAATAAAAGTTTTGTTACGATAATATCGCGGACAGTGTTTGGTTCGTGCATATTTACCAGTTTGTTGATTAAAGTATACAATTATTTTCTTCAATGATGACTGACTTTTACGAATATGTTTTATTTTTTCATTTATTTTTTAATTTTTACCTAAGTTATTATTTTCTTAATATTATACGTATGTCCTTTCTTTCTTGCTTTCTTTCACTAAAACATTTTTTTAAACTGTCTTGCGTTCTTCATGCGCTGTAAATATCCCCACTAACTGAATTGTCTCATATCTGCGTATATTTCTTTCTTTTCATATTGATTTAACTCTCGTTATGTCATTTTTTACAGTTCTGGCTATTCTAACGCATTTGTATTTTATTTTATCTTTCTTGAATAATATCCACGTCTTGCCAGCTTGGTGGCGAAGTGGTTAATAGATGGTCGCTGGTACGAATCCTGCTGGGGCACAGATGTATTTTATGTTTGTGATTGTAATTATCATTAATTAAACAGTGGAAAATCTGACAAGGAATAACTATCCCAGTCGCACCAGTAATCACGCTGGGTAATACCGGATGTCGTCTGGAATGGTCTCTAAGTTGGTCACTGGCCAGTCGGTCGGCTCAATGTCGAGGACCGTGGTTCGGAGACCACGTTAAACAGTAAAAAGGAGACTACAATATATTTAAAAAATATATCCACGTCTCGTTACCAAATGTTAGAGTTGGTCTGTAAATTGCTTTGTACACTTCCATCTTAATTTTGCTTAATATATTTTTTTATTTATGCATTTGATATTTATAGCGAAGTATAAATTCATGGTTTTTCCAATTCTTAGGTTTATTTTCACTTCCTACCTTCCATTCTCTAGCTCTCCCATCCCCATAAGTTTCATTTTGGTTTTATTAATTATTATTCCATATTCTTTTAATATCATATCTTCATCTGTTTTTTTAATGATTTTTATGCAGGTGTTCTGGCCGATCAATTGTTATTATTACATCTTTGGACTTCTGCATTATCTTAGTTCTGCCTAGGTTTTGAAAGTTGTTGATTTCCTATTGTCTGCAGTGCAACAACACAGTATTTCTTTCTTTTTTCTTGGTCGATATATTATTTCCTACGGACAAAGCGATTCCTGTTATTTCTTCTATTTTCAGTAGTTATGTTTCCATTTTTATCTTTTATGTCTATGGTTATATACTTTTCCTCTTCTGAAAGTTTTTAATACTTTTTAAAAAAGTTTTAAGTTTTATTTGTTTTTTTGTTTTTATTCTTTCTCCAAATTGTATACATGTTTTATTGTCTCTTCTATTATTCGTTTTACGTCTGCTCTTCTTCTCTATAAATTTCGTAGTTTTCGGTTGATTTTTCATTAAAATAAAAAAGTTTTGTTGTTTATGTTTCAGTGATTCATTGTCTAGTCTGATTGTCATGAGTAATAACTAGTAATCACTTCGTACTTCTCCTCCACGTTTTAATTTTGTCATCCTGTTTTCCTTTTCTACTAATTACTGCCCCCTTGGATTCATTGTTCATTTCTTTTTTTATTTCCCTTGTATATTGCCCAATTTTCTTATGATCAATCTTGTATTTGTAATTGTCATGTTTCCATTCTTTGTTGAAATCTCCCATAATATATGATTTTACTTTTGTATCTTCAGTTATCTGCGTTAGATGCTCCTAGAACTTTTCTTTGTTGCTAATTGTGTCATCTTGGCCCGGAGCGTTCTTTGTAATGTTCTTTCTAAATACATCGTTCATTTTTCTATTTTTTGTTCCTTTTTTTTCACTCATTATACACCCTATTCCTGCTGTCTTTTCTTTATCTATTCCACTGTAAATGTAAGTATAACAGTAAATTGATATAACCTCTAAATTTATGGGGTTATTTATAGGTTATATATGTTTATAAATTATGTTACATATTTTTTAAACGCATTAAACGAATCATTTAAATTTAACAACATTCCTTTGGTCACTGGCATATCTCAGATATGGAAATAATTAACTCGCCCATGGTATGTGTTCCAATGGGGGTATCGACTGTTTATAATTAGATTTTATATTGCTCGGGGTGTTTCATATCAAGCGGCAATGATTTCATTGAGCCTTAATGTTACGGAATAACAATAATGGCGACGTGCAGAGGAACTGAACCGAATGGGCCCGTTTCGTCTGATATAGATCAGCGACTAAAGATAGATCTAGATAAGCCTCGCAGATAATCGATACGAGAGTAGGAAGATATCCTGGATTTTAATAGAAAATCATTAGCGACAGGATGTTGCTAATGTTCCCGGAGTGACCTCGCTAATGATTCGAAATTATTTTAATCAGTTTAAGCTTAAGTGTTGGCGCGGTTGGCGCGGTTCTTGTTCAGTGTGGAACAAGATGTGTTTTTTTAAAAATATTGTTTTGGACTAATTTCATACGAGGGTGGTTCAATGAGCATATAGACAAAATGTTAAACAATTGTTCGAATAAACGTTTAAAAAGTGATGATTTTGAATGATCAGTCAGTATACGATAAGCAGCAGATGAAGAGAAGTTGAGAATCACTGGATACGTGCTGTTATCGTACAAAAGTCAACCTGAATTACGGCTGTTCGAAAAAACAACTGAATTTTTCAAAAATAGAGAAATAAAGTTATTTGTTATAGTTTTATACTTATTTTGATAAAAGAATGTATAGAGAAGGAAGAGAATGTCATACCGAATTTTATCGGTGAATCGGTGCAGTAGATATCATATCAATAGTCTAGAAAAGAGCACTTTTAAAGTTTCTGGTAAAGTTATACGTTAAGTCTTGCGATTCTTGCTCTATATTTTGAGACTTTCTCTACTTCAAAAAAGTATTCATCATTTAAAATGGGAATGAACTCTTCATTAAAAATTCAAACTGCATCAAAAGTTGCAATATCAATTTTGTTACTTCTAGCATGTTTATTTTTAGATCCATGTGAATAAATTCAGAGATTCCCTATCATCTAAATATCGTATCTCTGAAAATAATTTAAATTTCGAAAAATCCTCTTAAGGATAACTTCCTAAAGGGTTAACACTTATAAAATATGAAAAAGTCGATTTTTTCAATGTTCTGGACTAAAATACACCCTTAAAAGATTTTACTTGATGAGAAAAAAGTTTGGTGTAGCAAATATTTACTGTGGTACAAAGTTTTCTGTCGATACATTATTGTTATAATATAAACGAACATATTTTAAACCAGGTACTGAAATACGGCGCTATAGACATAGACAACCTACGTCTTGTAACTCATTGTTTTCGAACATTTTTGATCTTTTTGGTCGTTTGTTGTCATCGACATTGAACGGGCATTCACCCAAGGAACATTTGGACCAAGCCTCACAGAAGCAAAGGTGAACGAAGGTATTTTCGTCGGTCCAGAAATTAGACCGCCTATACCTCGCAATTCATCAGGATCATGACGGACCTTTAAAAAGGGGTTTTGATTGCTTTTGAGGAGGTCATAGAGGCATTTTTAGGCAACAGATGCTAACATATCGCTCATAAACAAATCGTCAATAGAATGCTAAAAGCGTCGCAAGTTTTTAATTGCCTAATTAGTCTAAAGGTATATTTTCCTTTATTCCCACCTGGACTACATTTCGGAAAATATTGGGTGATATGAGTGAAGTGCAAGGTGGATGATTTTACCAGGGCACATTGGATGCTTCAGAGAGTCCTTCCACAGATTCCAAGGTTCTTTTCACAAGCGAAAATATACAAAGAGACGCCTAACTGGGAAAAAGAACAGGTTTTAGGGTATGCTAGTGAACCTATATTAACAGGTCATTTGAAAAGTTCCCGGCCTGATACATAGATGGCTCTACTAGAATTAAATCCATATGTTTTTTAGTTAGCCCTAACCATCAAAAAATGCGTGTATAAATTTGACAGCTGTCGGATCATTAGTTTGTGAATTATAGCATTTTGAGTGAAGCAACTTTTGTTATTGTGAAAAAAAATGATAAAAAGGAATTTCCCGTGTTGATAAAATATTGATTTTTGAAGAAAAAAAAATACAGTTAAAGCAAAAACTTGGCTTGATGCCGAGTTTCCGGACACTGCCAAAAACATCCACAAAATGATTTTGAATGACCGTAAATTGAAATTGAATGAAATAGCAGACACTCTAAAGATATCAACTGAACGTGTACATCATATCATTCACGAATATTAGGGGATTAGAACGCTCTGTGCCGCGCGAGCTCACTTTTGATCAAAAACAACGACGAGTTGATGATTCGGAACAGCGTTTGAAGATGACTAAGCGTAATAAATCCGAGTTTTTGTATCGATATGTGACAATGGATAAAACATGGCTCCATCATTTCACTCCGAAGTCCAATCGACAGTCATCCGAGTCGACTGCACACGATGAACCCGTTCCAAAACGTGGGAAAACGCAACAGTCGGCTGGCAAGGTTATGGCGTCTGTATTTTGGGATGCAGCGACTATTACATAGCGTTATTGGACCGCTTGAAGGACGAAATCGCCGAAAACGACCGCATTTTAAGAAAAAGAAAGTGCTGCTTCACCAAGACAATGCATCGTGCTAGTGAAAAATATGGCAAAAATCCATGAATTGGGCTTGGAATTTTTTCTTCATCCACCTTGTTCCAGATCTGGCCCCCAGCGACTATTTCCCGTTCTCAGATTTCAAAAGAATGCTCGCTGGGAAGAAATTCAAAAATTAAGCTATTTTCATATACAGAACATCCAAAACATAAAGTTTGCAAAACCAAAACAGCTCTTTTTTCTGAAAACCTATGTTATCCATTACGAAGAAAACAAAATATTCTAAAAGATATAATACATGGATTCAATACAAATTAAAGAGTTGAATATGTGTAAGACATCCGATTATATGGTCTAATAACACTCTTTAATGATATTTCTGCAGTAAATTTAATTATTTAATCATGTTGTAACATCGTTTACGATCTGATGGATAAAGAGCCATTACAGTTCTTAAAAATTAATGATGAGCCCGGCAAGATTACTGGAGCTTGCCCGATTATACTAATTAGTGAATATAAGTCGTTATTATGCCATGTAACGATGGTATGTATGGCGAATAACTCTTTGATGATACATCGGGAGCATGTCGACTTTGATGTATGATATGGGGCAAATAATTTGGGTCATAGATGGTTATTAATAGTTGCCAGTAAGTAACACGAAGAGAAATGGATATTCTTGACCGATATTGCTATTAAAATATTATATTTTCCGTATTAATTCCCACGTTGATATATTATCCGTTCGCAGATGATTTTTTTTTCATTTTATTAAAATGCACTTTGTCAAAGTAAGAGATTAACGCTTGGTGAATATTGCGGATGAAATTAAAGAAGCAAAATAGAAATTTCCAGCATATAACTCTTAATTAACTCGAATATCGAGTAGAGAAAAGTGTTAAAAAAGCTGATCATTGATGATTTTTCTGGGACGTTTCCAAGTTAGGCAGAAAATTAATAGAAGATCGATTAAATTATCAGATTGTTAAAGTTGATACGAAAGTCTAATAATGAAAAGACAGTAATTTATTAACGAGATTGGCTTTCCATAAGAATTTTTCTACACTGAGCTAACTTTTGTTAAATATGCGGAAAGACAAGAACATATGTTTTTCACAGCTAAATGTTTATGCAATTTCTTATTTATTCACTTCATACTAATGTCCATGAAGGACTATATCCCGTAGTCGCATGACAATATTATTTAGTTATTACATACACAGTATCAGTGTTTTCTGGCACAGCAACTGATTTTGGCCAATCTTTCGTCTCTGAGCAAACTGCGGCCACAATTAAATTCATTTTACCAACGTTTCATAGTGGTCAAGCATTGGGTTTCATCGCTAAAAGTCGAAGTAGGTTGATGAATGCACCAGTATTGCTAATCCATGTGGAAAGTCATAAAAAAATCATCGCACGACAACTTTTCTCACATTTTACCTAATTTTTTTTAAATGAAACAAAATTTTCAAGTGACTGTAAACAAAATAACTTGTATTCAGATGACAAAACGTTCTGAATACTTCCAATTGAAAACGTTAGATGGAGCCTAACAACACTTAGCATTTGAGGACTCAAAATGTAATTTTTTATTACGTCTTTATTAGATACGCTTAGTACATTCTTAATTATAAATTAATTTATTACTACATTTCATTTGTACTTGTATTAATTCACAAGCAAGACGAGTGCGAGAAAATACATCAATATGTATTCCGCAATTATAAAATTATAATAACTTATAGCTTATAGTTTAGCTTAAGGTATTATAGGAATGTTCGTCGGTCGAAATGTGTGGCTGCCGCTGCGATTATTTGTCAGGACATTCACTACTATTTTTGGAAGGAATTTGCACGAGAACTGAAAATCACTGGTTTAATAATCACTTGTTTATTTCGATATGGAGTGATACATGTGGTCGACGGGAGAATTGACAGGATATTAGGTTAGGTAGAGGAAGTACGGTAGCGCTGTGGAAGTGGTACTGTTACAAGGGGACGGAGAAAAGAAAAGAGAGCGAGACGTCGTCGTGATGGTCTTTTATACCCTGGAACTGCATGGTACCAATCCACCGGCGTTGCCAACCTTTGTACTTGTTGATGAAAATGTGGTGGCCTAAAGGGTCGTGGCGATCGCCATAATATAAATTCGTATGGTTTGGTTCGCTTCAATCTCTTGACATCCTGCACGCTGTCCAGCAGTTGTATTGCTTCCACGTTAGTATGATTTAGTAATCTTCTTTCGCGTTTCAAGGCGAAATCTTGGATAACTTTGCAAATCCATTTGATTTCCAGGCCATCGTGCAGTTCTTCCTTGGTTACGTAGCGATAAGCATTGGTAATCAATCGAAGAATCTTGTTTTGACACCGTTGGATGACTAGTTGAACTCAAAATATAAATGACAACCGCTGTAATTACTGTTTAGACTTACATTTTTCATTGATACACAGTTCAATTTTATTTCATTCCTACTATAAGGTCAAGATAATATTTATGCTGCGGTTTCTATAATTGCCTTATTTAAATTTAATGTATTCAGTGTACGGAAACTTATGGTTTATGAAATTTATGTTTGTAGTCAATGGGACCGTATTTATTTGATAAAAGTTAAGTTTAAGTAATTAAGAGCGTTATCTAAAATACAATACATTATTTGTTTGTAACAATATAATCTAAATAATTAAATAATAATCTTATATTTGCGTGATTTTAATCATTAATGATTGTTATTAGAAATTTTGACTTTAAGGCCCTTATACAAATCATATACATTTGATAATGATTGTTTGATTTTCTTAAACTTTTAGCGACTCTGTGGAATGAAAAAGTGTATCCGTTGTTGTAACAGGTGGGGCAAAAGTCCCACTACCATTTTGATTGCGCGCCATCTTGGTTATGTGGCGTTTAGCTAAGTTTAGCTAATATACGCCACAAGAAGGAGCAGAAATAGTGACAACATTTATTGAAAATAATTGTTCCAATCATTGTCAATTTTCCACAGTACGATACGACAGCAGACAGGCATCGTTCTGGAAGACAAGGAACGTCTCGTAGCGCTGAAAATGTAGCTCTGGTGCTCTGGATTGTGTTGCAGAGTCTCCAGAAACATCAATTCGGAGACATTGTTCCCAGTTATACATCTCTGCACATAGTTTAGGGCGAATTTGGAAAACTGATTTGAAAATGTTCCCGTACAAAATTCAATCAGTCCAAAAATTGCTACCGAGATATCCTGATCAACGAGTTGAGTACAGTAATGCAATCCTACGGCTGTCTGGTGAAATTGAAGATTTTTCGTCTAAACTGATAATGAGCGATGAAGCCCATTTTCTTCTCAGTGGTCACGTCAATAAACAGAACTGTCGATTTTGGGCAATGCATATTTTCCAATGAACTCATGATACATCATTGCATCCACTAAAAACAACTGTATGGAGTGGTATTCATGCTGGAAACATCATTGGTCCCTATTTTTTTGATGATCAAAGTGTTGCCGTTACTGTTACTGCTGAACGGTACCAAGACATGATTCGAAATTTTCTTGTGCCGAAAGAGCAAGGACTAGAGAACATGTGGCTTCAGCAAGATGGGACCACAGAACACACAGCTCGTTCAACAATTCTATTATTGAATGATGTTTTTCCACGAAGACTAATTTCGCGAAATAGCGAGCTATTTAGCATGGTCAGCCAGTCCTCCGGATTTAACAGCACCAGACTTTTTCTTATGGGAGTTTTTAAATTGAAGAAATTCAGCCTCAGATTTTGCAGGATGTCATGAACAATACCTTAAAAGGAGCCGAAAGTTGCATAGCGAATCACGGTCACCATTTAGCCGATATAATTTTTCAAACATAACGAAAAAAACATGTAGAGGCCAAATAAACTTTTTATGAAAATCAAACTTACTTATCTTTTCTTGGGGCAAAGTTATAGGCAATCAAAATGGTAGCGGGACCTTTGCATCACGTTGTGTTACTAGAAATGGTTACATCTTTGTAGTTCTTGATGTATTTAAAGTGAACAAGTCGTTATTGCTGATGTATGTAAATAAATAATATCATAAACAATATCAACAATTTTTGTCGTATCTTCTGTATGTAATATTCTCAAGTCATATTACTATGCAACGTAATTTTGTAAACATATACTTCTGAAGTCCCTGTATATTAATGGTTTTTTTTTGTTTCAGGTAATATATTGATACTAATAGTGGGTAAGTCGCACAGACAAACATAATAATATTCGATACAATGCCGTTTAAGGTCAAACTTTTTGTTCGACTGTCATATTCGAGGTATATGTCGCTTAAGATATGATTTAACGTACATATCGATATCGTTTCTTTTGAACTATCAGTTCCGATTTAGTTATCTGACATAACATCTGGCCTGCTTACTGAAACTTGGCTGATTGCTTTTTTATAGAGTTTTGCATGTTTAGTGTACAGTTAGGAACGAAATCTTTGACATGATGGAGTTGTCGGACATCGATAATTTTAAACGTTTTTATTTATAAGATAATTCTGATTACAGTAATTTTTTTTTCATTTGTTAATATTATAATTTTGTAAATTCTTTTCTTGTAGTCGAAGATTAATTTGCTACCCAGGAACCACAGTAAAACATGCTAAATTTCTCTTTCTTAAATAATGTTTTCTTTGATGATTGCTTTCGAATAAAGCTAGTTAATTTATATATATATATACATATATATATATATATATATATATATATATATATATATATATATATATATATATATATGATGCTTTTATATATATATATATATATATATATATATATATATATATATATATAATGTTTTCTTTAATGATTGCTTTTGAATAAAGCTAGTTAATTTATATATATATATATATATATATATGATGCTTTCGTTGCGTTTATATTTTCAATTTATCATCAATGCAGTGTTGCTACATCGAAATTCCGTTTTTGAAACGTCCAAAAAGTTCGTAAGAGCACTTGAGTTGCAACAGGAATGATAGAATTTTATTGAAATTATTGTTTTGGTTTGGTATATTTTTAAGGAATTTTAAAGAAAATGCGGTGGATGGAGTTTGAAGATGAATGTAGTTCAGTATAGAGAGGTGTCAGATTTCCTATATCATAATTAACATCATCTATGTCAATTCCTCAGAATTAATTCACATTTCTGATATATTATCTGAGTTATATTGAACTCGTAATATTTTACATATTTTTTTGTTAATGTAATCTGAAGCACAGCTTTCGAAACGCATTAACATTAAAAGCGCGTTACTAAATTACTTCGGCGTTGATGTGGATGGTATTCCTGGACTAACTCATGACTTTTTGCATTTGGGATTATTGTCTTCTTCTTCTCTCTGTCTTTTTTGCCCGGCAAGCAATGAAACCGTGATGTTCAAATGGAATTTTCTGACAATTGGTGTGGTAGACATTTCCCTTCCTTTTGGACCTTTGCCATATCATGTAAACTTCTGGGAATATTGTTGATTTTGTTGAACTCATGTTGAAAGTCATTTTCGAGTTTGAGCTGGGTTTTTGTCCAATAAGGCTTTTAATTCAATGTCTTAGAGCTATTTTTGGTCATTCAGGTCGTTTTTTGTCGATGCTATCAAAATCGCCACCCTTAAATCATTGAAACTAAAACTGACAATTGATATATGACCAAGCAGCATCACCATGATTTTTTTTAATCAAACAACAAAACTAATGGGTATCGAAGCGATGCATGATGAGAGTCTGTACAAACTGAACAACTCAATAATACTACATGGAACTATATGGAATAGTGTTAAATTCTTGTTTACATTGATACTTCAGCAAAATATATCGCTAATTAAAATACATGCAAGCACAAAGGTTTTTCATCAAACAAAAAAGAAAGGTCCCGGAGAGGAGCCCCTTTCTTTTTCGAAAAGTTGTAGAGAAGTAGAGTGAAATTGAACTGATAACCGGCATACTCTTCCGTTTCTAGATATTTCCAATTAATATCCTCGAACTTATTGAACAATGTTTAACATGTGTCTTTTTCCTTAACATAATTTATTTACCATCTTAAGTTTAAGGTTGTTAAGTTGTATCTAAAATAAGACTTCATAATACGTTAAACTTTTATACCGCACTAAAATGTGTCGACACAGACGTAAAAAATTCAGGCGATTCCTGCAGAATTCCGTGTCGTGGGCGTTCGACATCAAGTTGGTAAACGTTAAATGTATAGTTTACGATCCGCTAAAGAACAAAGTAGAATCGGCCAATTAGACATTCGCGCAGCCTGTTTGTATATTTAAATCGTTATGATACAATGACAGAGCCGCGCGCCATTGTAAAAAAGCGACCCGATCGAGGGGAAGATACACTTTTGTGATTCCCGAGGTGCTGTTTACTGTTTACAAAGTAGCGTTTCTGCGAATAAAACAAACGATGTTCGACGTTTCAACGAATCCTGCTCGATTATTGTTTTCGGTTTATTGTTATTGAAATGATAGTGGTACTCCAAATGTTAAGATTAACAGACATGTAGAGTTACATTTAAGCCAGGATACATTAAAATTCATCGTGGTCCAGTAGATTAAATATACTGCACGGGCTCGCGTTCCGAGTGTTAGACATTTTTGAATACTCAGTATTGCTTGGGACTTCGTGGGTTACTCTGTGTCTTATTTATAACGAAACTTCTGATATCGGAATGATATTAGTCTTCAAGGCGTAAAATATACTTTGTATTATTTTTTTAAATAAATGGCAATGTTCATAAGTTTTATATTAACTTATATATACCATACATGTATATATATAGTGAAAATGACCTTTAAAAAAACAGTAAGAAGATGACATATTAATTTACGAAATATTTTAAAGGAGGTAAAAAGAAAAATACAGCATAATATTAAATTTTTAATTATAAAACAATGAACCTTAACTATGCCATAAACTACGACATATTTATATATACAATACTACAAATATATTATATATAAATAAAATTTTATAACAACTTCCTTGTAGAAACATTTCTTTATACTTCTCACACTATTTACTAATTAATTACAATACAATAAAAGTTGCAATAAAACATTTTTCCAAATAAAGGCAGGGTTAATACATTTCATGGAAAAAGGGCTTACACACTAAAAAACCACCACCATATTTAATGAATAATTTTTTTAGTACCTTTCAAGCATTTTCTTTTATTTCTTCTTAGATTTGCTTTTCTCTTCTTTGATATTTTGGCAGATTATATACTTTTATAGAAATTACTACCTTGACAGTTACTCCTTATACAGTTGTATATTAAGCTTCTTGACTTCTTGAAACTTCTTGTTCCCTGTAAAATTCTTTAATCAGCAATATTTTTTTCTTTACCGTCCTGTGACTTCCAACTTTCAGTAGCCCCAAAAGTAGCTGAATCTCTGGACCACGATGATGTTTACTGCATCCTCTTTTAAACCCGGTTGTGCAAAAGCGAGCTTTATTTGGTTATGTTTTCTTGTTTGTTTGTGTTAAAACACAAATATATCTACCATTCAAGGAAATCGTAAATCGTTCCGAATATCTATGGTACTTAGAATTCCATCTGATAGTTTCGATATTTTAGGTAATTTAATTTTGGATCGTTAAAATATATGTTTGAATAAATGTTTGAACGATAATATAAAGGAACTATGTGGGATTGCCGTTTCTCTTTAATTTTAGAATTTGTCGCCTTTGCGAATACTTACAATTGCCATGAATGGCAATATTGTTGACGTCTTTTCGGGGGTTGCCTGATGCTGAATGCCTGAACTTTCTAAGAGTTCATTTCTGAAGACGCGACGCTTAGAGTCACTACCTTTGTCGTATTCAGTTTATTTAACTGTGTTTTGCCCAAACTGAGTTTCATCAAATGGTGAGTTTGTTCACAGAGTATTCCAGTTTTCCACTATTCCATTCACCATAATTGTCTCTGATGTTGGGTATCCGTATAAGCGGTAAGTCCCACAAAAAAACAACTTGCTCTTACAAACAGTAACTGCCAGGTGCATAGGTAATTTCTTCGCTAATTATTTTCCTTTTGATTTTTATATATTTTACTCATATTTTGGGCAATTTGTAGATTCCATTTTAAAAGAACAATTTCTCCTTTGAGATGCCCCATCGATACAGGGTCTGGACAGTAGGGCGGATACAATAAAATTTCCCATCCGTGTTATTATGCTGCAAAAATACCTTGTCATCTCTTTGGGCATATCGTGGACGTTTCTCGATTATTGCACAGTTTCAAAACACAATTTTTCATCATCTGTTACTATATTACTATTCGATGCATATCTTTATATTTAAAGTACCATTATACTGATAATACCGATTTTTCGATTATCTGTCTTTCAATTCATGTGGCACCCATATTCTTCATCTTTTGGATTCCCATCGCTTGGCTCACGCTGAACTTTTCTGGTAATTGTACATTTGAATTGTCGAACCATCACTTTTCCAAATTGCCTTGTCAATTTCTTTGAGAAAACGACGACTTTCAGCAGATTATTTCTTTTGAAGAAACAAGAAAAATAACGCGTGTCGCAAATGCATGTTTTGAGGCATAAAAACTTGTACGTTTTGTAGTTACTAGTAGAGTTTTCTACTTGTAAGTTAATGATATATACTATAATAAAATAACATGTATCGTCATAACATTGCATACCTATGGCTAGTGGAATACAAAAACCTGAAAATAATTACCGACACAACTGATGGTATCTAATGCTTAACATGTTTTATCTTATTGGCTTATATCTAATAAATTTGATTCTTCTCAATCTTTTCTGAATAAAACTTTAAAATAAAAAAAACTGAACATTTATTAATGTTGGACAATAATGTTTTTTGTTCTGGCCTAAAACCAGGCGGTGGAATGCATGATACATACCTGGTCGCGGAGACTTGCCCTGGAGTGACAAGTTGGACCGGGTTATGTGGGACTGCCTCACAGACGCTTTGACGCCTGTGGGTTGCTACTGCTTCTGCATTAAATTTGGGGATATGGCACCTTCTAACTGGGCAGCCATTATTGGGCACGAGGACCCGGCGAAAAAACAGATCGTGAAACTAGCTATAGATTCGCGAACTTGAATTAACACACGACTGATTGCTGTCGTATGGGGGCAAAAGTTATGAGTTCAGCGACGGATGAGGTTGTCTCCGCTTGGAAAATGGGAGGTTAGCGATGACGCGGTGCTAAGATCCCAATATGTCGACCAGCTCGCGAACAAGCGCGTTTTTAGAACTTGAGCTGAGTTGTTGTTTGTGGAACGATTAATATATGAAATACTTGATTTCTGGATAGTCAGTTTCCCTGCGAATTTGATTATTTCTAACAAAACACGGAGCGTTTAAGATTTTTCCGAGGAGCTTATTTTGGAAGGCCGTTTCCCCGGGTTGGGTGTAACAAACTTGTAGACATTAGATCGATAGACGAGTGCAGATCGAATTAACATCGTAAAATAAGCATTTGATGGAGATGGGAAGTCTGCTAGAAGGGCAGATCAGAGAAGATAGCAGGTTTGCTATAGCCGAACCTTTCTGGACTGCTTTCTGGATTTGGGAATTCCAATCGAACCGTCGGTCGAAGTGGAAACCTAGGTACGTGACATTATCCAGCCATGGAATTATTGCGGTGTCGATCTTAAGTTGAAACAATAATGTTCATTCGGAGTCGTTAATGATACGTCCCTCAGATTAATTCATAGTTTAGTATTTATGTGGGTGTCCGTTATAATTATCCTTGGAAATCCCGAAATCAAATCGATTTCCAAATTGTTTACTTACATGAATGTTTTGTTAAATTTTTCTAGATTCTTTTTTTAAAGATCACTTTTAAAAAGGTGATGATCCAACCAGCAATAAACAAGAGTTATCAACCCACGGTACAAATAAATCAAAACTTTACCTAGGTGAGGCATCATCATTCACGACGAAGCTCATCTGCATATAAATGTCGAATTTTAGTGGGCGTATAAAGATGCGAACGTAGTAAATAATGGAATTGCCAGGCTTTTTTATTCATATCTATCGGAAAGAAACCATGAATGAGTACTATAAAAACATTCGTTAGTGTTTTGTCAAGGCAAATTATAAAATATGGTAAACTATTCGAGGAAATATTGTTAATACTGATGTGAAAGATTAATTTAACAATGTGGTATTTTAATTCGTCATTTTAATTTTAGATTAGGCTTCATTTTAAATGTATTAATTTCAATGCAATAGGCGTTTATAATCAAAAAGTATCTCTTCGATGTGAACTGATTTAAAAAAAAAAACGAAAATTAATATTTTCTAAATGTGAAAATCAAGCAGAATTTTTTACCTTCTTTTTACATTCGCATGTAAAATTGTAAAAATTAATATTTTTTTAGTTTCTACTTCAAGAGAAACTTGAAGCTTTTATTTGAATTTGAATATGACCGTCTAAACATCTCTCGAGTAAATTATCTTTCGATAAATCTTGATTTTCACTTCGTTGTTTTTTTTTCTCTTCTTCTTTGACTTTTTCTTCTTTTTCATTTTCATTTCAGTTATTTGACTGCCGATTTGTATACCGATTTCCGTGAAATGATCTTTTACGAGGTCTGCTACTACGGCTTGAACCACTAGGCTCGTTTTTCGGATACGAAAACATTCTTTGTATAAATGAAACGCACGCTATGAAAGTTAAGTTAGAACTGATTTTAAAATGTAAATGTCCTTGCTGGATCACTAATACTTCGATATATTTATATCGAAAATCTCTGTTAAATAAACAAAGGACGTTCAAGAAAACGCCTATAACTATTAAATGATTTGAGAAACTAAACTTTAAAATCCCCCAAATATACATTCAAAAGAAGGCAGTTTTTTAAGTTTTAATGTCGTAAATTGTTTTGTTATTTTGGAAATCCTGTCACCTGCAGAACAAGTCGAATCTTACAGGCCTACTTCTCTACTATCTGCAGTATCAAAGCTATTTGAGAAACTCATATTTAAACGTATTTATTTAATAAATATAAACGTAAAAATGTTGTAGTAATACCAGATTTCCAGTTTGGTTTTCGAAATCACCATTCAACAATCGATCAAGTGCACAGAGTAACTACGGCTATTGAAAGAGCGTTTGAGGAAAAGAAATATTGCCCTGTACTGCCGGTTTGGCATTTGGGATTAATCTGTAAGATGAGCAAGTTGTTACCGCGTAACTATTGTCATTTGCGAGTCACATCTTTTTGGAAGAAAATTTAGAGTATCGCACGAAATGGGGTTGTCGTCTTAGGACCTCTCCTGTATCTGCTTTACACTGCTGGCATTCCAGCAACAAAAGAAACATTACTTGGAACCTTTGCTAACGACACAATTATTATGGCAAAAGAGGTCTCTGCCTAGGGTAATAGAAAAAATGCAAGTGGCAGTCAACAAAATCTACAGATGGGCGAAAGATTGGAAAATTCAACTTAATAGCTCCTAATCTGTCCACGTTAATTTTGCATTGTGGCGAAATAATAAAAACTTAATTATATCACTCAACACATTAGAGCCAAAATAAAACAACTATACTGGTTAGTCGGACGATACTTGATCTAAAATCAAAGAGGTTGATCTATAAGACAATTATAAAGCCAATTTGGACCTATGGGGTGCAAAACAAGGTAGTTCGATTGATTACCAATGCCCATCGCTACGTAACCGACGAAGAACTGCACGATGACCTGGAAATCAAATGGATTTGCGAAGTTATCCAAGATTTCGCCTTGAAACACGAAAGAAGATTACTAAATCATACTAACGTGGAAGCAATACAACTGCTGGACAGCGCGCAGGATGTCAGGAGATTGAAGCGAACAAAACCATACGAACTTATATAAAGTCTATACCTTACCTTTAGTGTAAACTATAAGTTGTTATAATTTTATAATTGAGAAATACATATTGATGTATTTTTTCGGACAAAGATGTTTTAAAAATTTTTTTTTGGAAATGATAAAATAAGTTAATAGCACTTTAAGAATTATAAAGTGCTAAGATAACATACTCTATATATTATGTGATTATTACTGGAGCAGTGTTGGACTAAGGAAGGAACACATTAAACGGAACGACAATGATGCTGGATCATATAATAAATTCGCTCTCAACTGGGTCAAGTTATGTTGTCTCGAAACATTCATATACAACTAGTTATTGAGTAATTTATGACACGGAAACGAAATCATTGATAAATGGGTTTAACATGAGGAGTAGCCACGGAACAAGAACCACATTCTGATCCGATCACGGTAGACAAGTCGAAGCTGTCGCGTCGAAGACAAAACAGCGGGCACGGTATAGGCTCGTTGTATCACTCGAACGATTACAATACACATGTCCGATACAACAAAACGGTTCTGGTTGGAACATTGGTGCGTGCAGCCCGTACTACACACTCAAGTCCCTTCAGCCGTAAAATATGTTTCGCCATATTGATATGCGGCGTGAAACCATCGAACGAAACGGGAGACGAGATGGCGTAATGAACGGTTTTCCTATCGGGAAATCTGACAACTACCGACAACCGAGCCGGTTGGGAATCAGTCCGGTTTGGCTTTCGGTCCGTTTTCATCGTTCTGATTATAGGTGAATCAAATCATATGTGTCGGGTGTTGCGTGCTTTTCAGTCATACTGTATTGATTATTATGGGGAACTTTTAATTTTGCTCACGGCATTTGATAGAAAAAGCGCCTTTATTCCTATATCATTATAAAAATGGAGAAAATAATAAAAGATTTAGGATTCTTTGGGTTCAGGCAATAAGTCAAACAATGGGCATAGATAAGAAACCTTTAAAATCATTCAAGTAATATACATAGAGCAGAAGTTTATTAATTTTTAATATCGTAAACTGTTTTGTTATTATGGAAGCGTCGTTTTTTTACTATGACTATAATGATGTACATATTCTAAAAGTGATTTATTTTTAAAGTATAAATGCGTTTACTAAGATTTTTGTAGTACTAGAGGCGTTACGAAACGTTTACGTCACTGAGCATTTCCTAACCATCATCGACTCATTCCAACGTGTGGATTTTTTGGCATGCTTCTATTTTATTTGGATTATTTATCTTATATTTCACAGTTAAGATATTGATTTTATACTACCTATTTGATATATACTATAAGCTAAATTTGCCCGAAATCGATTCGTCGATAGTGACCCTTTTACAACTGAAATGTGTGAGTACTCCAGACATACCAGTCATGAAATGTGATAGAATAAAGTAAAATTTGCTGCTAGTACAACTCTTTGCAAGAAAATTATTGTCAGGTAAAGATTGTGAGAGTACCCAGTTGAGTTGAAGTCAAGTGGATGCAAAATTTTATGATGGTAATTTTGACATACATACGCAAATATATTTAACAGGGAAGCTAAAAAGTTAAATATTACACAGTTGATAGTAACTACTATAAAAAAAAATAAATTATATACAATTTGATGATAGATGTTTGATTTTCCTAAACTTTTAACTTTTATTGTAAATTGCGTTAAATACAGGATCATATGCACCACTAATACTTCATCAAGTATTTTACGAATGCTGTGTTTAGACATTCTTCAACATTTTAAATTTTCCTATGAATTGTTAAGCACAACTTTGTGTTACTGACTGACTTCAATTGTTCTCAAAATACACAACTTTTTTTAGAGTTTTTATCACTGTATAATTAAATTTGCACCTCACAGAATCGGTTCATATTAGAATGTCCAGTTTTAATGAAAAATTGTTAAAATAATGAATAAATAAGACCTGTAACGATATGAACCGCCCGATGCTACCAAAACAACTACATGACGCACAGTTATGAAGCATTTTAGCGCGCATTTAAAATTACTTTATTTGAAATGTCAATTTCTGTTTCATATCCATTATTTTTACAGAAATAACTTTTAATCCGTATAAAACAAAAACCTGGATTAGTGTCATCAAGTAGTTTTTCAAAATTAGTTATCATGTCTTTTAAAGTTATATTAACTTATCATTTTAATACTCATTTCCATATTTAAATTTTTTTTTCCATATTTAATTCACTAATTCTGTTTCTTAAACAGAATCAGTGAAATACCTCGGCATTCATATTGATGGCGTTTTAATTTGGAAACATCATCATGCTGGACAGATCAGACTCAAAATTAAACAACTTCCATCATTTTCTAAAACTTTCGCTATTTTTATGGCAAGATTGAAATCCTATTATCCCAAGGCATTTTTTCAACATTTTCGAACCGTGTCCCGCCGAAGCCCTACTACTCGATCTGATATCATCGAAATGATATTTGCGCTTATCAAAATAGATGGAAACACCTAAAATTACTGGTTAAAAAATCCCTTAAAATTAAACACGGTATCTAATATGGCATACGGTATCGAAAAACTCTTCTTTTGTTTAAGTGATCGAGCACTATCATGCAAGATGATGGTTTGTCTCTGTTAGATGCTATAACTGGTCTTTTTTACAAAAATGCGATTTCAGTTGAAGTTGGACATAGTATAGACATCTGCAGTAACAGTTTCATTCGGGTTTAGCAACACGTAATACGCTACATCTCGCTAGTCTCACCAGTGTTGATGTAGATGGTTCTTCTAGACTGACTTATGGCTTTTTGCCCTTGGAAGTGACCTGGTAGATCCATTTTTCATCGCCAGTTACAATAAGCCACAGAAAACACTTCTTCTTTTATTTGCCAAGCAATGAAGAAAACAGTTCGAAATGATCTTTTCGCTGATCAAAATACATGCAAACACCTAATATTATTAGTTAAAAAATCCTTTAAATTTAAATACCGTACCTAATATGTAACACGACATCGAAAAAAAATGTTTACCACTATCTGACTCTTAACTAAATCCATCCTGCATCAGTTTTTTTTTTTAAGGTACCGCACCTGGTGCCGTTCCTGTTACACATGTGGGTAAAGACAACTGTAAATTTTTATCGTGCGACGACGCCTGCCTCGGGGTAATGGGACTGTGGCCCAGTTAGGCCGAGCTTCTCTCGACAGCACTCGGTGCCTATAACTTCATTTCGGGCGTTTATTTTTAATTTGCGCCTGAAGAATCCGGTACATGTCCGTGATCTTCGGTAGTATCCTATTAAGACCGTATGAGTTTTACGAGCCGGTCGTATTTCATTAACGCACTGACCGTTTTGCGGTTCAGTTTTCGTTTTGTTTGGTCGTATTCGTGCCTTGACCTGTTATATGATACTGATAGGTCTCGAAACGGTTAAGAATTAATCAAGCGGATGTTTTCGGTATTTAGTTCAGCACAATAGTTAATGTAGAGCCTATAAATTGTTTAAAAAATATTTACAACAGTAACTCATTCCATATTGAAGTTCCACTAACGGGATTTTCATCGAAGTGTGAATAAAATATTTTCAGTGCCCAAGTCCAACACGTTATCTGCAGTGGCGATGGTGTGTATACCACTCCTCTGCAGAAAAAAGTAAACTTCCTATCCATTAGAAAGCGACTTTGTATAAAGTGCTGGTCTGATAAGTCTGCCTCTATGGAGCACAGGTGGTAAAACTATGTCCTCCTAGACAACTTGCACTACTTCAAGTGTTCCAATCCAAAAAAGTCCGCGCGTTACTCAATGCCCCATGGTTTGTGAGAGACATCCAGTTCGTGAAAAGCTTCGCGAACATGCTCAGTGTGAGGTTCTTCCTTGGAACCTTGTAACATGAAAATCGACTGATTAAAACCCTACCCATTCATCGCTCGCAGTAGACATCTGAACCCCAAGCGAAATTAGCAGACCAACCGATCGGTTCTACGACCACTTTTTATGACGATACCAAAAAAAAAAAGTCGATTTGCGTATAGCCTGAAAAGATACATCGTAAATTGCTGGGAAAAAAATTGCCCGAAAGATGGGAAAAATGCACAACAAACTCAAGTTAAAAAATATTTTGAATCTAATTTAAAGACCTAATAATAAAAATTAATGTAAATGTTATTTGATGCACATTTTGGAATTACTTTAATTAACAACTTAAATGAGATAAAAATAAACATAAAAAGACACTCGTGAAATAAGTTTCTAATTTGCAATATTAATGAAATTTGACAAATTAATTTAATGAAGCCATAACTATTTGAAACACCTGCTACAAAATACCTCACCTTCAGGTATTCAATTACTTCTAAAAAATATAATTTGTAATTGATTAAGGTTATAATTGTTAATCGGTACTTTCTACTGCACCCGTACTGTACGTTAAGTTGTCAAGTATCTTGTCAATTGTTATTTTTATGCTTAATCGGTTATTTTTCACAAAGCTTCTGTATTTTAATTAAATTTATTACTACGAATATTATGATGGATGATCAAATTCAATCCACATGTATTTCTATGATGCTGGATGGCGGCGGCGATATAATGAATCATGTGAATTATGTATGTGAATCACTTGTATTAATGTATAGCTACTATCAAAGGTAATTTTTTAAACATTTTAAAAGTTTTTTAAACTGTCATCTGATATAAATGGAGCCATATTTGCGTCATGGTATTACCCTAGTTACCAAGTACCACAGCAGATGAGAAGCATTTAATTAAAAATCTTACAATTCATGCCTTGGATCTAAATTATAATGATAATGATCACCCACATACATCAAAAATTGAGTTAGAGTTAGTCAGTTTCGTAAGCGATAAAAAATGTTTACCTTCCTTGAACGCTATCCAAATATAAAAAATATGTTCATACAATATAACAATACAATTTTGCGCTCCTAAGGACCTGTAGAGACATTTTTTTCTGCAGTAGATTCTTAGTCATTTCCCAATAAGAACCTGTTTAGTCTGATAGTACATTTAAAAATCGTGTTTGTAAAAGGAAATCATTCTTGTTAATAATTACTGACTGATTACTGCGCTGGACTAGCCTAAAGACATTCTATTTACATAACCTAACGACTAACTCTGTATTTGGTAATTTCTTTTTTGTATCTTAAATAAAAGTTGTTAAAATACTGTATTTTATATTTTAAATATATGTGAGATAGTATTTTGTAATTTAATTTTGTATTTAATTAAAATATATTAAATAAAACTATGTATTTTGCAGCTCTTGATACAAGTGAATGAATAACACTCCTTAGAGGGTTAACACCGTTTCTAAAGTTTTTCATATCCTTCAGATTGTTTTGGATTATGTCCGCTCTTTAGTTTAATTGTTGACACATTGTCCTTTCTTTGCTTGCGTTGCTTCTTGAGGTGCCTCTCATCTATCTCCAATCAATTGTTTCACTTTAAACAATCTTGTTTTCTCTTTTTCCTGCGGGCATCTTAGGATATACACTCTATTTACATAGTTCATTGTTTTTGTTGACTAAGTGTCCAAATAGGCTTTATTATGGACTTGGTATGGATAGATTTGGAGCTATTAGACTGTCTCTTCCAATCTCTAGTCTATTTGTCTTATCTTGTTGATTACTACTTGTGGTTTTTTTATAACTGTCAGCAGAGAAATATCTTTTGTCACAACTGTGTCGCCAGTATAGGGCAGGTATAGAGTGATCTCAAGACAGTACCCCGACAAACTTGATTTGAACGTTGATAATGTCCCTCAAGCGAATCTTGTGGATTAATCCCAAAAGCCATACCCGGTTAAGTGCTTGTGAGAGGCCCAGGAATATTGCAGGATAGTATTCTTTTTCTTCAAATACCTTTTCAATAACCGCTCTCCATCTGTGCACATGGTCGAGTGGTGATTCCGAAGCCTAAACTGGAAATCTGGTATTTTTATAAGTAACTTAACGCGCTTTAAGATTCTCAGACATTTTGGATATGGCGAATAGCAACGAGATAAACTAGTAATATTCGATTTGTTCTGCAAGCTTGTCAGGTTTGCAAGCTCTTTGTGGCAGTTCTTTCGTTAGTCTAGGTGAAATAACCTCATATTCGGGTACTCTTATAACAGGTCAATTGAAAAGTCCCCGGTCTGGCACATAGATGGCGCTACTATAATTAAATCCATATGTTTTTTAGTTAGCCCTAACTAAAAAGTCGGATCATTAGTTTGTGAATTATAGCATTTTGAGTAAAGCAACTTTTGTTATTGTGAATAAAATGGATAAAAAGAAATTTTTCGTGTTGATAAAATATTGGTTTTTGAAGGGAAAAATACAGTTGAAGGAAAAACTTGGCTGATGCCGAGTTTCCGGACACTGCCCCAGGAAAGTCAACCATCAAGGATTGGTATGCTAAGTTTAGACGTGGTGAAATGAGCACCGAAGACGGTGAACGCTGTGGACGCCCAAAAGGGATTGTTACCGACGAAAATATTTAAACAATCCACAAAATGATTTTGAATGACCGTAAATTGAAATTGAATGAAACAGCAGACAGTCTAAAGATATCAATTGAACGTGTACATCATATCATTCACGGATATTTGTTGGAGTGTCGCTATAATCAGTGTATCACCCTTAGAAGGGAATCATGTTTTACTATGGTAGGCCGGGAACTTTTCAATTGACCTGTTGGAATTGAAGTTGAAGTCAATTTCTATGACAACTTCCACTGGAGATCCCATCTTTGGCTATTTCGGGCTGTACTATTGTACATCAATTACAGTTGTAGGATAAAATGATCCCCACAAGTTACGTACTTATAGTCGAAAACTAAAGACCATCTAACGATGTTCCCTGTCGACCATCACTGCCAGTTGGTAACGTTAAAATACAGTTACCATTTAACAGATTAGAAACTGTAGCATTAAATAAACAAAACGTGTTATTATAACGCAACCAGTGATAGAGGCAATCTCACCGGTAAAGGTAATGGCGGCGTTCGCCTTTGTTTATCTCGCCGGAACAGTAATGTGGGATTGCTTCGACAGGGAATCGAACGATGATAAAACTATTATGTTATGCAATAGATTTCCGAACTGACGCAATAGAATACGTGACCGAGCAAATGGTTCTATTTAGAGGAAACGTGATGGTGGAGTACGCTCGATTTCCCGCAAAATGACTTTTTAATTTGTCGATATAATACTAACTGAGCCAATTAACAGTAATGAGTGTCTAAGATTATAAAGTAGGAGTAACTTTGTATAGATAATTGTTCGGTTTTTTTTTTTCGTAAATCAACTTGATGTTTATTGATTTGTTTGTTGTAGTTTGATTAAAACAAGGATACGTTACTCCACAATCATGTCCGGATCCGCCGCATGCGCATATTGAGCTTCATTTAATTTTAAAACAGAGAATATTCGAGTCTGTGGTAAATAAGTTCAGGAGGTAAATAAAAATGGTAACATTTTGGAAATAACAGATTTTATTTAAAAAAGTATTGAATAAAACGAAATAATAAAAATATATTTAATATATGTCCGGCTATTCTATTTTTATTTAAACAGTGTATTACACATCATCATTGTTTTTATAAATAAGTATACACAAATTTTATAAATAATTGATTTAATGTTGAAATTATATATGAGGGAAATAAACGTTGAAAATTCTTTGAAATGATACATTTTGTTTAAAAAATTATTGAATAAAATTAAATAATAAAAATCATTTCTATATTCTTTTCTATTTTTATAAAAACACCATATTTAAATCAATTTACATATTTGAGCAATTAACAAGAACTTTAAGAACCGTATAAATAAACATTACCATAAAGATCAAACAACAACATTTCCATGATTACGATTTTCGCAATTACGCACCGATTATGTACCGGGGAAAATTCAAAACATGGGAAGATGGAATCGTTTTTTAGTTAGCCCTAATCCTCAAAAGATGCGTGTATAAATTTGACAGCTGTCGGATCATTAGTTTGTGAATTATAGCATATTGAGTGAAGTGATGCCGAGTTTTCGGACACTGCCCCGGGAAAATCAACCATCAAGGATTGGTATGCTAAGTTTAGACGTGGTGAAATGAGCACCGAAGACGATGAACAGTGGACGCCCAAAAGAGGTTGTTTACCGACGAAAACATTAGAGAAATCCACAAAATGATTTTGAATGACCGTAAATTGAATCTGAATGAAATAGTAGACACTTTAAAGATATCAACTGAAGGTATACATTATATCATTCACGAATATTTGGATATGAGAAAGCTCTGTGCAAAGTGGGTGCCGCGCGAGCTCACTTTTGACCAAAAACAACGATGATTCGGAACAGTGTTTGAAGATGATCAAGCGTAATAAACCCGAGTTTTTGCGTCGATATGTGACAATGTATGAAACATGGTTCTATCATTTCGCTCCGAAGTCGTCATCCGAGGGGACTGCACTCGATGAACCCGCTCTAAAACGTGGGAAAACGCAACAGTCGGCTGGCAAGATTATGGCGTCTGTATTTTTGAATGCTCATGGAATAATTTTCATTGACTACCTTGAAAAAGGAAGGACCATCAACAGCGACTATTACATAGCGTTATTGGACCGTTTGAAGGACGAAGTCGTCGAAAAACGGCCGCTTTTGAAGAAAAAGGAAGTGCTACTTTACCAAGACAATGCACCTTGTCACAAGTCAGTGAAAAAGATGGCAAAAATCCATGAATTGGGCTCGAAATTGTATTCTCCAGATCTGGCCCCCAGCGACTATTTTCTGTTCTCAGATCTCAAAAGAATACTCGCTGGGAAGAAATTTTCGTCGTATGAAGAGGTGATCGACGAAACTGAGGCCTATTTTGAAGTAAAGGACAAATCGTACTACAAAAATGGTATCGAAAAGTTAGAGAGTTGTTGTAATCAGTGTATTACCCTTGAAGGGAATTATGTTGAATAAAAAAAAATTTGCCAAAAAAATGTGTTTTACTATAGTATGCGTGGGACTTTTCAATTGACCTGTTACTACTTCAAAATCACGATCGGAATTCAGTTCTGCCTCTAATAGTCATGGGTGATGAAGTATGGATCTTTTTTGAAAATCCTAAGAGCAAAAATTCATGGTTATCACCTGACGAAGCCAGCCTACCGATTCCAAAGCCAAATCGTTTTGGTCGCAAGATAATTATCTGCGTTTGGTGGGGCCAGAGAGGCGTGGTGCATTACGAACTGTTCAAACCTGGTGAAACAGTTAACGGTGATCGCTACCAGCAACAAATGATCAATTTAGCCATGCATTGATCGAAAAACGTCCAGAGTGGGTCCGAAGACGTAATTTTTTCCGCCCAAAAAAAGGTAATAATTTTCCGGTACATCCGGTACATGCACCAGCAATTCTTTTTTGTGACTGTATTTTGACGTGATTTGATTCTGAATAATATTTTGACTCATGTTGCAAATGTACTACAAACTTCAATTTTACTCTTAAACTTATCTATCCAACCTACACCTATATGTACATATTAATATATCCACGAAAAGTTCTCATTCATTAAGATTAGTACAGCTTGATGCGTGTTTAGAGGTATTTTACTCAAATTAGTGAGGATATTTACTTGTACTTATGGATCTAACAATAATGATTATTTGGACCGTGTTTTGTTTTTAAGAAATTTGTTATACTCTCCTTTATATTTGAAGTATTTGCAGCTCAACAACTGTTTTTTGTTATCGAGAAACACGCATTGTACAATTTAATGACGACGGACGGAAATAATGGACGGAATGTTATAAATAATCATTTTGAATGCTTAAAAATTACTATTTGTAAGGAATTCTTGTTTCCTTTGATTACTATGTTGCTTTTTCAAGTTCTGTTAGCATATTGTACGAGACTTTTTGAAATAATGCCTAAGATTTCTTCGGTAGTCTTTATTTTATATGTATTAGGTGTAGGAAAATAGTGAAACTTACCCAATATCCCGATACATTTATTAATTAATTGTTCAGATATTCGAATAATTGTTTATTGATGTAATTCAGTTCGATGAAAAATAAATAGTGAAAATGATGTTTTGCATATGCATAAATATATTCGCGGCACAGTTCGCACGTTATAGTAACATGGGAAAATCCATTTCAATAACGAGACTGACAATGAGAGTTGTTAAAGAGCAATTAGTGGATCAGGTCAATCTAGAAAATATTCGCCAAGTCAGCTTCATGTTCGAAAAGTTGTTTTCGTATTAAGGCTTTTTAATTTACTTCTTGTTCTTCCATTTATTATTCAATAGATGAATTTGATCCCAACTGAACTTTATAAATATTACCATGTTGTTGCACACTGAGTCCATTGTGTTATACTATGAGGGTTCTCTTGGGGCGAAGTTTTTTTTACAACTTAGTCTTTTCTGTTGCATATTTAAGGTTGTAAGGAATTCACCTCTACGAGGATCGATATATATATATATATATATATATATATATATATATATATATATATATATATATAAAGATGACGTTAGTTTTATAGTATTTGCCGCTTTTCACTTAAAAAAAACGTACAAACCTTCAGAACAAAGCTGTTAAAATTTCATGTTATTATACTCATGAGTTTGTGAATTATTGAAGAATGACATTGCTTTTAGAGTTTCAATTTTACACTGCTTTTTGGTGGGAAAAATACCGTTCAAGCGAAGCAATGGCTTGAAAAGTATTATAAGGACTCCGCTCCATCAGAAACGACAATAAAACATAGGTTTGCTGACTTCAAACGTGGTTGTAGAGACACTGATGATGTAGAATGCAGTGGACGTCCAAATGAGGTAGTACTAACAACATGAAAAAAAAACATCCACAGAGTCGATGTGAATGTTCAAAAACGCGAGCAAAAAGTTTCGTGAGCAAACATCGTTTACATATCAAAACAACGTGTTGGTTTTATATTACATGAGTATTTGACTATGGGAAAACTCTGTTCAAAGTGGGTGCCGCGTTTGCTCGCGTTTTGTTGATTCTGAGCAATATGGTCATGTTTAAACGTAACACACCGGAATTTTTACGTCGATATGTGACAATGGATAAAACATGGATCTGTAACTTCGCTCCCTAATCAAAAAGATCGATCGAGAAACTGGTGACTGGCTTATTTTGAGGCAAGAGATAAATCGTTCGACAAAAGTGGTATTGAAATTTTCTGTTGAATAAAGCCAATTTTGTTATGCCTTGGACTTTTCAGCCCATGTGTTGACTTATAGACTTTTGCCTTTTTTTGTGAGAATTTCTTCACCATATTTTTTTCATATTTAAATATTATCTAAGTGTCTTATATATTTACTAACTTATATAATTAACTAAGTTATCAGACATTAACGAATTTTCAAAATTAATTTTTTTGAATAAATATATGTTATGTGACGCTAAACCAGACGAATATGGCAAACGGATTGTAGTTAAAATCTTATTTTTTAATCAATAATTAAAAATAGCAGATAATTAAATTAATTAATTACAAAGTTATTAACACAGCTTAAATGTTTAGTGAGAGATTTTGATGATATCTATGGTGATATTCATCTAGATCTATTGATGAAAATATGAAGTGTAACTGTATGTATCAAGAATTATCAAATTTGATGGTTTTGATATCTCTTTGAATAAAGTAACGTTATTTATTTTTATCCTTATAGTATTGTAATTTAGTATTGAGTTATTCAGTTTATATAAACGTTCATTGTGTTCGTTGTTTGATTTGAAAAAATCTGCTACCGAAACCTGTCAAGCACTTTTAGAAATTTATAGTGAAGATGCTTCATTATACCCCAATTGTCGGTTTTAGTATCAACAATTTAAAAAGGGTGATGTCATTGACAAAGAACGGTCTTCAGAACAAACAACTTTCAAACAAATGTTTGGAGATATTTCCAAAAATTATTGGACAAGGACCCATTTGAGTAAATAATGAAAAATTTCAAAACTCAATATTTTTGTTACTGTAATTGTATATATTGGGAACGTATTTCGTATAGCATATATCGATTATTTTTGTCCCTTGTATTTTTTTGTCATGGCCTTGTACTGTATTACACAATTAAAGTGCTTTTCGAAAATAGTTTTAACCCATATTTTCGACACAAGCACTGGCGGGTTATAAATATACTTTACAAGTCATTGCTGCTAATTATCAGGTCATGCATCGTTTTCGCAATATCTGGGATGCGTACTACAAAGGATATTACTCATTTTAAATGTCAGCCAATCAAGTACTAGAATTAATTTACTCCGAACCGTCTATTCTAAAATCTACCTATCTGTGATCTCATTATCCAAACAATGTGTTAAAGTGATTAATTAAAATTGATTGACGTATGCGTTTGAAAGTGTTTGGTTTTGATGTGTATGTCTAGGCCAGTATTTCTTCATCTTGTCGCATAAAATGTAATCATGACGTTTTCATTTAAAATTTAACTCATATCAACTGTTGAACAAAAACTTTTGAACAAAACATTTTGTGATGATGATTTTATCAAATTTGGCACTTGTTATATTGATACTTTTGAGACTCTTTGAGACTGAATAACACTGACCAACACTTTTGAGACTGAATATATATTATAATCAAATAATAGTTATTATCATTAAGGCAGAAAAATGTTAAATGCGCTCTATATCAGACACACACAAATGGAGTCATAAACAAACTGATACAAACATTGCTAACCAAATGCGTTTATAGGACAATTCAAAAATACCAATCAAAAAAGCATCATAGAGAGAAAAAACCTAATAACAACACACCAATTTGGGTTTATTAACAAGCATTCAATAATTGACCAGGTCCATAGAATAACAGATGTTATAGAAAAAGCCTACGGAAGTAAAAAAGTATGCTCAGCTATATTCTTAGGGGTAGCACAAGCCTTCGATAGGGTTTGGCATGAAGGCTTTATTCATAAAGTACGGAAAATGTTACCGAATTACTAAAACTCTACAATAAAAGAAGCTAATAAAGCAGGTGTACCAGAAGGAAGTGTACTGGCGCCAATGCTATTTACATGCTATTATCCACATATACAATGCTATTATCTACTATCCACTTGTGATATATCACAAATGGAGAATATTACGATGGCTGCATTTGCTGATGATACTGCGATTATAGCTGTCGGAGGCAGTAGCTAAGAAGCCACACGAAAATTACAACAGGCAAGTGACAATATAAGTAATTGGACGCAAGCTTGGAAAACAAAAATTAACGAAAGTGAATTAAAACCATGAAGGTACAGTTCGCCTACAATCAGACCGTACAAGCACCAATAACATTAAATAATAGTATCCATCCATATAGCAACAATGCTAAATATCTCGGAATGAATCTTGATGCAAAACTTCGCTGGAATGAACATATAAAGAAGAAAAGAAAATAATTGGAATTGAAATATAGTAAAATATATGGGCTAATTGGAAGGAAATCACAAATTTTTCAGAACAAAGTCCTGAGAAGTATTGTGGGTGCACCCAAATACTATAGGACTGATTAGAGACCTTCAGATACCCACAATCAGTCAAGAAATCAAAATAATTGCAAGGGGGCATGAGGAAAGACTCCATTATAATGACAATATTGAAGTATTGCAACTTTTGGATACCACCTCAGCAGAACACAGACTCAAAAGAAGACAAGAAGACATCTGATCTTGTCTAGTATTGTGTAGAGAGGTACAAAAAATACAGCAGTGACATGTATAAGCATTATTTCACCAGAGACTGAGGCCTCGTCGGACCGAATCCTCCTAGTTATATACCTAGATTTAAGTTACCATAAAGACAAATTGTAGGTTAGTCGGAAACGACTAGTAACAATGTAATAATTAAATAACAAAAAAGTGGTCTCAGTGCCTTCATTGGTGGGAAGACTCAAAACGCTTATTTAAGTTATATAATATTATATAATACTCTATGGATTACTTTTGATGTGTACTTATACTTATTATTTATATTTCAGTAAACATGCATATAATAAACAAGCAACTTGTAAGGAACCTTAATATATGTCTGATAGCTTAGCCCTGAAAATTAATTCACATTATTAACATTATGACGTTTTCGTAATGTTTTGCAATTACACTGGCCGGATATCCTTTTTGTTAAAAAAAGTGAAAAACTGAACGCGAAACGAGAAATCATCTTATTTTGCGTAACTTCCATTCACTATTTCTGACCTCTTTTGCTGAATGTTTTGATGTTTCTTTGGTGCTAGTTTCGAGCAATTATTACAATTATTGCCGACAAATACCTGGAATGTCTGTTTCCTGTTTAGGTAATTCACTGGCTTGTGTCCTACTATCGTTGCCATTAGTTGCATCTGAAAGTAATATATTTCTATTCGAATTCGTCTCGATCGGTTCGGTTAGTAACATCCTGATTGTGTAACATCGTTTTGTCGAACGATTTTTTTTTTAACCGACTTGGAATAAGGAGGAGGTTATATGTTCGGCTGTAAATTGAAAAGTCCCCGGCCTACCATAGTAAAACACATTAATTTGGCAAAATTTTAGTTTTATTCAACATAATTCCCTTCAAGGGCTATACACTGATTATAACGACTCTCCAACTTTCGGATACCATTTTTGTAGCACAATTTGTCTTTTGTTTCAAAATAGGCCTCAGTTTCGGCGATCACCTCTTCATTCGACGAAAATTTCTTCCCAGCGAGCATTCTTTTAAGATCTGAAAACAGGAAATAGTCGCTAGAGCCCGGATCTGGAGAATACGGTGGATGAGGAAGCAATTCGAAGGTCAATTCATGGATTTTTGCCATTGTTTTCAGTGACTTGTGACACGGTGCATTGTCTTGGTCAAGCAGCATTTCTTTTTCTTCAAGTGCGGCCGTTTTGCGGCGATTTCGTCTTTCAAACATTCCAATAACGCTATGTAATAGTCGCTGTTGATGGTCCTTCCTTTTCAAGGTAGTCAATGAAAATTATTTCGTACACATCCCAAACTACAGGCTGTTGCGTTATCGCACGCTTTGGAGCGGGTTCATCGTGTGCTGTCCACTCGGATGACTGTCGATTGGACTTCGGAGTGAAATGATGGAACCATGTTTCATCCACTGTTACATATCGACGCAAAAACTCGGGTTTATTACACTTGATCATTTTCAAACACTGCTCCGAATCATCAAGTCGTCGTTGTTTTTGGAAATATTGTTTACAAAATATGATATATTGTATACTGCTATTCAGAACTGCCTCTATAGTGTAATGGTTAGGGCGTTTAGCTTCCAAACGGTGGTGGCGGGTTTAATTCCCGAAAGGGACACTAGGTTTTGTTATTCTAGTTTAGTTAGAACATTTATCAAATCATCTAGGCTAGATAGTGGAGCCCGCGGCCTGAACGAAGCGCTCCTTATTTTCAATCATCGTTTCTTCTTAATAAAAAATTGAACCGACTTCAAAGGATAAGTAAGGAACTCAACTAAAAATTAAAAAATAATTAAACTTAGATTTTTAACACATAAATAGACATTTAAAAATAAAATATACATAATAGTCGTTGTAATAATTAAATAAAAATAAGCAGAAACCTTATTTAACCTATCTACTACACGTATTTTATATTCTACTATATACACACAATTTAGCTTAATACCTATCTTAATTTATTTATTTACGATATTATTTTAAGTACTACCAACTGATCACTGAAGTCGGTGCCGAGCCTAAACAATACAAAAATAATAATATAATTTTGTGACATATACAAAAAATTAAATTACGAACAGAAGAAATCTAAGTTAATATAACTGTTTGCTCTTTATTATTAGGCACTTTATTATCTTTTAATTAGTAAATGAATTAATTTTTACCCAGTTTTGAATGCCATTTATGGACCTCCGATGTATCAGACTAGACATTTATTGGATTATGTGCATATATATTTATTTTAGTCTATATAATATTTGTTATATATTGAAATTATGTTAATCATCGTTAAGTATATTGATATCTTTTATTTACTGTTGTAATTTTTTTGTTTTTAGTTATATTCTATGTGCTACTGTTTAATTTTCAGTCTTCCTCTACGCTATTTTTATGTCTTTAATTGTTTCATATCCATTATACATTTGTTATTGTCTACTAGGTCTGTAAAAACGACCGTATCGTGATTATTTCCTTCCTTTACGAGCTGCTGATTATACTCAAACAAGGAAAACTGCCATGGACAGAAATATGATAAATATATATTGATTGTACTTCCTGCCTTTCCATCTGCATTGACAGCTAATCTGTGGTAATTAACTACGTTCACATTTAGGTTAAATGGATTCGAGTTAATTATCGTTAGGTTCACTCGTTCCTACTATAGGTTGGCCAAAATATTTTTGGAGTAACAGTTTATTATCGTATAATATTAAATGCGAATGGGAATGGAGAATATGGTGTTTTTTTTATAAATAAGACTATTTGCAATACAAGACTGGATATAGTGAATTTGGGAAAAAGTTTTTTTTTTTAATTTTCCTTTGTTTTCTTTTATTTCAAAGTAGTTTTTGTTTGCAAAAACTTAGTTGCTAAAACTATAATTCTGCCGCTGCAACTTCTTTCAGGTTTTATTTGAGTTTTCTGGTTAAAAACTATACCAAGTGATTTTCACATGTCTCTTTTAACTGCAGATTGACATAATTAAAATAAATGTCTCGCAGTAGTACTTGGATGGGGCAAGTTTCTGGCTAGAGTGGATCAATACCTAAGTTTTCGGAAAGAGAAAGCACAAAATATGATAAAGATGAAGTCTTTTTTGGCATCCTTATATTATTAACTTCTTCATGATTTGATTTTTCCATATTTCGAGCTGGATTCAGTGTCTGAATGCTGAATAGTAAATCAATCTCAATCTTAAATTCTATTTGATGGCTGTGTCTGCATTGAATATTTGTTGTATATGTATAATGTTATTTCTCTGTGACAGTTGAACCAAAACGAAGTCCTGGAATCAAATATCGCAGAATTTTGAATTCTGATTTATCTTCATCCTTTTCAATTGATCAATGAGTGATCGAAGAGAATAAAAAATATTATTTTTATAATATAAATATTCTTGTAATATCTGATTGGTTGTTATAGATAAATATTAGTGATATAAATAAATATATATAAAAATAAATAAATGATAAATGATGGTCAGTGATTGGTAATGAAGGCTCTTAAATTATATCTGAAACCATCGTCTTGGTGTTGTCAGGTCTTTGTTACCATTCGTAAGGCCGTTTTTATAAAATTTGATATGCCGTCAGGTCGTTCCAGTAACACGTGCCATGTGTTTTTCAACAAAAATAAAGTAGCTAGTGTCTTTCACTTAGTTGAATATTATTGAATATTGTTGAGGTTAGCTAGTACGTGATATGTACTTAAATAATAAACAATTTAGTAATGTTGAAAAGCTATTAAATGCTATTCAAGATGACTTGAAAGATGAGAGACTGGTAGCACTTGTGAGAGACAGAAGAATGTATCCATTATTGAAATAAAAATGTAAATATTGTAATGTAAATAAATATTGTTTATCCAACTGTGCTATAGTTTTGTCGTGTCATTAAAGCACAAATCTATTGTATTCTTATAGGTTCCGCATAAAGAACCTATAAGTAAACAATGATTGTCTCATAATAATGTTTACACAAATCGTACTGAGTTGAAATGAAAAATCTTTAGTGTTCTAAAGTTTTGTCGTGGTGTTTTTATATACGGCATGTTCTTTCATTGACATTCAATTGTTATTGCTGTTATTTAGCATCTTTCTGTATGTTTAAGTCGTTCTCGCGTCTCGTGATTAAATCTTTCTACAAAGTTTCGATCCCAAATACCGGCTGTTAATTAATTAAGAATATTAAAATATTGCTCCTTAATTCTATTGCTGACTATAATATAAGAGTCTAATTCTGGAGGATCCCATCATGCGCACAACGATATGAATTTGCGACGTTGTCAGTTGTTGAAAATTATCCGTACATCTGACGAATATAATATAAATAGAATAAGTTATCTTGAGTTCACAAATTAACCTAAATTTTTTTAAGGGAACATAAAAATGTAGTATAAGGAACCTTTTATAAACACTTAATTTTAAAATAATTCTTAAATCGAAAAGGGAATAAGCCGAAGTTATAGTTCTTATAAATGATTCGTATATTATTTCCAATAAAATAGTCAATGCACGCCATAGATGACGTCAAATATACTGCCAGATGCAGTTTGTAAAAATGTAAAATACGTTCTAAACTCGCAGCGGATTTATCTCATTACTTTCCCTCTCGTTTTACCCGAGTTAAAAGGAGACAATATGCTATCTGTCAAAATGCCCTCGACATCTGTTGATTGTTGGTTGACGCTGTTGTCAAATGTTTACAAAATTCTTCGAAACATTAGTGATAATAATTAGCGAATATTGTAAAACAAAGTTCTAAGTTAGTACAGCAACATACGTACTGATGTTATACATTCTGACTACTTGCATTGGCTGTTTTACTGAATAGGATATTCACTTGAAGAGTATAATATATATTCAAATTCACCTTAAAATTCCCTTGAAACTCAAGTTCAAATTTAGCTAAGTTTATTGGTACAATGTTCATCTTCTATGACATAATAAACTTAATGAAGAAGCTTTTATAAACATATTTATTTTTAAAAGAGAAAATAAAGCAATATGCAAGATAACAAATAGAACTTATTTAGATACTTCTACAAAAATATGCAGTAGTTTGTAGGATTCTACCCCTCGATCGTTTGTAAGTGGCAACGTCTAAAAATTAGGCGGAACCTGCCGAATTTTACCGAATGTCGGTTGGGATCATCCAGAATTAGCCACTACTTGACTAAATACGGTAATATAATGTGAGATGCATCTTCGAGGCGCCATTGTATTTCCCAGAATGTGGTGTTGTAATAGCGGCAGTGCGCTGTTAATTATACACAAAAATGCCAGTGTACTAACAGTATCTGTGACGATTTCCGACATCCCATGCATGCTGCCCGGTCTCCACAGCTCGTTTCATTCGGACATCCTGCCACGTTACGAGCCGCACAGGACTGAAATTTTCCGGGTCACAGATTTAATTCGATTTTTATGTGTCGTTCCACTGGCGAGAATAATTGACCACTATTAATAGCCCGCGCTTTGTATATTGTATTAGCCCCGAGCGATTTTAAACATACGGCTTCGTTGTTTATGTAAACGATTTGCGGAATTATGCGAAGATTTTCGCTTTATCGCATGGATTTATATTTAAATGGGTGGAATTTTACGATGGCCAACCGTAATTATTCCGGGAGATAACTCGCAGCTCAATTAATTAAACCAGGCTGTTTGTTAATTCGGTCAAGCATTTTTGTCGATTGATGTTAGGCCATGAAATTATCCATTGGTAGCCGCTATTTTTTCCCATCTTTCTGTATGTATGTATGATGTATCTTTTGAGGTTATTCACGAATCTTTTAGCTGAGACCGGTCACGACTCATCTGTCGGAACAAGTCGTAATTAAAAAGAGCATGGTCTGGAGAATACGGCAGGTAGGGCCTTACTTCCCATTTCAATGTTTCCAAGTGTGTTTTCACCTGTTTTGCAACATGTGAGCTTTATTGTGCCGAATAATAACATTGTTCTGCCTTGTATTTCGTCCGATTTTCGCGCACCGCTCGGCTCAATCGCTTCAATTATAGGCCCATTGATGGTTTCGTCGGGTAAAATCTTTAAATTTCAATATCCACAACGCTCTTTGTCTTCATTGCCAAAATTACTACTTTTGAAACGTCGAAATCAGTACTCACAAGCTTCACACAACATTGACGACTTTCCTTCGCCTTTTTTTTCAAGTTAAAGAAAAAATGTAAAGCTTCCCCCAAATGCGATTTAGTCAGTACTAATTCAGACGATTTCAACGCACTGAAAAATTGTTTTGTCCACACTTCGACGAAATGACATACTGAAAAGTGGAGCCTGTCATGTCAGTGAGGCATAAAGTTGCACCATCTGTTGGAAATCCTTTAAAATATGTTTATAGGTCTAACATGTATCTATTGTGAGGTTTTTGTCTATGTCTATTTTTCTATTAACAGTAAACACAACTTTAATATCACAGGAATATAGTGATCGATGTTGTATTTAGATTAAATCAACATACATTATTACAACAAAATGTTATAAACTTAGCAAATACGATCAAATTACTCAAACTTTATTTTTATCAAATAGGTACAGTCCCATTGATTACAAACACGAATTTCATAAACCACAAGTTTCCGCACAGTGAATGCGTTATTTCTCTTTATATTTAAATAAAGCAATTACAGAAACCGCAGCATAAATAAATATTATCGTGACCTTATAATAGAAACGAAGCAAAATTGAACTGCGTATGAATTAAAGACATGAGTTTAGATATTAATTATGGGGTTGCTATTTATATTTTGAGCCTGGACAATACTAAGTGTTCTTGGGCTCCATCTGATGTTTTCAATCGGACCTTTATAATCATAATCTTTTTTAGAACGTTTTGTTATTCGAGCACAACTTGTGTTGTTTACAGTGACTTGAAACTTGAGTTAGCTTGTGAACATTTTCGTGATTTTGATGTTTTTTTATGACTTTCGACGTGGATTATCAAGACTTTTGCCGATTAAACTCCATCCTTGACCACTGTAAAACGTTTGTGCGCCGAAGTTAATCGTGATGGTGTACTCGAAATTAATTGCAAGATCTTCATGTGACTTACTATATGATTGAGTCCTTTTTGGACATTAGTATGACGAGCTTTGAAAAGGTTTGCTTACGTTGGTTTCCACATAACTTTGAAAAAGCTCAAAAAGATGCTCGTGTCAATTGATGCGAAGAAATGGTCAAATACAATCACGTTGCATGAATAACTGAGTGTAATATATACACAGGTGACGAATCTTGGATCTATGCATATGCATCCCGAATAAAACAACAATTTACTGTAAGTGTCTTTCAAGATGATCCAAATTCAACCAAAAACGATTCACTGTCGTATGTCGCTCTACATACGACAGTGAATTCTGAAACACAACATTTTCTTTACCAGAAGTGCTTTGTGAAATACGAAAAAAAGAAGTGCCAACGAAGAATCTTTGTTCATCATAACGACCTCATAAGCCCCGGTTTCGACAGACTAAATCAATTAATTAAAAGCTCATTGAATCTTAGTGATTATATTAATGAACTAGTATTTTTGTTAGCAAACGACAAAACTTATTGAACAGCCTATTTGAGTGTGTTGTTCATTATTTAATGCATGTCAGAAATTTATAGATTTGGCAGAAGCAACGTTAGCAATATTAAACAATTTAGCGATCTAACAGGCAATGGCAGTTAAAAATCACAAGTTTAACTATAATATTGTTTATTAGACACGCTAGTCCCAAGACACATCTCTGCGGGACCCCAGCAGATATTATTTAGAATATTGAGAAAGCCTCTGTACATTTTAAATTATCTTTCGAAGATATAGGGTTCCAGCGATTGACAATAGTTCTGTGAAGACAATTGGCTTATCTTTTGGATCAGCCCTAAATGTGAGATGAGAGACTTTCAGGAATATTGTAGGGCACTATGAAGAACTACATAAAACAAATTAGAATAAGGAGAAAACCAACCCAACAAACGCACTTTTAAGTTATTTCAGTAGCTGAATTTAAACCACACATGATTTCAGATTCACATATGGTTCAAAGAACTGCAAATTCCTTTTTTCTTTCATGTAAATATGGAAAGTATATTTCGTTTTAATTAAATATGATGATCATAGACATTATAATTAATATTTATGCTTTAATAAACTTCCTGAAGTATTTTTTCAAGTAATGTTCACTTGTTTGTTATAATTAAAACATTGTTTAATTAACGAAATGTGTTAAGCGTTTTTGACTAAATCATACTAGTTTTGCATGTACAACAATGATATTATGTTATTATCTTGTTGAGTAGTCTAACAACAAAAGGAAGGATACAATTATAAAAATGTCTTACTACCGTTAGGGCTCTATCGTTGTTTTAGTGTACAAACATTTTCAGGTTCATTAACTCGAATATATATGTATATTTCTATACAGAACAGGTAACCAGCTAGCCCGTTACATTTTTATTCGAGGAACTGTACCATTCTCATGCGGGAACATTGCGCGTAAAAGAACTGCTTTTGCTATTTCTCCTGATTTATCTAATGACTGTGAGAAAGCAAATGAAAGACGGAATTACGACCTATGCTTATTTTAAATTAGATTTTACGTTATAATAAGTTGACACAATTTTAAGGAGAGTATGTGTGTGTGTGTGTGTATGCACTGGCTTGTTAGTGACTGTAAAGCGAAATATTCAGTTTCATTAAAAAATACATCATCATTAGTATGTGCTGTTAGAACATTTTCAATTTATTGTATTATTATATTATTATACTATTTGCTTGTAGAACAGCTACAATTCGTCACTAAACAGATCTGTAAAGTGTCTGAATAGTTACGGAATATTGGAGATGGAAATCCACTTCTCACTATCTGTTCTAAAACTCCACATTTTTTATTATTTAATTAATATATTGTTACTAGTCGTTTCCGTCTAACCTACAATTTGTCTTTATGCTAACTTAAATCTAGGTATATAACTAGGAGGACCCATCGGCCCTAACTCAGTCTCTGGTGAAATAATATTTATACATGTCACTGCTGAATTTTTTATTATATGCACCTCACTACACAAGATCAGATGGTTTGATTCTTTTGATTCTGTGTCATGTTCTGGTGGTATCTAAAAGTTGCAATTTTTCAATATTCGTATGATAATGGAGACTTTCCTCATGCCTCCTTGCAATTCTCTTGATTGACTGTGGGTATCTGAAGGTCTCGATGTAGGTAATCAGTCCTATAGTATTTGGGTGCATCCGCAATACCTCTCAGGACTTTGTTCTGAAAAATGTATATTTTATTAATGTTACTCTTTGCAGAACATCCCCATAATTGACCTCCATATGTCCATATAGGTTTCAATATTTGCTTATATAATAGCAATTTATTATGTACTGATAATTGTGATTTTCTTCCAATTAGCCAGTACATTTTCCTATATTTCAATTCCGGTTCTTTTCTTTTCTTCTTTATATGTTCCTTCCAGCGAAGTTTTGCATCGAGATTCATTCCGAGATATTTAGCGTTGTTGCTATATGGAATGATAGTGTTATTTAATGTTATTGGTGCTTGTACGGTCTGTTTATAGGTGAACTACACATGTACAGATTTACTTTCATTAATTCTTTTTTTCCAAGCTTGTGTCCAATTATTTATATTGTCACTTGCCTGTTGTAATTTTCGTGAGGCTTCTTCACTATTGTCTCCGACAGCTATAATCGCAGTATCATCAGCAAATGTAGCCATCGTGATATTTTCCATTTGTGGTATATCACAAGTGTAAAGTAGGTAAAGCATTGGTCCCAGTACAGTTCCTTGTGGTACACCTGCTTTAGCTTCTTTTATTGTATAGTAAGCTTCTTCTTGCTTGACTCTAAACATTCTGGTTGTGATATATGATTTTAATAGTTCGCTGTGTTGTTTTGGTAGCATTTTCTGTAGTTTATGAACAAGGCCTTCATGCCAAACCTTATCGGAGGCTTGTGCTACATCTAAGAATATAGCTGAGCATACTTTTTGACTTTCGTAGGCTTTTTCAATAACAAAAAACTCCACATAACGGTTCATTTATGTTGAGGTTTGGCGATTGTCTTGACCACGGAAGATGTTTGGTGATGATTGTGTCACGAATATGTCATGTTATTCATTCATAGTAATTCGGTTAGTGACTTGAATGAGAGTACCAGCTTCTTTTGGCGATCTCCATTTATAGGTACCCAATATTTATTTTATGTAGTTATGGAAATTTTTTTATTTTTCTTATTACGAGGGACAATCAAATATAAACGGTAATTTTGCAAAATAAATGTATTGATCAATGGTATACACGAACTAAACATTTAACATTTATCAATGTCGTTACCTCAGTGCTCTACACACTTTTACCACCGATTTGGAAGCTTCAATATTCCTACTTCATCGAGGACAAGTTGTCAGCCAATAGCGTACATACTCTTCTATTTCTTCATTGCTTTCAAATCTTTCAGTTCCAAGTGATTTTTTCAAGGGCGCAAATGAAAAATAACCACAAGTTGATAAGTCAGGGTTATAAGGAGGGCGCTTGGGGGTTTCCTAGCGCATTTCTTTCAATTTATTCCACATCAGGATTGCGGTATGTGGCTTGGCGTTGTCATGAAGGATGAAGACGTCTCGAATGGGCATACCTTTTCTTTTCACAGCTGATGCCCAATTCCGATGAGATTTCTTCAAATCTTAACCGGCGATCACCTTCAATAATTTTGTACGGAGAAACACGTCATTTATCCAAACCAAACCTCTCAATTTATTTCCTTTGAAAAATATTATATTTTTATTTATAATTCTTTTTGAAGACTCTAACATAAGCTGAGCAACTTGCTATTAGAATTACAACTAGGAATTGCCAAGGTGCAATTAAGCAATGATCTTCCACATTTGGGTGCATAATCATCTTGTCGATCTTATATGCAGAAAAGAAACTTTTCTGCTCAGAGGCTTGATGTTGGAGATCATAAGAGGTGTCCCGAAGTTTATCATTGTTTACCTTTGAAAACCGTTTCTATGCTGGTGCAGAAACCTTTGGAAAACAGTATTAATTTTATTTTAAACCTTCACATCTCGGAAAATCCACTCTTATTATATTTTTGCATTCAAATAAGTAATTTTTACCTTAAATGAAAATAAATTTTATAATACAAAAATAACGCCACAACAACGAATTATAGGTTAGTTATATACCTCAATACCTCAAAATTATACTCCAGGTGATGATCCTGATTTTGCCTAAAAGTTGCTGTTGATGGTAGAAAGCCCCGAGATGTATTAAAATGTCTTTTAAAACTAATTCACAGTGCTTTGGGAAACCTTTTCTATCTTTTAAATAATTATACGTCGATAATTCTGACGTTAATTGTTCTTGGTAAATAAATATAAATTTTGAACGAAACCCATTTCACACCGGACAAACCGTAAATAAAGCGCTATAAATTCATTATGCTCAGTTACAGTAACTTTTCCTGCTTGCCGTATTCCGTTTAGTATTGTCGTGAGCTTAAGCGACGTTAAAAGTAATGATAAATTTACGCTCTTGTCCGATTCACGTTTTTACTTTCATTTTCTCGGATAGAGTTTCCGTTAGCCGTCGTTTAATGTTATACGCCACACCGTGTAATAAAAAAATTATTATTACCTTTCCCGAACGTGTTCAGCGTGTTATACAGGATGATGTTTATATATGGGATAAGATTATTCGTTGGTCGTAGGAGTTTATAGAATTTTAGAAGCAATTTGTTATGCTGTAATGTATACAAATTGGTTTCCGCCATTTTTCTTTAGATGATTTTAGCTGTGATCACTGCTTTCGGCAGTGGTCAAATTAGTTAAATCATATATGTCACACGATATGCTGAATCTTGAATTGCTACCGATATTGAACTACCTGCTTGTTTCATAGTCTATTTAGAACCTGAACACGATATTCTTGTGATCTTGATTGCAATAAAAATTACTGCCTGAAAAAAACTTAACAATAACATCCTAAAAATCAATAGTTTCTCAAATGATCTTAATAGAATTTGAGTAATCTATACACACTTTTTTCAGATGCCTACATTTGAAATAAGTTTTTCCTTTATATTTCCTATTTTTTGCGACATCTTCGACCTGGTACTTGTATTACTTCTTAAAAATGTAATTTCTACTTGCTATTTCAAATATCCGACGCTGAGGTATTTTGTAGTTGTACATGGCATGTAGAAAATCACTTCATTAAGCAATTTTCTGTATAAAATATTATCTTAATTAATTAGTCTTATTCTAATGCTTATTCTAAACTCTACATATGTCCAGTAATCAGATCAGGTGGTGTTAAACGTTTTAGTCTACGCACTTTACTATCACGTCGCATATTTAGCTGGTTAGCGAGTACATTGGGATGCACTGACACTCTTTCGAAGTACTTCACACAAACACGTTGGATTACACTCGTTATAGGTTCTAGAGGAATATCGCGTTGTATCACTTTATTTGAAATATAGTACGGAGCATCAACAATGGCACGCAACACCTTATTTTGGAACCGTTGAATGATGGATATATTAGATTTGCTAGCGGTACCCCATAGTTGAATTCCATATGTCCAAATGGGCTTGAGTATAGACTCATACAGCAATACCTTGTTATCTAATGATAACTTGGATTTGCGCCCAATGAGCCAATACATTTGATATAATTTTAGTCCTAGTTGTTTCCGTTTAGAGAGTATGTGCTTCTTCCAGGTTAGGCGTCGATCTAAATGCATACCAAGATATTTAACATGCTCTGCTTGGGGGAGTTGACGATGATTGATATTTACTGGTGGACATGTTCTTCTACGCAGTGTAAACGTTATATGCGTGGATTTTGATTCATTGGCTTTAATGCGCCATGTCTTCAACCATAATTGTATTTGCTCCAGGTGGGTTTGTAGGTTTATTGATGCTGTGACTGGATCTTCATGGGATGCTAAGATTGCTGTATCGTCTGCATATGTTGCCACAGTAGTTATTTTTGTGGTGGGCAGATCAGCCGTATACAGAAGATACAGTACTGGACCCAGTACACTACCTTGCGGAACTCCTGAATATATGGGATTTAATTCGGTATGTTCATCGCCTTGATTTACAATAAAATGTCTGTCAGAGAGATACGATTTTACTAGCTGATAGTCCGGATGAGGGAGAAGTTTCTTTAGTTTAACCTGCAAGCCCGTATGCCATACTTTGTCAAAAGCCTGAGATATGTCTAGGAAAGCAGCCGAACAATATCTTTTGGCATTTAGGTCAGCGTTTATTTGGTTTACAAGTCTATGCACTTGTTCTATAGTCCCATGCTTATTGCGAAAGCCAAACTGATGTTCTGGAATAATTTTTCTTTTTTCTATTATATTGTTTAATTTTTTTATGTATAATTTCTCGAAAACTTTCGAGATTATTGGTAATAATTTTGTAGTTAATATTTAAAATATTTATGACTTTTATCATTCAGCCTAAATCGGTTGAAGTCATAAAAGATCTTCTTGGACAGCCTTACACTACATTCAGGACAATAATTGTTACTATGGCAACTTCTGTCTACTTTAACATTTGTAAGAATTAGATTAGATCGGTTGCAGGAATGCAACTTGACATATTTTACAGTTATTGCATCACAACTTAAAGAAGGTTTGATAAGTTGTTTTAAACTGTCACCTGAAATAAATGCAGTCATATTGGCATCATATGGCACAGTTAAACAACGTGTTGGTTTCCAGAAAGCGGCAGATGAGACGCAAATAATTCAAAATCTTGCAATTTATGCTACCTTACAGATAAATTTCAAAACAATAATTAAATAATACCTGAGAATAGGTAACAGGAACAGCTGTACTGTTAAAGATGATTATTTTATTGTTTTTGCGAACAGGGACAGTTATCAACCAGATACAATAAAAAATGAAATCACAAATTAGCCAACTTCATAAGCGATATAAACAAAAAAATTACTGTCCTTGAACGCCATCCAAATATAAAAATTGTGTTCATACAATATAACACAAGTTTTGTACTCATCACGACCTGTCGAAAGGTTGTTTTCCTTAGCTGGTTTTAAATAAATTAGTTAGTTAGACCTAAACATATTTTGTAATTCGTTTTTTAAACACATGCGAGGTAGTATTTTTTAATTTGTTTTAATCAAACATACTCAAACATTTAAATCAAAACATGTATCTTACTCAGTTCTGTTCACAAGTGTGTATAAAAATACGCAATTATCAATTTTATTCGTCATTCAGACACACATAGTAACACATTGGTAATATATGGATTATCTTTGGGGTTTTAAAATATATAAATAAAAGAAAAAAATTATGCGGACTTTTTTATGAGATGTGGATTTTTTTCCGATCGATTTTTGTTTTGTTTTTTACTATATATTATAATCTCCAAAAATCGATTTTTTTAAATTATGAAAATATATACTATACTTCTCTTCTAAATATTGTTAACTTAACCTTACTTCCAAAAATAGCGAGGGTATCGAACTTCCTTTGTAGCATTTGTAATGAAATGGTTTGGAATGGTTTATTTGAACGATTCAATAAGAAATTAATCCTGCCTTCTGTCGAATCCTACCTTTTTTTGCTGGAGGCCCGTCTTTCTGATTGTTGTATCTACTATGGATAAGCAATCAGAGTTTTACCCGAGTTAGCTGTTTCTATAAGGGATGTTTACATGTATTTTATATTCATTGAATTACTGGTTTAATACAATATAATACCATAAAAAGCGGAAATCCTTATCAATTGATTTATCAGCCTTATCAATATTATGTTTTAAAAATAACCTAACGTAACATTTTTATCAATATATTTATTGACCTCGACAGAAATTGCGTCGCTATGCATTTAACTAACATAACAACGATTTTTGGTTAATTCGGTCGAAGAGCTGACAAAACATCTTTTTTATTAATTTTTGTTGATTTCTTGAGACTTTGCACCAGCAACAAACGATATGGGGTTGTATATTATATTTTTGACTATCTTTTCTTTCCATAAAACTGAACGATGGTATATTTATTATTATTCTTAGTGATTCAACAATCTGCCCAATGATTAATAAGTACTTATGATAATAATTATACATAACATATAGATGATCACTTTAAGTAAGTATGCCCATGAATTAGATCGGATGACGATCGTAAACGTTTTAGTTTACTCACTCACATTTAGCTGATTGAAAAGTTCATTGGGATGCACTGATGAACTACTTAACACTAATACTTGATTTATACTCATTGTGGGTTCTTGAATAGGTTATACGCATTCAACACTTTGTAAGTATAAGATTAGATATCGACGTAAAAACTCGGGTTTATTACGCTTGATCATCTTCAAACACTGACCCGAATCATCAACTCGTCGTTGTTTTTGGTCAAAAGTGCGCTCGCGCGGCACCCTCTTTGCACAGAGCTTTCTCATACTCAAATATTCGTAAATGATATGATGTACACGTTCAGTTGATATCTTTAGAGTGTCTGCTATTTCATTCAATTTCAATTTACGGTAATTCAGAATCATTTTGTCGATTTTTAAAATGTTTTCGTCGGTAACAACCTCTTTTGGGCGTCCACTGGGTTCAACGTCTTCGGTGCTCATTTCACCAGGTGTAAACTTAGCATACCGAGCCTTGATGGTTGATTTTCCTGATATATTTTCTCTTCAAAAAGCAATATTTTTTAAACACTTGAAATTCCTTTTTACCAATTTTTTTCACAATAACAAAAGTTGCTTCACTCAAAATGCTATAATTCACAAACTAATGATCCGACAGCTGTCAAATCTATACAGGCATCTTTTGAGGGTTAGGGCTAACTAAGAAACATATGGGTTTAATTCTAGTAGCGCCATCTATGTGTCAGGCCGGGGAGTTTTCAAGTGAGCTGTTATGTTATGCCCAAAGTTGTAATTTTAAAATCGTGGTAAATTAGGATAAAAACAAATAGTTTATGTGTTAATTTACTTAATTGCTATAATAAATAATAAAGAAGATGCTACTGTAATTCTATTTTCTGAATAAAAATGTCAGTTAATTGGAGATATAAAACGGTCATGTGTTGTGAATAACGACAAGGCTCCTGTGCCTTATAAATCTCTTTCCTCTACAATAGGAATATCGATAGAACTATTTGTAACTGTAAAAATACAGATAAGCAAATGTCAAGAAATTATACGGCACGTGCTGTTAGTTTCGAAGACAAATTAGCACCGCCTCAAACTATCTGTGGATTAATTATGGTTGTGAGACCTTTGCGACTGGTAGCTGGAAGTGATCATTTCGCGACCATTCGCTTTGCCCGTTTTACTTTCACTTTCCGCAGTTGAGTTTTCCGTTATTTTACGGTTAATATTAAATCGCAACTTTTATTATCCTGTTTCCTATACGTGTGTTACTCGTGATGGTGTTCGAATAGCGGTTAACGTGCTAATGAGGAATAAAAGTTTATACCCGGCGCGAGAGAAATGCATATTCATTTAGAACTCTTAGTTAAAGAAGCTTAAAGCTCTTAATTAGAAGTCTTATGTAAAGAAAACCTATAGTTAAAGCATTTATATGGACATTCGAAACAATATGTAGTCATTTTTGAAAATACTTTTTAAGGGTAATCTATATTCATGATGTTATGGAACCATAAACAATCATCAGGGTGCTTGAGGAAGGGTCGATTTATTCTTTGTAATGAAAATGCGTTCCAATAAATGTTGATATTATCATAACAATTGCATAAATAATTAATATTAATTAAATAAACCAGACCAGGCTCATCTTCTTGAGTAATATAAAAACATTTTCTAAGTTGGGAGGAGGAATGTAGTTTCTAAAGAAAGGCTAAGAGTTTTTAGATGCTCTTGTGGTAAGGAATAGGATTTCGCAAAGCTGAGGGAGTTTCCTGTAATGGTATATTGGTTTGGTTTAGTCACAGTCATAGCAAAAGTTTTGGAACGTTTGCAAATCTTAAAAGTATTTAAAACGTAAGAGAAGGGGACAATATAGTGGACAGTACTTTAAGTTATGTGACAACACATTTTTAAAATAAATCGTTAACTTTCGCAAGAATAAAGCATCAAGAACTTATGCAACGTCATAATGCATGAATACGATTGATAAAAATGTATAGAATGTTTTATTTGCATGGTAATCTTCCCACATCTAAGTTGGATTTATTATAGAACTTGCATATAAACCGATTGAAAATTGAAAATAGTGGTTTTTCATTTCACCACGATGTTTATTGCAAAATTATTTATCTATTTTAAATCAGATAACTCCGTGTTTTTGCTTCGTATTTCTTTCAACTATACCACAGAAGGGAGTAGCTTCAAGACTGCAACCCATAAAAGTAATTGACATTAAACGTAATGTATTTCTTTTTAAACCGCTAAATATTTTAACTAAATGCGTTGATGCTCAGACCCTGCAAATGTTACCGTATTATGTCTTGATCTATGCTGTGGTTGGAACAATTTCAAAATTGCAAATATGACTTGATGGAACAAAGCAATTACTAATTTGTATGAATTAGTTCGTAGTATTTCACAAAAATGGAGTTGATAATATTGTTATCTGTTGTTCCTTTCAACACCAATAACCATTATTAAATAACAGCAATTAATTCTTAGTCAAACTCGCTATTTAGATATACAAAAAGTCAGAAATTTTCATATTTTTAATCGACTTCAAAAAATAAGGAGGTTCAGCTATTTATAAATAACAATGCAAAATTAATAATAATATCAAAAAAATCTAATTTGTTGCTAAGTTGGTAGTAGCTAAATTGTGTGTATATAGTAGAATATAAAATACGCGTAGTTGATAGGTGAACTAACGTTTTTATTTATTTTTATTTAGTTATTACAACGATTATTGTACACAAAAAAATAAAACGTTTTTGTTTGTGTTTGAGACCTAAGTTTGATTAATTTTTGATTTTTAGTGAGTTTCTTATTATTATTTTATAAGTTATTTTACCCCCATTTTGGATCATTTATTACTTTTTTTATTATCTCTATCTCTTCTATTCTATTTTACTTATATTGATTCAATTTTTCTGTGTGCTCTGTCTGGTCTTGCTTGTATTTGCTTTCTGTCACGTTATTTATACAATTTTATCATTTTGTTGATATAAAATAATTTTGTTGCATGATTTAATGTAATGCCAGGCAATAAAATATTACTGATATAGTGAGTGTTATATATAATTATGTTATATGTTAATATAATTATTATTTAATGATTCTTAATACTTCTAGGATTCCTGTAGCTCATTAGTTTTCTCTTGAGTTACTTTTCATATTTTTTAAAGGATACTAATGTATGCAATGAGACAGTATGTTCTATAACATATTACAAAGTACATGTTAGTCCAGGTGAATAGTGAATAGTTTTTTAAATTAAATAATAATTTTCATTTGTTCCTGTTGTATTTTAAATAGTTTGACAATTTAGAGACATGTGAGATAATTCCATGACTCTTTTATATAATAAAGTAATATGAGGTGCACTATTCTGAATACAATTTGTTATTTATACAGCTTTGAATTGAAATAAAATTTATGTAGTTTATGTAAAAGAATTGATTTTAAATATAAAGTTGGATCAGTCTTATTTTTCACCTCACATACGCACATACTACAATTTTGTGGACGTAATAGTGTCTGGATCTTCACTGCAAGTTTGGCAATTCTGCTGTATGGTTTCTTAATCAAAATGACATATTCATGAAATGCTTTGTACATTGAGTGAACATAACACTGACTTTTGAACAATAAATCAATGTTTATAATTTCTAAAAGTTATTGCGATTTTAATCTTCATAGTAGAATGTTGCCATTTCGGGACGATTTCTATAACATGATAGATGAGAGTTAAATTGTAAATTATATTGGATTTGTTTAGATTTTCGGCTCTTGGTAGGGAATATGCTGAAATGGAATGTTAAAATCAGTATTAGTATTCAGTGGGTGTGAAAATAATGAAAAAGTAAAGCTTTGTTGTATAAAAGAGATACGTAATTGCCACAATTACATGCCTTAAATTACAACTATGAATTGAATCATAAAACGCGATTGTCGAAATGAAATTGATGACTCAATTTGTGATACATCCAACATGCCTAACGTGATCTCTTTGATCCATCGATGTCGTAAACATTCTCATTTCTATAAATAAACAAGATGTGACAGTTTAACAGGACGTGTAATTTGTCTTGTGTAATATTTATGACTTATATATTAGTATATTTATAGCGGTTATCATTATTTTATTGTCATAATAATAATAACAATATAAATGTATAAGAGTCATCCATTTTTTAATTGACATTGTTTTGTTGTTTTTGTCATAAAGAAAAAATGAGAATAACATAGATTAATAGGATTTTATTCCAATATTTTATAAATGTGATAACTCAAGTAACATCGTTTGTATACTTAATGATTGAGGGACTTCATTTTGTTGCTGTTTTTTCTTTGTGGTTCGTTATCTTTACTATCATCACATATTGTATTGTTTCTCTTAAAAATTGATGCTGTTTTTAGTTGCTCGACTTTTTGAAAATTATTCGGAGCTTTAAAACATATTGACATGTTTGCATTCGACGACAGTGAAAAATCCAATTAAAATTGAGCTCTGCATTGCTCTCTCATCCAGTAGTTTCTCCAGTTTTAGCCTTTTGCGGTTATTTCCAGTTTCTAAGCCTAAAGAAATGGTTGGCTGGTAAAATATATAGGTCGAATGAACAAGTTATCACTGGAAAAAATGTGCTACTTACATCCAAATACGTACATCCATATCTTTATGGAATAGACCATTTTTAATAGTCTATTTTAATAGATTGTTTGATGACATAGGATGTCTTTGTTTTTATTATTAATTTTCTTTTATTATTAATTATATTTGGCAATTTTATATTCATATATATTTTTTTGTTTCAGGTAAGATATGAATGTATAGATGAATGACACTAACAGTGTCTTCAAATGTAAGTATTGCTATATCTTACATAATTCCTTTTTATTAATCTTGTTATTATTACAATGGACTTTCACAAGTTCGGTAACGTAATTCACTATGATAATTTTTTGTTTGTATTTGAAATCAAATGGATAAGTAATACATTTAGAATAGATAAGTTATATGGCGCCAAGTAATGCCAATAAAGCCGATGATTTTATTCTGGGTTTATAATGTCCTTGTCCTTTTGTTTGGTTGAGATCATTTTTGCGAACAGTCGTTGCATTAAGCTTCTCACGGATAAGTAAAAGATGCCTTTTACAAACTAAAATCATGACAACATTGATGTGCATACAAATATGGATACATAAAGGATATTTCAAAGAAAAGGCTTCATATCTTCGTTTATTTTCTACTAGTGTCAATTTTGTTATTTTATAATAATTCAGTCTTATTTATTACCACTCTATTTCTAAATCTTACGGAACAAGATTGATATATAATATATCTGACTTTAATTCTTTTTTAAAGTCAAATAATCATAATTGAATATATACCAATAGGTCAATTGAAAAGTCCCCGGTCTACCATAGTAAAACACATTTTTTGGTAAAATTAGTTTTTTTTTATTCAACATCATTCCCTTCAAGGGTGATACACTGATTATAGCTACCCTCCAACTTTTCGATGCTATTTTCGTAGTACGATTTGTTCTTTGCTTCAAAATAGGCCTCAGTTTCGACGATCACCTCTTCATTCGATGAAAATTTTGGCGATTTCAAGGTAGTCAATGAAAATTATTCCATGCGCATCCCAAAACACAGACGTCATAACCTTGCCAGCCAACTGTTTGGAGCGGGTTCATCGTGTGCAGTCCACTCGGATGACTGTGGACTTCGGAGTAAAATGATGGAGCCAGGTTTCATCCATTGTTACATATCAACCCAAAACTCGTGTTTATTACGTTTGATCATCTTCAAATACTGCTCTGAATCATCACCTCGTCGTTGTTTTTGGTAAAAAGTTAGCTCGCGCGGCACCCACTTTACACAGAGCTTTCTCATACCCAAATATTCGTCATATCATAATGTACGTGGTATGATATGATGTACACGTTCAGTTGATATCTTTAGAGTGTCTGCTATTTCATTCAGTTTCAATTTACAGTCATTCAAAATCATTTTGTGGATTTTTTAATGTTTTCGTCGGTAACAAACTCTTCTGGGCGTCCACTGCGTTCACTGTCTTCGGTGCTCATTTCACCACTTCTAAACTTAGCATACCAATCTTTGATGGTTGATTTTCCTGGGAGAGTGTCCGGAAACTGGGTATCAAGCCAAGTTTTTTTTTTGCTTCAACTGTATTTTTTCCCTTCAAAAAGCAATATTTTATCAACACGCGAAATTCCTTTTAATCCATTTGTTCACAGTAACTAAAGTTGCTTCACTTAAAATGCTATAATTCACAAACTGATGATCGGGCAGCTGTCAAATTTATACACGAATCTTTTGAGGGTTAGGGCTGACTAAAAAAACATATGGATTTAATTCTAGTGGCGCCATCTATGTGTCAGGCCGGGGACTTTTCAAATTACCTGTTACTGTAAACTACTACTATTGTTACTGTGAACTGCGACAATTAGAGCTCACAATATGGTGGCCATGGTGCTTGGGACACTGTTTCCACTTCCTTGACTTCTAATTCACGTTGAATCCTTAATAATTCATTATTTTTTTAGTGCTCTATCTTCCAAAAATGTCACGTTGAACAACTGTAAATGTATGAGTTGACACATATGCAGAAAACATCACAAGTGTTCATTTAAAGTAATACTGTTTTTCGAATAAATAATTGACGTACTTGTAAGAATAACTTAAGTAAGTTATTGAGGAAACTAATTAACCAGAAATTATTGAAGAACCTAGTTAAAATGCGAAAATTTACATTTCGAACCTTTCTACTTCCGATTCGCTTTACCACAATATGTAAATATCAAGAAACTTGTTTCACCTGAATAAACATTCAAAATTATAAATTGCGTATTAGGGTTTCTTTAAATGAAACCAATCAAAAACTGTAATATTCACTGAGTTGAGTTGTTATTAATCCTTTATAAATTCTATTATTTGTTCGTAATGTGAACTAATACCAACATCCTTAATAATACGGTAAATCTTATGTAATTCCTTGTCATCGATTCCCCGGGTATTCAAGGAAATTTCAATTGCAACAAACAAGTGATGTAATGTCGCGTAAAAGACCTTTTTATTTACAAAATTATTTATAGTTGTCGACAATATGTAAATATTTATAAAGCATTAACGGTAGAATTTTAAATGCCATGTAAGACGATCGTCGCTGCAATAAAATAAAAACATTGTTGCTTTTACATTAGGAAAAAATCCCAATGCCGAATAGTATAAGTCGCCGGAGAATTATGATTGAATTTTATACATAGATAATTGAAAGAAGCGTTAGCTGCACAGTTATGTGTAGATTAGTATTGGTGGAAAAGAAAAACGACTTTAGATTGTGGGAAATCTGCTAAATCTGATTATACTTTGTAGGTGTATTTTTTTGTAAATACCAAAAAGGCGTTGTGTGATAAATTGGATACAGTATTATTTTGAGATTTCTCGCTCGAAGGGGAACTTTAACTTATCCTAAATATTAGAAACATCAAGTGCATTAAGCTTTGTTGGGCTTCTATTTATAGGTTTTCGACCCTCTGGTGTTGATTCCAGTTGATGTAAAACTATATGTGCATTTTTAGATCGATATTTTTTGATATTTTTTCACATTGATTTTTAAGTAGGTTTTTGTTTAAGGTGGCAACCTTACCTAGTATTACAGTTTTTCCTTATCATCACTTTCATTATGTGGGCAAATTCTCGATGAGTTATCTTAGGTACGTCACGGCCTCCTTTGAAGCATTGAAGCTAGTATTGTCACTTTTAACGACAAACGTGTAGCCTTCTTGTTATTGTTGTTATGCCTGTTGTTGTAGTTACTGTATATTAAGGTTCTGGTTAGGGATTCTCCCCTCCTACAGTTTTAACATTATAATGGACATAGTACTTCTATTTATGCTAGATGCTTCTTACTTGTTTCTATTTGTGTACTGTTTCTATTTTTAAAATATTTAGTTGTACCATTTTCTATTTAAGCGTTTTTATAGTGTTGCGTTGCGTGTAAATCAGCTGGAATACAAGGATATTGAGCATTTTTTTGTTTTCATTCTGGTTGTGCTAGATATAAACATAAATCGAATTCCATATCTTGTTTAAAATCGTTGTAGCCAGCCATCTCTAGCTACGAAATTTTCTCAACTGTTTCATTTTTCGCCGACAATTGGAAAATGTTTTTGCTGTTGTTTTAAGAACTACTTTATAGATGAAATTTATAACGGAATGGATGAATGGAATTTTAGGCCTATGTATCTTACGTATAGAGCGCTAAGAGCTAACAAAAAAAGCCAATGAGAATCTGAAAAATATGTTTGCTAAATATCTCACCATCCATCTTGACGGTAGATTAAATTGGAAACATCATATTAGACAAAAAGCAAGACGCATTAGAACCAATAAGACAACTATACTGGTTAGTCGGAAGACACTGTAGGAATGTTCGTCGGGTCGGTCGGTCGGTCGAAACGTGTGGCTGCCGCTGCGGTTATCTATCAGAACACTCACTACTATCTTTGGAAGGAATTTGCACGGGAACTAAAAACACTGATTGAATCAAAGTTGTTTATTCTAACTTACGATTGATACATGTGGTCGATGGGAGAATGGACAGGATATTAGGTTAAGGTGAAGGAAGTACGGTAGCGCTGTGGAAGTGGTACTGTTACAGGGGGACGGTGATAAGAAAAAAGAGCGAGACGTCGACGTGATGGTCTTTTATACCCTGGAACTGCATGGTACCAATCCACCGGCGTTGCCAACCTTTGTAGTTGTTGATGGTGAATTGGTGGTGGCCTAAAGGGTCGTGGCGGTCGCCACATAACTCCCCTCCTAGTGGAACAGCCGTGGAACGTACCTATATGTGGTGCAAGTTCCGGAATGCACCCGCAATCACGCAAACAAACGCCCGGGGACTGCTGATGAGATGGGGATCCCAACCTGAGCGAGGAGTTTTACGGGATCAGCTGCCATAGGAGCTGTAGCAGGACGTCGTTCGTCTTGAGGCGTTTAGCTTTGTTTGAGGGTACCTGTAAATGTGTTACGTGTCCCGTTTCGTGATGCGAGGGTGCTCATGTGTTGCTGGTATACATGATGGGCTTCTGTGGTTTTCGTCCATCAGGCTAGTCTCGTGGGATGTCGTCGACCACGTGTTGTTGATGAGTTCTGTTCCTCGTGCTATCCTTCCATGCACGTGTCAAGCACCTGTCGAGTGGCTTATGTTGAGTCGATTTACCTGTTAGGCACTTTGATCACGTCGGGGTCACCAATTGTAGGAATGTTCGTCGGGTCGGTCGGTCGGTCGAAACGTGTGGCTGCCGCTGCGGTTATTTATCAGAACACTCACTACTATCTTTGGAAGGAATTTGCACGGGAACTAAAAACACTGATTGAATCAAAGTTGTTTATTCTAACTTACGATTGATACATGTGGTCGATGGGAGAATGGACAGGATATTAGGTTAAGGTGAAGGAAGTACGGTAGCGCTGTGGAAGTGGTACTGTTACAGGGGGACGGTGATAAGAAAAAAGAGCGAGACGTCGACGTGATGGTCTTTTATACCCTGGAACTGCATGGTACCAATCCACCGGCGTTGCCAACCGTTGTAGTTGTTGATGTTGAATTGGTGGTGGCCTAAAGGGTCGTGGCGGTCGCCACAACACTCTCAACTTGATCTAAAATCAAAGAGGTTGATCTATAATACAATTATAAAGCCAATTTGGACCTATGGGGTGCAAATATGGGGTTGCACTAAAAATTCAAATCAACTAGTCATACAGCGCTGTTAAAACAAGGTTCTTCGATTGATTACCAATACCTATCGCTATGTAACCAATGAAGAACTGCACGATGACCTGGAAATCAAATGGATTTGCGAAGTTGTGCAGAATTTCGCCTTGAAACACGAAAGAGGATTACTAAATCATACTAACGTGGAAGCAATACAACTGCTGGAAAGCGCGCAGGATGTCAGGAGATTGAAACGAACAAAACCATACGAACTTATATAAAGTGTATACCTTTAATGTAAACTATAGCTATAAGTTATTATAATTTTATAATTGAGGAGTACATATTGATGTTTTTATCTCGCACTAGTCTTGCTTGTGAATTAATCCAAGTACAAATGAAATGTAGTAATATATTAATTTATAATTAAGATTGTACTAAGCATGTCTAATAAAGATGTTATCAAAAAAAAATCACATGGGTAACACAAAAAATTAGAAGCTCAGAATTTAATTTAAATGAAAAATATTTATGGCAATACGTCTACTTTTATTTTTTTGAATGAATACTAGAGAAAGATATGTCTAATTTCCCCTGATATATATTTCTTACCGTATGTTTTTGAAATTTGAAGTAATTAGTTTTTTATCTTTTATTGTTTGAAACCGTCAGGCTCCCGATTCAATCTTTCTGGGAAATTTTCTGTTTCTGTGACACGCATTTTAGTAGCGTCTTGAAACATGTCACATCGCGATCCTCCTACGAACTAGTGTTTAGCTTGTTCTTAGCGCTATACGTACGCCCTTACCCGACGTTCCCTCGCCTTTTATATCAACCGGCTACATCTGCAATAAAACAGACTCACTAAAATTCGCATCGTCGTTAAATTTTATCGTCCCGTCTCGCTCTCAATTGGACCGATCGGTCGTTCCCATAATAAAACTAACTAATAAAGTTCCTTTCTCGCTGTGGTCGGTTAGATCTCGTTTTTTCTTCTTCTTGCCCATCCGCGCGGATTTTATTCTGGCGCTGCGATAGTGGTACATTGCCGAGCAACCGGTGCAACTCCAACCAACAGCACAATAAAACAGCCTTAAGATGCTTATTAACGTTTGTGACAAGAATATTTAATACGTTCGGATAAAGTACTTAATAAGATGATTGTTTATAACGTGCCCGAGCCCGTTTCGCTGAAATAAGACGATCAAGATAAATGGACCTAGGAAACGTGCCCACATTATTAAATTGTCTCGGTTACATTCATAATTCCGACCGTATTTAGGCGCAACTTAACAATTAGCGGAGTTTATTAGGCGCGAGACGTCAGCGGCAATTAATATGAATAATGGCGCGGGTTCGAACACGGAAACCGTGGATTAGTCGGCCGAGTTTTGTATTTTATGCAGGTTTGATGATTCAGTTTCATGATTTCATGTATTAGGTGTGCGACACACTTTACTAACACTCGAACGAACAACGATTTGTCAGTGTTTTAATACTATTCTATTCCACGATGATACAGAATTTGCGTTTTAGAAATAAAAAGAATAACAGTTTACTTTAAAATTAACATATTTACTAAGATTTTACTTTAAAACTAGTTGTGGATTCGCCACATTGCGATGCAGCCATACATAGCTCATGTACCGGGTGTATCGGTAATTTCTTTCCGGGATTTTCTCTAAAGGAAACTTTATTTGCAATGAATAGTGAAAATGTATTTATTCAAAGTATTGGCCATTTGATTCTACATATTCTGCCATCTTCCAAGCAATTTATGAAGGCATTTCCAAAAGAATAGTTTCTCCTCAGCAAGCTGCTCGGCAAGCGCGTGCCCCATCCATGCAAAAAGGTGGTGGTTGGATAGAACCAGGTCTCGCTTGGAGAGTACGACAGGTTGCTATATGAGACGGGAAGGTTGTCATGCTTCAAAATCACTCTATCATGTCTTTGGGCATACTGTGGAAGTTTTTCGGCCAATACACCTTTTAAATTAATTATTTGTTATCGGTAGGGATCAGCATTAACAGTTCATAGCATACAGATATATGAGTATGGTCTGATCACTATTTTTTTCGCTTAGGACTTTCCAAATAAATACACTTTTTACCATCCGTTACTATTCGATGAAAAGATGACTTGCTTTCATACCTTTGAAGTAGCATTTCACTGGCAATTTTCTAATTGACTGTAATTCAACCATCTTTTCGATTTTTCCCATCGTTTCGAATCATTCACACGCCATGTTGAACAGTGAAATCACTAGATTTGAATGGTCGAAACCACGTTTCACATGGTCTTATCATTTCCTTTGCGAAGTTTCGGCAACCGATGACTTTCAATGATTTTTTCTTTTGATGAATGTAATGATGAAGTAATGCGTGTCGCAAATACACGTTCTGGGCACCACCAACCTTGTTATTCTGATAGAACGTAACTTGTGTATATTTGTACTTAATGTCAACAGCTTATCCTTACAGTTAGAGAAATTCTATTATAAAAACCGAAAAGTAATTGAAAGTTGAATATATGTCTTTACGTCGGAATAAGAATTAGGAACCAAAAGTAAAGTTTGAGTATTTGAGTATTAACGTGATTCGCATTACGTCGATTAAAGACCTTGTATTATCTGAACATAGTCATTGAATACTAGTCAGATCCAGAAAAGAGAATTTTTTTGAGAATTTCTAGGAAAGTAGCTCTAGAGTTATTGTTCAACCAATTTGTCCAAGTTCACAAACTTTAAATGTTCTCATATTTATGAAGGCTGCGAAGGTCGATTATAATCAAGATCTCCTCTTGCTTGGTGACCAGCATAAAGTAATTTATGTTCAATGCTTCCAGACTTATTTTCGAAATTTCCATTAATATTTTTGTTAGCTTTTTTAGTGTTTATGAACTCGCCGTCTGATCTAGGCAGGATTCTATTATGTACATGTTTATTTTCAACAAATGTTGTAACTATGTATCGGGTACACTTGTAATCAACTTCATGTTGAAGCCTCAATGATAAGGCTTCAGTTCTAAATATATTTCATTTCGTCAAAGTGTGAAAACAATTTACAGTACGTTGAAAATACCTGAATATCGAAAATCATGTCTCCAAGCTAATGCTCTGTATTTGGTGGGATCTGCTCGGTGTGGCATACTGTGAACTGCTAAATTCTAATGAAACCATCAATGGGGATTGCTGTCGACTACATTAATCTTTACATTTTTTTTCTATCTCTGTTATTTAATATATCGTTAGAGAACGTTGCCTGAAAGAATAACATAAACAATAGTTATTGCGATAATTTGACAAGGATCAAAGACCGTATAATTTGTCGAAAACCATCGCGTTTTTCCATTTTGCTTAACCCGATAGGTACTTATTCGTCATGGTGCCGCTTACGTCTCAAAATTGCGGGATGATATATAATATATTTGAATTGTTTTCTCCGGGCCCACCCGGCGAAAAGCCGTATAATAACTGGAATTAATTTCGTAAATTGTGGTTCTGTCGACGCAGAGGCATATCGAACCTGTCTGGTGTTCACAATTGGAGGAAAACGCGTGAGAAAATAATAAGCCTCCCGTCCTGAAGATCGTTATCTTCGTTGCGTGAAGAGAAGTAGAGCGTGAAAGGGCTTCGTCTGACGTTCGTCGCTTGCAGCGAAACCTTTGTGGTGCCCTGTTCGTTCGTATTAAATAACGAGTTGCCGAAATAGTCTTTTTTCCATGGGCTTTCTTGAAATTTTAATTGACGACTATGATGCACGAACTACCAAAATTACTAAACGAATATTTGGTAAGAACACGAGTGGCATTCCATCAGAATTAATGGTTAAATGTCAATAAAAACAAAAGAAAAATTCGAATGATCCAAGATCATCAACAGACAAGACGTATGACTTTGTTTTAGGGATATCGGAGAAAAATATCGATATTTCGATATATCAAAAAAATATATATATCAAATATCTCAAAACAAAATTTCGATACGTCTTTGAAAAATTCTAGGTTTTCGTATCGAACTTTTTTCGCTCCAGTCCTACTTTTTGACGCAACATTCATTTGATGACCAGGGAGGAGAAATCCCAAAACGAAGGACTTTCAAACCCCTCAGGTTTTTAATATTGATGTTTTATTTTTCAGTTATTCTAACTATCGTCACTTCTTTGAAAAAAATATCCGCCCAAGATTTATCGTTTTTTTGTCGGTATCGCTAGTATCTTTATATAGAAGTTTAAGACTTTACTAAAAATATCTAGAAGTTTATTATTGATTATTATTGTTTATATGACTTACTGTTAAGTTATAAGTGAAAAACAAGGAAAAATCTACATTATGTATATACTATATTGATTAGGTATCAGGTGCTCGCATGTACTTTGATCATCGACATGTATTAGCCAAAATGCTAAGCATCAATTGTTGAACTACCTAACTTAACTGTTAAATTTGATGGTTTTGTCATTATCCATGTAAAATAACAGTTTTGCATTTAGTGATATTGAGTTATTTAGTGTATACAGATGCTAATCGGGGAACGCTCTAAATTGCTTTTGCGAAATTAATGACGACATCATTGATGATGCTGTCAATGAAAATAATGATCTATAATCAATTTGTATTCGAGATTTATCGCTTGAACACTAAATTTATGTTCTTAAACAACCAGATTTAGCGCCATGTGATCACCACTTGTTTTAATCGAGGTACTATGGGTAGGACAGCACAAACAGTAACAAGTCAAAATAATGGAAAATATTTTTAGTATTATTTATTGTAGCAATTTTTTACAATAAATGCCCTTTTAAAGTGAAGAAATGATCATATCAGAAGGATTTGATATTAGTACATGCATATTATTTTTATGAAAACAGGATATTAGAAGTATATTTCTGTATACGAGACAGTATCTATTTTTTCTTGCATCTTGCTCTTTTTTGATTTTGATTTAGAAATCCGAAAACAAATTATAGTTCACTGGAAATTTTCTGATTTTAGACAACATATAAGGCTTTTTTATTTCTTAATTTTTTTATACTTTTGTATGTTCTGTGTTCTGTTTAATATAGATGATGTGTTGTGACACTAACAGGTCCATTGAAAAGTATGACACATAGATGCCGCTACTAGAATTTGAAGAAAAAGAAAGTGCTGCTTCACCAAGATCGTGTCACAAGTCAATATAAACGATGGCAAAAATCCATGACTTGGGCTTCGAATTGCTTTCTCATCCACCGATTCTCCAGATCCGGTATCCAACGACTATTTCCTATTCTCAGATCTCAAAAGAATGCTCGCTGGGAAGAAATTTTCGTCGAATGAAGAGGTGATCGCCGAACGATCATTCAACACGATGTTCTTCGTAATACTAATTCATCGTACTCCCATTTTATAGTACCACCATGATTAGAATATATAAAGTATCCGTTTAAATATCATTTTCTGTAGGATTTTTAATGATTAGCGAATGGCAGTTGTCTTTCAAATTTTAATTGACCATTATTGTGCGGTGAACCCGTCGAAACGGAAAGTACGGTGGCGGTACTTCGAGCGTTGAGAGAGAATACGCCTGAACTGTACCCTAATAGCTACTTGAATTTTGTGTTGTCTTCGTGGAATTAGATCTGTTACACTTTCTATTACTTTGGTGGTTTGTGGAAGTTTTTTGTCTGTGACACGCTTACTTTCGTCTGAGACAAGTACAGAATAATAGTTTTAAGTAGGTTTTGATGAGATTTGGTGCAGTTGTTACAATCCAATTTGTAACACTTACGAGTTGACCTATAAATGTGTCCATAAGTGATTTATTCTCTTTGTATCAACTCATTTAACATAGCAACAATAAAAATACTGTCAATTTATTAATATTAATTAAAAATTCCCTAGTTAATTGAAAAGTCCCTGGTCTACCATTGTAAAACATATTTTTTTAGCAAATTTAGTTTTTTTTTTATTCAACATAATTACCTTCAGGGGTCACCCATGGATTATAGCCACCCTCCAACTTTTCGATACCATTTTTGTAATACGATTTGTCCATTGCTTCAAATTAGGCCTCAGTTTCGGCGATCACCTCTTCATTCGACGAAATTTTTTTCCCAGCGAGCATTCTTTTGAGATCTGAGAACAGGAAATAGTCGCTGGGGGCCAGATCTGGAGAATACGGTGGACGAGGAAGCAATTCGAAGCCGAATTCATGGATTTTTGCCATCGTTTTCATTGACTTGTGACACGATGCATTGTCTTGGTGAAGCAGCACATTCTTTTTCTTCAAATGCGGCCGTTTTTCGTTAATTTCGTCCTTCGAACGGTTCAATAACGCTATGTAATAGTCACTGTTGATGATCTTTCCTTTTTCAATGAAAATTATTCCATGTGCATCTCAAAGTGCAGACGCCATAACTTTGCCAGCCGACTGTTGCGTTTTCCCACGCTTTGGAGCGGGTTTATCGTGTGCAGTCCACTCGGATGACTGTCTATTGGACTTCGGAGTGAAATAATGGTTCATCCATTATCACATATCGACGCAAAAACTCTGGTCTATTACGCTTCATCATATTCAAACACTGCTCCATCAACTCGTCGTTGTATTAGCTGCTGTTATAGCAAAGTCTTGCTATGCATATAATGTCCGTGAATATTCCATTCGGTGTCGATATAGATAGCTCTCCCGGACTAACCCAAGACTTTTTATTCTTAGGATTGTGGTTTTATATCTACTTTTCATCAAATGCGAAAATAAGGCTGATCAAATTTAACAATTACAATATTCAAAATATGATATTTAATTTGTTTTTCACTGAATTGTTAAAGTACCTTAAACATTTAATATTAATAATTAAAATTCATGTTCATAGATACAAAAAAATACTTTTTTGCTATCGATACAACATAAATGTGCCGTAATTCAAAAATTCCACCCCCAATATACTATAAAAGTATCAATAATATATATCCTAATGGATATAATCACGGTATAATAGACCACCACCGGAATAAGATTATAGTTTGCGATAATGGACTCTATATGTTATTCGAACGTTTTCTTTACTATATTTTTATATCAAATGGTATCAGGGATTAGTTGATAATTTTCATCAAATATATCTAAAACTATATTCAAAGGCCATTAGGATCTATAACACTTTTTAGTGTAATTTTTTTATTATATATGCACATATTTTTATTAGTTTCGAATGGAATTAAAAGTTATCACGTTATTTGAACAAAAAGCGACCAAGTGTCCTGTGCATTAACAAACATTGTACTTGGGAACGTCATATGGTCTGGCTGAGTATCACTTTCATCTTTATAAATATATTGAAAAAATTAGACTATTCTTGCATAGCCCAAAAGTGATATCGCTTTTCCAACAAATTTAAATGATGTCAGAAATCTGTAAGACATTTCATTACTCAGATACCGAATAGTCATTAATCAATTAAACATTAAAATTTAAATGTCGGAAAAGATCAGGCTGTCGAATGTAGCTAATATAATCCGAATGGTAAACGAAGAGAAAGAATGATCGTGCATGGACGGATTTATCGGGCAAACCGCAATTATAATCAATTGAAATGCAATTATTGTATAAAACGTCATCAAACAGAAAATACTTATGATTGTGTGCTGTTCGAAATGAAAGTAAGCAGAACGGCAGACAAAAAAGACAATCGTGCCGAAGCGATAGAAAGTATAACTGTTATTCCATGAGAATAATAAATAAATTTAAATACTATATTAGTTTCAGTCAGTTAACTTTTATTTGGTTCAATAACAACAAAAAAACTATACCGAACAATCATTTTCATTTAAATAACGTAAAGTACTGTTTGCAAAATAGGCCATAGAGAAATGAAAACGCTTGAAAAACTAGACGACCTGTATGATATTGCTAATCTGTATGAGAAAATTGTACTAATAGCTTCTTTTACGTAAGACGAAAATTGAAGACGTAAGTACATAGGAAGCAAATAAACGCGGAAAGATGGAATAAGTACAACACCAGTATTTATCAGGTATTCACCATCTTATAATTATAGAAATGAAGTGAAAGTAACAAAATTATACGTCTACTAGTATAGACAATTAAGACACTTTGTAAAAATTATTTAGAAACTTTTATTTTTATTTATACAGGTTACAGACAAAATAATATGAACACCATTCAATACAGTACATCTTGTCGCATATTAGCAACAATGTAAATAATGCAACGCGTATATTTTGCTCAGTTTACATGCCAAGTCTTGTAGTTTATATTTCGTTGTATTATACGCTTGGTTTTACGATGGGTAAAGCAAGCGATTGGTAAAATATATGACCTCTGGAGTTGTTGTTCAACAATTCACGAGTGATTATATGTATTCACGGTAATGATAGCATACATAAAACATGGGAAAGCATCATTGGTGAACAGGAATAGTGGGCGAGATACAGACAGAAATCAATGAACATTAAAATAGTTTGATGCCAACTCAAGCAACTCAACATTTATTTGATTAATACTGTTTTGATAAAAGCGGTACAGTGGGTGCTCCACAAAGGGCTGCGATTGTAAAACGACCTCTTGACATTTAGTCTTGGTTTGAGGAACATCAGAATATTATCAAACATCCTCCTTGGTGATTCATTTTACGAGCAAAGAGTGATTAGTAGATTTCTATCTCCATCGTTTAAGTAAATGTTAGGAGGTTTTGGTAACAAGAGTGGGACAATATTCTGTTGGAAACTATTCCTACTACAAATTATAAAATATATCATTATTTCCCTGTATTTGGAAAAAGGACCTAACCGTCCGTGTACCAAGTGTACCAAAAAACTTTCTACAAATTTGTTGGTGAATATTATGCACCGAATATTATCTCTACATTGTAACTATCACGTTTAAATAAAAATCAGGAGTAATTAAATATTTTTTTATCAGTTTCAATGATAAAATGTAAAAAACATTAAAACTTTTATATTCTCAAGAATAATATTTTTTACCTGCTGTACTAAGTTTAAATTATTTACGTAATTATCACAACTGTTTTTATTTGAGAATCAACAAAGCATAAACTATGAATCAACCAGTAATTAAATATAGTAATCACTAATATTAATTGTGATCACTGGGTTCCAATTTATTGTTGTCTTGGCAATAAAGATCAGTATCCTCCAAACATGTTGGAGTATGGCATTTTGTACATGTTTATTTAGTTTTTCTGTCCTTTATTCTAGGAAATTTTGAATATCTCTGCATCATGTTAGGTCTTTTTGCAGGAGAAAAGAAAGACCCAACTCGCGAATAAACTTTTCTCTAAGTTGTTTTGTTTTTCTCTATCCTGAATGATTGAATAATGCAAAAAATATTATTAGTGGCCAGCGTTTTGAATTTCTTGAGACATCATAAGTTTTGCTTAACTTGTCAACTACATCAACATCACTTTGGGTCTGATTATAAAATTTTATCACAGCTGGTTTATGTTTACTTGCAGTTGCAGAATGAATTTATTTGTTATGATGTAATGACGACATCATATATATCACTTTACGTGGCTTTGGAACGTGAGATAATATAGTTACATCCTTTTTAAATCCAAACATTGATGTATTTGGTTCACGGCTTGTCTTGAAAGCTGACGGAATACAAGTGTTTTTTTACATGCTAATTGTAAAGTACCCACTACCGTAAGCTTGTGATTCTATAATAAATTTTTTGTAGTTTCGTAACTAGTAAAAAAGTTCTCCTTAGTAAAATTTCCAGATGGTTCCGATACACATTATACTGATCGATCTACAATATTATAGGGCGAAGTGACTATTTTTGGGCGATTCCCTTAATATATTTCCATATTTGGCGTGTAAAACATCTTGATATCTAGCAAAGCATGAATTGTAATATTGTGTTTTGCCGATTTTGATGGAATGTACTGGCGGAACGCAAATTGTCCTCCAAAAGCAACTAGTCATTCATCGATTGTAAGATTTTCATATGGAATATAAGCATCTTGAGTATTTGAATCTTGAATATTTCAACCTTTCTTTGGCTGTCTCTGATTGTTGATTATCACTGGTAGTTTGCAAACGTATTTTCTAGTTAGTGCAATTCACAATTTCGCCAGTTATATCATCCGAAATAAATAAACTAAAACATTAAACAGGAACAGGAAACAGTCGCTGAGGACCAGATCTGGATAATACGGTGGGTGAGGTAGCAATTCGAAGCCCAATTCATGAATTTTTGCTATCGTTTTCACTGACTTGTGACACGGTGCATTGTCTTGGTGAAGCAGCACTTTCTTTTTCTTAAATTCGGCCATTTTCCGGCGATTTTGGCCGTCAAACGGTCCAATAATGCTATGTAATAGTCGCTGTTGATCCTTTTTCAAGGTAGTCGATGAAAATTATTCCAAGCGCATCCCAAAATACAGACGCCATTACCTTGCCAGCCGACTGTTGCATTTTCCCACGATTTGGAGCGGGTTCATCGTATGTAGTCCACTCGGATGACTGTCGATTGGACTTCTAACAACTTCTTCTGGTAACAACGTCTAAACTTAACATACCTATCTTTGAAGGTTGATTTTCCTAGGACAGTGTCCGGAAACTCTGCATCAAGCCAAGTTTTTGCTTCAACTGTATTTTTTTTCCCTTTAAAAAGCAATATTTTATCAATACCCGAAATTCCTTTTTCTCCATTTTTTTCACAATAACAAAAGTTGCTTCACTCAAAATGCTATAATTCACAAACTAATGATCTAACAGCGATAAAATTTATATACGCATGTTTTGAGGGTTAGGGCTAACTGAAAAAACATATGGATTTAATTCTATTAGCGTCATCTATGTGTCAGGCCAGGGACTTTCAATTAACTTGTTAATATTTTCAGCTCTGCTAGAAATATTGTTTCCGTATGGGTTTTCTTTGACATTTTGTTGCTCCATCTTTATGTATATAATATGAAGTGTTTGTTTCACAGAGCAGTATTATCATAAGTTGCTCAAAGTGTTTAATGTGAAGAATGTTATTTTAAGAACTTTCTTAAGTACTTTAATATAAAGAAATCCGGATATTTTATTATTAAATTCATCTACCTTTTCAGCACAGCCACGACCACAAACGCAATCAACAATCTAATCTAAAAAAACAGCATTATCGTCAGCAAATCGTATAAACATTTCCGATACCCCATCAAGGTACATTGTTGCGAATGTCGGAAGAAATTAACCACAAGATTACCCGGATGATCGATATATAAAAGGCGCATTAGCCACAATAAAGGATGTATTTTTCGTTTTTCCTCAACTTATAACGACCGCGCGATCATATCACTTCGCGCGTTGATAAAAGATCGATCTATGAAATTTTACGGTATTCTTAGCAACGGGCCGGGTTCCATTGTGCCAGTCTTTTCTCCGGCATGAAGAATGAACTGGAAACAATGTCCGAGAGTCGCCTTGATTAATCGATAGTTGGGTTTGACAACGTAGCTGTAAATTTACCAGATATCTACATTATCTTCGAGCAGAGGACTAATCAGATCCTATTGCGTTCCGTTAGTGGCTCTTTTTTCTTGGCGTCGAGGTTTACGCGAACGATCATTTTGCACGTGTCTGGGATTGTTACTTAGTATCGCTTAGATCTTTGCACATTGGGTGCGAAATACTTTCGAATTAAGTTGTTATTACAAGTGGTTGCTATACTGTTGTTGTTAATTTTTCTTATTTTTTATGCTTATTTAATGAGAAAGGCATTGTATTATCACAAACTCCGTTAGTTTGTTTATTTCTTGTGCTGCAATATCAAATCTTTTGGCGAAATCTATCGAAAACCTTTAGAAACGTAGGGTCATGTTGCTTCGTTAATACGTATTGCTGATTTTTAGTTTGAATGATATAAAAGTGCTGATCTTATTGTCAATGATAAAGAGAAGCCTGGGACACCAAAAAGGACAGTTTGAAGACAGTGAATTACAAACCTTATTCAAAGAAAATCGAGTTCAAACTCTCAATGAGCTTTCGGAGCTTAGCAGTTGATGAATCAATTGTTTTCAGATGTTTACATTGGATGAAAAGGCTCCAGAAAGAAGAAAAAACTACTTGAATTTTGTAAAAATGCCATTTCGAACCATTTCAACATCGCGGTTTCATTTCTTATCGTCAGGAAAAAAAGAAGAATTTTTTTAGCGTATTGAGATTGGCGATGAAAAATAGATTAATAGACACTTGATCTCGATTTATAGCTAAAATGTGTAGTTGTGCATATAGTGAGATAAGCAAGATGTAGTGTATTATGAGCGATTTTGAAAGACCATTCTATTATATTCTAACATATTTAATGTTCCTTATAACTATATTGGTTTTACACAAAATAAAGGTTTTCAGGAAAAAAGCAAAAAGCTTTCTATTTTAAGATCCACATTCATACCAAAACGTTGGCCAGTATCATGTGACGTCAGGTAAATACGTTGGTAAATAATGAAATTAACTCAGCAAACATAATATATTGTCGATCAAATTTGAGCTTAGGCTTAATTTTTTTGTTTGTTGTAATCATAGTACTGTCTGTGTATATGAGTAATTAATAACTTTTTGTTCCAGTTACCAAATAATATAGAAATTTATATTTACTTGATTTATTATCACTTGTTTGATATACTACTTGTTTGTTTGATGTACAGAACTATCATAACATCTTGACTTACAACTTAACAACCAACAGGTTGTGGAGAGAAGTGAATGGACTCTATGAATATTTAAAAAAATATATTAACGTATTTTACTAGTCGTTGCCAAGTAACTTACGATTTTTCTGTAGAGTGACTTAATACTTAATATTTATCTAGGGAGAACCATTGACCTTTACTGTCATTCATAAAATAAAAGTTAGTAACACTTTTTAGTGATTTTTACCATTTAACACACTTCACTACACAGTTACACAAGATCACACGCCTTGCTTCCCTTGAACATGCGCCCTACTCCGCTTTCAGTGTTATAGAAGGGCACAGCACAGCGGTGTTAACATGGAAGTGGAGTCTTCCCTCATGTCTTGACAGCACCCGAAGGTCTCGGTGTAAGTAATAGTTTCTGTAGTATATGGATGCACCCACCTATTTTTCAGAACTTTATCTTCTTGCAAAACATCCCTATAACTAAGGTCCATATATGTTTTAATATTTGCTTGTAGAGCAACGACTTGTTATGTACGGATAGTTTAGATTTTCTTCCAAATAAGCAACACATGTTTTCTATTTTAATTCGAGTTCTGTTGCTTTCTTTTTGCTCCTTCCAATGAAGTTTTGCCTCAAGAGTACTTAGCATAGTGACTGTATTTTTATTTATTCTTATATTAACGGTTTGATTGCAGGTGTATGAAAAATGTACTCTCATTGATTTCTATTCCCCATGTTTAGGTCCACTTATTTATATTATTATTTGCGTTTTGCAGTTTTATGTTTATTCCTCACTATTTTCTCCAATTGCAAGCAAGTGTTGTCGTAGTAACATTGTCTATTTGTGGTATATTACACGCATATAGCTGGTAATGAACAGGACCCATGACACTGCCTTGCGAACACACCTGTTTTAATTTTTGAATTATTAAGTAAACGTCTTCTTATTTTTTAAGCTTTTTCTATGATGTTATTGATGGAAACTAATTATTAGAATACATGTATAAGATTATAAATATTGACATTATAAATATTGGTTATTTTTATAAATGATATGTAAGGATATAAAAAATATAATGAAATGTTAGCATCGACAGTAGAATCGTACCGTTAACATATAAAAACCAAAATGTATTTAATTTCTTCGATCAATGACTTTCAATGAATATGTGACATAATTGGAAATTTCGAATAGCATTCTACTGTATAGAAATAGAAACTATATCCTTTTTTCGTCTTTTTATAGTTATTTAGATCCGTAAAAAATAAAACGGGTATCGAAAAAGACTAGCATTCCAAATGAATAAGGAGAATGCAGAGTAACAGTGAGATCGTGGAAAAAATTATTAGATCATCAACAATTGTTTATGCGAACGATATTCGTATGCTTTATCGGGTTATTTTTATTAATAGCTCGTGTGATGTATGCCAGTAAATTGTTACGCTTGCGGCATTACAATAGCAAATAAATTAAGCTTATTTCTGTCATAATCATTATGGTAAAATTATCTAAAGGATTTTCATGCGCGGTACGACTCGCGCTTCTACTATGTAATGGTGAAATTTTAGAAAACCGCTCTATTGTTTAAGAAACAATGAATTTTTATTGTGGTCGGTCAAGCACGATGAGTGAAAGTGTCCAAAGCTTTATTTGAACTTTCTCGTGACCTGGTAACAGCGCCAGAAGAAGCGCCGGTTCGTTTCCTTAAAACCATCACCGCGACCCAGTTTGTAAAATGTAAATTTTGCGACTGTTATCGGCCGTTTTATTGTTGCGTTTGTTTTTGCTCTTTTGTTTGTTTTGCACTGGGATCTTCCTTATGAGGTCAGTTTTTATACGAGGGTTGTCTTTTCTATTTCGGGATAGTAGTAATAATTAAATAATACAATCCAAACAATGCTTCATAACTTAGGTGTCATTAAATAATTAGTCTTTGTTAACATTGGAACAGGACACAGCCTTAAAAGAGTTAAACCATTGTAATCGTGTCAATAGTTTTAGTAAAAATAATAGAAAAATTGTAGTCTTAATATATGAACGTTACTGCTATAGATACTAAATTGCTAACTAAGATAACTAAGTTTGTGCGGTTTGATTAGGTTTAATTTTGTGATTTTTCGAGCATTATCCTTTAGTTGTATCGCTTCAACATTGCTGTGGTTTATTAATTTTTGTAATGTTTTTAGGCGAAATCTTGGATAACTTTGTAGATCCATAGTTAGCAAGAACCTTGTTTTGACAGGATTTGAGTTACTAGTCGGTTTGATGTCTTTGTGAAATCCATATTTAATTCCACAAGTCCAAATAGGCTTTAAAATTTACTGACAAATCAATATCTTTGTTAAGATCTAAGTTGGAGTTATTTGATTTTGAGTCTGATCTGCTCTGCTTTTTGTCCAACGTAATGTAAAAAAGCTAATTTATTTGATGTTCTTTAATATAATACGGATAATCTTAATATAATTAATTTTTGGTAAACAAGGCTTGGTAGAAATACTGTTCGAACAGATGAATGACTGACACATTGTAAACAGTAAACCTTAAATAATTTGAATGATGAATATATGAATTTGAATTTGAATGAAAAAAAACTGGAGTTCTCACATTTCTTAGGCAACTTATTTGAAGAGATTTATAGCGTCGTAATTAGTTGTCGATTTATTTCTTAAAGCCTTAATACATTGATATAGTCTCGTTCTAACCCTACGAGGTTTTATTAAATGTTAACTACCAAAGCAGTGAGCATTTTCCCGTCAGTATCTTATTTTTTAATGGTATTCCAGATACACATTAATAATTATTATTGTTTTTAATTTTTTATTAATTCTTGGAAAACTAATGCATTTTATAAAAATTTTCTTGTAAAACCTTTGCATATACAAAATAATACATATGCAACGCAGTTGCGGTTGTTTATTGGTCTTTCCGTTTTATTAGGTCAGATGACTAACTCTGTCTCTAACTTAACATCATTTGTACTTAACTTCACGGTGTATCTACTTTCTTCTATTTCCCGTAGTTTTAACACATAGACGTACGTATTTATTATACTATCAATGCGTTATTGTTGTAAGTTTTTCTACTTAAGCGCTTGGATCACAGGCAAGAAGACTAGTGCGGGTACTTATTATAAAGATTGTTTTTAATGAAAATCAATACCTAATTAACATAAACCGTAACTTAGTTCGAAGCTTTTGCTTTTTTTGAAATATATAAATCTTGATTTATAAAAAATGCTCATCAGTATCAAAATAACTATTTTTAAATAATTTTCCTTATATCCTTTCTTTGGATTATTATTTTGGAAATGAAAAATTGGAAAATTATTTTTTCCTTACTAAAATTTTTAAGGAGTTAATGTTCTATATTGTGTTTGTGTTTACTATTAATGTTTGTAGTGTGAAATATAATTATTATATATTAACAACTTATTAAATTTGTAACCCTTATAGCTGACTTCTTAATATTTAACAGTATGGTGTTTCAAGATTTGCAAAAGGAACAAGAATTTGTTACGAAATAATGGAAACATACTAATAATTAACAAACAAAGGGAATAGCAACAAACCATTTTTTAGTAACTAGTAATCTTAGAAGACTTTCGTTCTTACCTAGCCTGGTTATTATATTAGGCGTAAAATCCAAAAAGAAAGTATAACATGCGATAAGAGTCAAATTCTGTGTGGATAGATAATTTACCCCAAAAATAGTTTTTCTAGGGGGAACTATATCAAGCTGTTTGAGTTCTATACTTGAGTTTATGGCGACAAAACGTCCGAAATAGTTTTGAAAATGAGAATGGAAGTAGAGGACAGAAGTCTCCGTTCAGGACGGAACCTAAGCGACGCTTATTTATTGAGTCCTCAGAAGACCAACGGGATTGAGCTGTGTGTGAAAAAAAGGCAGATGAAGTAGCCAATTTGGTAAAAACACGTTCCATTCGTGTAATCGTTCACTGTAATCAAGAAGACAGAGGGAATGATATGACGTGGGTCGTCATTATACTTTCGTTTAACGAACCATTGAAGAGACAGGAGAAATGAATCTGTAAGGATTGGTTTTTAATATCACTGGTTGCAAAAATAATATCCAGCCTTGCAGCACAATTCTATTTAGGAAAAAAGCGTTATTTAAAGTTCACGTTATTAATTAAAATCTTTATAGCATTTTTTTTTTGTAATTTATTTTTGATTCAAGCGGCGGTAATATATGGATGTTGTTCATTCTATTTTAATGGCGCGTCTCACTAAAATCAGACCTGTTTATTAATCATTTATCATTCCCGGAAAGATCCATTGTGTTTTAAATTTTGAAATGTGACAGAAGTCGAGCCAGAGAAGGAAGCGTTGTAATCTAAAAATGGATGTGCATATTTTTCCTTCAAAATATCGTCATTTGTGGGTTTTCATCTCGATTTAGAGGTATTTATATGGATTTCATGTTGTGTTTTGCGACGAGTTTGTTGACCTATATATTAAATTTCTAGATTCAAAAATCGAGTGGGTATCTAGGACTGACATATGAGTCAGATGCAGTGGCCATTCTGATTTTCAGGTTGAATCGAATATGTAAATAAGTAGTAACATCCTATGTATTTTGCTATAAATGTTTTATTAGAAACAAGTCATCTGTAAATATAGTCATCAGAGTTATGTTTTCAGGCTAATAATAAATGCGGTTGCGGTAATGAAGTGAATGGTTAAATAGTGTATATTATTATTTATCATTTTTTATTGCATCTTATATTAGTGCAATTTTAATTTACAAATTAATTTATTACTATTGTTCTGATGTACTTGCATTAATATACAAGCAAGGCGAGTACGGGATTAATGAATCAGTATTATATTAAATTAAACTACTTAAAGTAAAGTAGATAATATCACTTATACTCGAATGTCACTATAAAAGTTGTAGTTTGGTTTGTCAGTTATGAGTAATTTTAGTTCTATTTGGTTTCGAGCTCATTTTATAAGTTCTTCGTTAGTCGCGTAGCAGAAAGTATTGGTTATTTACCCAAGAACTTTGTTTTGGTTGCATTTGATTACAATACATTATTAAAACAATCTCTTTTATTTTAAGACAAGCTGGAGGTATCTTCCGACTAACCAGTAGGGTTCTTTGATTTTGATCCGCTCTGATGTTATTTATAAAATAAAATATTCTTAACCATCTGGGATGCTTAGGAGGTTTACATAAATAAAGACCTATTTCAAACTATACTTTTATTTTGCGAGTTGTCTATTTTAATAACTAGCCGATTAGATATTCTATATAATAATATAGATAACATTTAATTGAAAAATGGAATCATGATCTGATAAGAATGAGCTTTTATGAGCTGGGTTCATTTATAGGTGTTTAATCTTATGCTATGGGTCGTATTAGATCTGAAAGACTATGGTTTAGATCGAATGTATCAAACTACTCTTGCTATTGAACTAAATCTAAATGTATTTGTGTTTCACTATCATACTCGTATCTTTTCCACAACAACATTTATTTTCCTCGCTTCTATTTTCTTTTTTTTTTTAACTAGCGACCCGCCCCGGCTTCGCACGGGTGCAATGCTGATACTAAATTAAAAACACTACAGAAAAAATATGAACGTTGTATATAAAAACATAGCGGCCCGCTCCGACTTTGCACGGGCATAAAATATATATGCCTATGTCACTCAATGAAAACATGATTAAAATCGATCCAGTATTTTTGGTTCATTCATTACTGCCCTTGGCCTGCACGCATTAAATTTGGAGTAAAACAATTCCTCTTCCCCTATACTTACTATGAAGATTTCCTGCTATCTTTGGAATATCTAAATTCATACAATTTTTATTACATTACACATTTTTAAACGCAAATTTTAAATTTGTAATATCTCCGAAAATATTTGTTTAATTTACATGCTGTAAGGAACCATATTGATCTATATTAATTGCACACTGTATTTAAGGTACTTAATTCGATAAGGATTAATGCCGTATTGCTTAAAATAGCTTCGTAAATAAGCCATTTTCTCACGTAAAAAGTAAACAATAAAAATGGTTAATGTGGGTTATCCCTAAAAGATAAACATATACCATCGCGGACTTTTTTGTAGACCTTTTTATGGTGTACAATACTGTAGTACATTAATTTGATTTAACTCGTAGGGTTAGGCAGCATTCTTGCTAATTGCTAAATAAGCCAAAAAAATATGTTAATTTACGACATCACGTTAGAAACCTCTAAAATTAGCAATGTTGCCTTAGTATATTATGCATGTATTATACATATAAACCTTCCTCTTGAATCACTCTATCTATTGAAAAAAACCGCATCAAAATCCGTTGCGTAGTTTTAAAGATTTAAGCGCACATAGGGATATAGGGACAGAAAAGGCGACTTTGTTTTATACTATGTAGTGATAGTGATGAATAATATATTAATATATATATTCAGATAAAAATATATATATCACGTTCTTACGTAATTCGTTCCCCTTGTTGTGTATCGAAAATAATGGCGTTTCCTATACGTTTCATTAAATTATTGGTGGAATCTTTAATAGACTTCATTAGGTACACGACGATGCTTCTTAAGGTGTTTCTTAACAGTTTTCGTACTTTCACCTTGTTTCTATAATTGTAGGATGGTCTGTCTGGTAAGTACTGGTTCGGTACTAATTTCATCTTTCCGCGTTTATTTTCTTCCTATGTACTTACACATTTTCGAATTTCTTCTTATGTGAAAAGAATTGCCCGCGCAGCTTTCTGGTGTTGTTCGGCAGCTGCATATCGTCCGAGTTTATTTTTGTTGCATTATGGTGTGAATATTAGGTGAAATAATAGAGATGAAAAATAATGTATACTTTCAAACGATAGTTTTTAGTCTGCAAAGAATGATTTTTGACAACCTTCTAAAGGTAAATCATTTTAAAATAAACGAATTGGTTGGGATTTCTTTGCTGGATTTTAACCTAGAAAGAAAAAGATGAGATGAAAATTGAATGATGAATAATTGCATGGAGAAATATATCGTCTTTTGAGGAGTCTTTGTAGTAACTATCCCAGTGATTGGCAAGCAAGTTAAGCAATTTTGTAATGCATAAAAATTGTTATGATATGTTGATAATTTCAAGATTTTATACACCTGCAGTTCATCGAACTGTGTATGATTGGTTTTTTTCTTCGGTTAGATGGTTTGTTTTCGAGTAGTGCTCCAACAGTTTTGTTATGTTTCACCCATTGGCCAGGTTATGAGTTTTCATAAGATTCGATCAATAAATTGATTAATTGGTGGTTAGTAATTAAATAATTATTAATAACTTAAATAATTAGAAACATTGTTTTGTTTTCTTCTGTTAATTGATTTTCTTTTTGCTATAAAAGTTTTCTTTTAGTTGACGCATTCTAGGTTAAAGTTGTTAATAGTCATAAGTAGTCATAAGTGATAAAAACAAATTTTAAGCTGTTAAACATATGACTAATTCGTCAGTTTTCGACTTCTTATTCAACTATTATATATTTCGTCAGATTACAGTTTATTCTGGCTTTGATTGGAACATTAGCTGTCATGTATAATATGTTTTTTTTAATGGTGTGAACAAATCGTGTTTATAGCTAAATGTGCATGCATTGTCTGATTCATCTAATGGTCCCATTAATGGCCGAGGATGCGGCAACATCACTAAAAGTAAGTTGATCGATTCACACCTGCCTTGATAAACCACAACCGAAAGTTGAAAAAATCATAGCACGAGTTAATTCCATTTTGTCAATGCAACAAGATTTCTAAGTCACTGTAAACCACACAAATTGTACTAAATGACAAAATTTTCTGAAGAAGGTTGTGTTTATACAGGTCAGACTTCTAATTGGAAACGTCAGATGAAGCCTAACAACAGTTAGTATTGGCAAGGCTTAAAATATAAATGGTAACCTTTGTAATCACGGTTGTAACACTTGTATTTGCAGTTTGTTTGTTACTTTGATATTATAAGATGGGCTTTACGGATATATTAATTTTATTCCATGCCTTGCTGAATAAAGGTTAATTGGAAATTTGAATCGTGTTGCTTTTGGGGCGGAAGATATTTATTTCTTGCTAAATAATTTCTAGCGACATGGTTTATTACCGTGGCAGTGTAAATTTCATTGATGGTATCAGTTTTGCGGGAATTGATACATTGTGATAGGTAAATGATATTATGCTATAATAAATTCTGTTTATGTATCCTTAACCGTTTTAAATAAAAGCCATTTATTTTATATCAGTATCAGTTTCTTAGGAAATGTTATTCATGTTAGGAAGTGTCCTAGATGCATATGTTAATATTTCGTCTTAGTTTATATATAGATGTTTATCCGGATATAAACTATGATTTTATGGATTTTGGAGTTGTATTGTTATAGTGGATCGAGTTTTTATTATAAAGTACATAACTATGATTTTGCTATAGCATTCGAAGTGGTGATTTGGTTTCTGATGTTTGTAATATCTATGTCTTTCTTTTTTATTCTTTCATGCTGTTCGTTTTTGTTTTTTTTTTTTCATTTTTTGTTCTGTTTTTATGTTTTTTGAGCTGGCTATATATCTAATAAAGCATGATATTCGTTGTTCTGTAACTTTTTATAAGGATTTAATATGCCTCAGGAACACAATTCTTTAAATCAAACAGGTATACTAATTAATGTCATACACACAATTTTGAGTGGTTTATCTTCAGTCGGTGTAAACAATAAGTTTATTTTTGAATTTCTATTCCCTTCCGAAATATCGCTGGATAGGGGAAACGAATGGATTTAGTGCTAAGGATGTAAGACAAATAATAATGAAATACATTAACATTAACATTAACTGGTAGAATCTTGCGGGACTATCATAAAAGTGATTCAAGTTAACAACGTTAAGTTAACATGAAGTCTATATTTAATGACATGTTTTGGAGAAATGGACTTCTTAAACCAGGGAAGAAATGAAAAGACATCTCCTCCTATCGTCCTATAAATCTATTACCTGTGATATCTAATGTTTTTCAGAAACTACACACAAGTGAATCAAAATAATCATAGAAGAAAGAAATATGATTCCAGAGCAAATTGATGAAGAAAATAAATAAAACTTAATTGATAAGAAATGTTGCTTGGTTGCATTTCTACATATATCTCAAGCTTTTAATAAGGCGTGGCACAACGGACTGCAACTTAGGCTGAAAGGGTTTCTGCCTAAGTTTCGCACTTCCAGCTGCTGAATTACATCCGATACAGTGAACTACATCCGATATATTCAGTTGTTTCTCAGGGCTGTGCACTTGGTCCATTATTATACCTCTTGTATACCGTAGCAAGATATGCTGACGATAAAACGATTTTATTATCTCGCGAGGATCCAACATCAGGCAACTTCATCTCAACGAAACTCATTTTATGTTGAAAATATGACGTATCAAGTCAAACGAGAGAAAATCTACTACCGTGACGTTCATCTTGCATAGGGGGACTTATCATCCCCCAGTAAATATTCATTAACTATGATGAAATAAATGTCCGCGATGTCAGTGAAGTGCTTGTACTAAAAAGTGTACAACCATCCGACTTGATTAATACACACGTAGAACTGCTTTTATAATAGTATATGATGGTAATAATTAAGTTCTAGTTGATAACTTTGTACAGGAGATCACGTACGTTGGTGACGAGATCTTCTATCTAAGTCATCATATAATGTTTTTTTTCTTGTTCTAAGATGACCAGCTAGAACCAGATGGTCTTTTGATGATGTTGCTTCGGGTTCAGGATAGTCAAGTGTATTGCAAGCGACAGAGACCTTGGGTTACGACTGGGATTGTCGTAGTTGGTTATCTACGGAGGTTTGTGGATGGGTAGGGTTTTTATCAAGTCGTTTTTGTGTTCTAAGGCACCAAGGGAGAACCTTACACTGAATATGTTCGTGAAACTCTTCACGAAAGGGATGCTGATTCGATGCTGATTGACGTTCCTTATAAACCATGGGGCATTGAGTAACGCGCGGACTTTTTTGAATGGAACACTTGGAGTAGTTCAAGTTGTCTCTCAGCGACATACCCATACCACAGCTGTGCTCCGTAGAGGCAGACGAGACTGACTAGCATTTTATAGAGTTGGTTTCTGGTGGATGTTGTTTTACTTTTTTTGCATAGGAGTGGGAAGAGAAGACTTTACACGCCATTGCCTTTGCAGATGGCGTGCTCCCTTCCGGTAGAACAGAATAGCCTGAGTTTTTCTCGAGTTTATCTGCAGCCGCCATATTTTGTACCACGCAATCGCTTGGTTCAGTTGGACTTGAAGTCTGTCGCGAATAGCGTTGGGATTGTAACCGGTTGTGAGGAAAACTGTATCATCTGAAAGTAAGATCTACCAAGGTTGAACAGGGCAGGGGATTGTAGGGCACCTTGCGGTACTCCTCCGGACATCTGTTTTCGAGTGGAGACTGCGTTACCGATCCTCACTTGAATGGACCTACCTGTCTGCTTGCTATTGTTTCGCTTTGAATATAATAATAGCCTACCTACTGTTTTGCTTTGAATGTTATACGAAAGCTTTGGAGACATCTAAAAAGGTGGCTCCAGTTTTTCGACCTTTTCTTAGTGCCTGCTGGATTGTTGCAGCTACGCGAGTAGCTCGAGGAAGGCTTGAGTGTTTGTCACGGCAACCGAATTGTTCGTTCGGGATTATGTGGTGTGCGTCTATATAATTATATAATGTGAATTATATAAGATAGTTAACCCACGTAAGCCCACCCCATCAAATGGTGATTCTAAGATAAATCAATCTCTATTACTAATCAATTTAACCTATCCCTTTGTTTTTTTATAAAATATTTCGTCAAACAAAGTCTATTTCACACTGTGTACTTTTTTTTTGGTACGTTTCCTGTTATGTTACTCGAATCGTTCTCATATCATTTTACGAAGTGAAATAATAATGGAAAAAATGTTGAAAAAAGCGCAGAATGTTATTCGTTAGGAGTGGCATCTAGGTGTGCATTTTTTTTCTAATTGAAAGGAAATCATTTAGCGGCAATAAAATGATCTAAAGTACTGTTAGATCTAGATGACTTAATTATGCCATTATTGGATGTGAACTTGGGACGGTTCGCGTCGATCGAAAAAAATTCCTCGAATTTTTTCTACTGGTCGTTCCGTAATGAGATCTAATCATTAACATTATTAAGATCCGAGACATAGATATCAGCTGTAACGCTTCTGTTTTAAGAAATTCCCACTGGTCGTTGTTTAATGTTATCGGAAAGAAATGTAATAGATATTTGTACTGTTTTATGTGAACTAGGAAATAATTAGACATATTTGATCTGTCATTAGTTGAAATTGTGTAAAACGTGTTGGGTGTTTTTGTTAACAATTTTTTAACTAATACATTGTTACTAGTCGTTGTCCGCTAACCTACAATTTGTTTTTACAATAACTTAGAAACTACATTTATATCTAGGAGAACCCATTGATCTTTGCTTAGTCTCTCTAGTAACCAAGTTAATTGATTTAATACTATTGTTTTTTCCTAGTTTTTCTTGTCTTTTACACCAAAAATAGTAAACATCAATAGCACTTAATATAATTCTTCAATCTAGCTGATTATTATTTATCTAATTTTGGAAATTCGACTTTATTCCAACATTAAGCTCCTTTTTCCTCTTAGCTTTTATACAAATTTTTTCATAGAACTGTTTATATGACTATATATATATATATAGTCAGAGGTGTTCAGTTCGTCGTCAGTGTGAGATTCAGTTCGAAACTAACTGAAATTTACTCATTTACTCAGTATTTTTCGTGTATTTGATCTATTTCCCTAAATAACTGTCCATTTAAACAACTAGAGTGTTTAGCCTCATCGTTTCTTTCACTGGTACTGATTCTTTATCTTATCAGTCAACTATTAAGTTATTCCCATATTTGCACACCAGCAGTGATGTGACAATCGTTGTGCACTTATTCTCGACATTGCTAGAGGAGTTAGAGCAAAAATGTCACAGTATAAGCTGTGTGATCACCAGAAAATATCCATGCTTTGGAAGATACCCTTAGTTTGTAGATTTCTGGTACAAACATCACAGTTCAGAGTGTAATGCCATTAAAGGCTTTAAATTAATTTAGTCTACTGGAGTTTGATGCACTAGCTTAGTTTTTCAGCCATTAGCTATTAAAATGTATAGGAATTAAAAGTCAGTGTGGAGTGAAAAATCAGTGTTATTAAAAGAAGTGTCAATAATATTTATAAAAATATGAAAATATTAAAATATAGAGGTTGAAACCTCTTGGTCAAGGCAATAAGTTGGTTTTGCCACTGTTGCGATTTAGAATAATGCTGGGACATGGTTGTAAATTTAATTTCTCATTGTTTATAATTGAAAATGTTTATAATGCAACTTTACACTTTTGGACAACAACATCCAATAAGGAAAATCATCCCAATCACGTTGGTAGCCAGGCTGGGTAAGGCCGGATGTCTTCTGGAAATTGGGTTGGTAGGGTTTAATTTCGGCCACCGTGCTTCGCTGCCCACTATAACCAGTAGGTTCACTCCAGATAAACCCTAAAAAAGATTAATTAAATATAAGATGAAATATAATATGTTGTCATGTCAAATAATATTATTTTGTGGATGTAGGAAATTAATTCAGTATTTTTTAACTAGATTTTTACACAATCTTTATGCTACTGAATCATTACCAACTTGATTTTCTTTTTAACAATGTAATTTATATTTCAATAAATATTTTTTTTTTTTCCGTGTCGGAAAAACGTGTAACACCGAATTACCCATTCGAAATCGATCTTCAGGCCTCTGTGCCTCGAAGTTTTACGTGTTTTTCATCGAGTGCTGTGTGAATGAAACCACTTTCTCAAGGTACGATAAAATCATTTTTATGTCCGCCTAATGAGCGCGTTGCAAGTAATAGCACCGCAAGTAGCACTCTGTGTTACTACATTATTGAAATGTTGATTTTTGTACATTAGTATGCGCCGTGGAGGTGAATAGGCATGTCTAGCTTTTACTTTTACACCACTTTATTAATGACTATTTTATTCGACCAAGCTCTATGGTTGAACGGTTACGAGAATAGTTTGGGTAAAAAACAGCTTCTGATAATTTAAATTACTGTAAAGTCACTAGACATTTTGAATATTTATTGAATGTGTATTTTGGAAAGTTAAGTTTATTTATTTTGTTTTTATGTGTAGTTTAGGATAATCTCTTATTTGACTATACTTTCTACTTATATTTTCATATGATTTCTATTTTTAATTTTTTTTATCACGATTTTGAAGATATATTTCAGACGACATTTTCGCTGGATATTTAAACTGTATCACAATTGTTTATATAACATCTTTTGTTGGATAGGCATAGTATAATTCACTATGGGGAGTTTTAGAGCAGACAATGTAGGAGTACATTTCCACTCACATCGATTACTGAAGCTGTTGGATTCTGGAACTGGAATTCAAGCGGATATTTTGGTACAAGAATGAGACAACATTCAATTCTAAACTATTTAGACACTCTACGAATCTGTTCCTCGATGAATTTCAGTTGTTTTAAGGGCAAATGGTGACTCAATAATTAATCATTAAATATTGCGTATAGAACAGTTTTTTTATATTATTTTGTCGATCTCGTCAATTTTTTGTACATAGCATTGTCGTGAAATTGTAACATATGGTATTTCAAAATTAGATTTAGGGGGTAGCCTCATTTTATTAGCGCTTTTATTAACATAATTTTTTCAACACACGTTTTTTCTAGCGTTGGGAACTATCGACTGAAAACAGTCGAAACAGTCGATAGTCAAAAAACTAGCGTTTGAAAATAGTAATTACTATTTTCAGTCAAATGCACCCTCCGACTGTTTTTTTCTATTCGTGATGTCGGACGAAGATGTACGTAACCCTTTCTTGCATAAATTATGAGAGAGGAAAGGACGGAGATAATTGCTTGGAGCATTTAACTTTATATGTGCTTATATTTTCCAACGGTAGTACAAGCGAGACGTAGATGTATAACTTCCTTAACGAACTAACTTTAAAAAAGAAAAGGAAAGAAATAATTACTGAATACTATTAACAAGCAATTAATAATTTCATTTTAAACGAAATTGAATTACTTTTATATTTAAACGTTCTGTAGATCTGTAAAATGGAATGGAATTTTTCTATGGAATGGAATAATGCCCTCACAAATGTTTTATCGTATTTTAATATTGTTAATTTCTAGTTTCAAATTACTAAATAATATCGTTCCAAAATGCTACTATATTACTATACAATATATTGTTAGTTACAAGCAAACTACTAATAGAACCTAAAATAGTAAAAGTACACGACTGAATCAGTCGATAGTAAATAGTAACAAAATCAGTCGGATCGAAAATAGCAACTGAAAGCAGTCGACTGAAACAGTCGATAGTAAAAAGTAGTCAGTTACTAAATAGTCGATAGTTATTTTCAGTCGATAGTTCCCAACGCTGTTTTTTCTAATATTCCATGAGGAATTTATATTAATTAAACTTTATATTTTCTTGATTTCGATGAGCTTTTGTAATTTTATAATTTAAATTGTTCTAAAACTAAAGAAAAAATCTCGTCCGACTACATATATTTATCGATCACCCTGTATTATTGTGATCGCCTTCGATATCGAACCACCACGTACACAACAGCGTAATTATCGGATGAACGTTAGAACAAAAGATGGCGAAAAACCAACCGGGCAAAGACATTACGCAACGATCCTCCTCATTGTTCGCCGTGTTCCAGGGGTAGTATCGACGTTCTCGCAACGCAGATCTCAGCCGGATAACCGCGGGCGAGCAAGAAAAACGACGGAGCCGAGACCACGCCACCGAGAGCAAGCAGCCGCGCTTGCCTCCGTGGCGAATATAGACAAAATCAAGCAGATAGAGGCGACCGACGAAAAAAAGGGCCGGTATTCTTTAATTCCTGGGAGATAAGACCCTCGGAGAGGAAAATATATCGCCGGGATGGGCCGAGACCGAGCACCGTACACCGGCAGATCGTTATCTTTTAATTTCTTTTGTGGGACGTAGTAAATATTATCGTTACAATAAAGCTCTTCGCGGCGATTTTTGTTTTCGCTTTGCCTCCACATTAACACAAAGGAACTAAAAACAATATTTAATAAATTACGTTAATACTAATCGGGCAAATGTCTATGTAATAAATTAGATATTATGGCTCGTATACTAGTGATTCATAAATTATGTAACGATGTAATTTAATTAGGATTTTAAATTAAAATAATTAAACCTCAATGCATAAACCTCTGGTATATAAGTTATAAAATATTATTTTACTTCAGGAGTTCAAATATAGGAAAATGTTTTGGTTAACTGGAAGAAAATCACAATTATTATTACATAATAATCTACTATTGTACAGGCAAGTATTGAAACCTATATGGACATACGAGGACATATAGATATTAATACTAATCGAGCAAATGTCTATGTAATAAATTAGATATTATGGCTCGTATACTAGTGATTCATAAATTATGTAACGATGTAATTTAATTAGGATTTTAAATTAAAATAATTAAACCTCAATGCATAAACCTCTGGTATATAAGTTATAAAATATTATTTTACTTCAGGAGTTCAAATATAGGAAAATGTATTGGTTAACTGGAAGAAAATCGCAATTATTATTACATAATAACCTACTATTGTACAAGCAAGTATTGAAACCTATATGGACATACGAGGACATATACATATTAATACTAATCGGGCAAATGTCTGTCTAATAAATTAGATATTATGGCTCGTATACTAGTGATTCATAAATTATGTAAGGATGTAATTTAATTAGGATTTTAAATTAAAATAATTAAACCTCAATGCATAAACCTCTGGTATATAAGTTATAAAATATTATTTTACTTCAGGAGTTCAAATATAGGAAAATGTATTGGTTAACTGGAAGAAAATCACAATTATTATTACATAATAATTTACTATTGTACAAGCAAGTATTGAAATCTATATCGACATACGAGGTTCAATTATGAGGATCTTTTCACGGAACTTAAATACATGTTTTTTTAAAACAATAGTCCTGAGAAGTATTGTGGATACCTCCAGATACCACAGGACTGATTACTTACATCGAGACCTTCGATACCGACTGTTATGAGAAAATAGCGAGAAGATCAATATCAAACCATTACAACTCTTGGATAGCACCAGGATAGCACACAGACTGAATCAAATACATACAAAAATACATTACAAAAGATGTAATCAAATTACATCTTTTGTAATGTAGTGAGGAGCATTTAATAGAAAAACTCGACACTGTTAACACAAACATATTACAACAGAGACTAAGATAAGGTCGTTCCTCCTAGATATATATCTGGATTTAAATTATTGTAAACATCACCTTGCACCATTTATTAAAAACGAAGGGAGACTTCATTTTCATGTCAATATTAAACTATTACAACTCTTGGATAACACCATGGCATGACACAGACTCAAAAGAATCCTACCATTTGATCTTGTGTCGTGTAGAGAGGCGCATTTAATAGAAAAACAACAGTGTTAACACACATTACACCAGAGATTAAGATAAGGTCGATCCTTTTAGATCCTTACAGTACTAGATACTCTAGATACCAAGATTGAAATTATTGTAAACATAACAGCACCAATCAATTTTAACACAAAGCACTTGAATGCCCAGTGTAGTGCGTACAGTGCGTACCCAAAATTATTTGTTGTTTGCGTTGTTTTGCTTTTGAGTGCAATGAAATTTCCATGGTATCACTGTTTGGAGTGATTATCCAAATTTTGGTGGCCGTTCACTTTGAACTACAAGCTGCTGTGTAAATTCTAGTAGCCTATGTGTAATTTAGTGGGCTTATTTACCTTTTTTTTACTCAAAAATTAAACATTGCTGACATTATATTCATTATAAAAGTTTTAATATTAGGGTTAAAAAATAATTCTTGTCAGCTTTTAATTTTATTTAGCCAGTTAATAATCCGAGGCTGTGCTCGCCAAGGAAATGACGTTTCTTCTTGAATGTCATGGAGATTCGAAAATTTTATGGGATTATATACTAGTCCAGTATCTAGCTACAAACTTCTTAACCTGTCTGATATCCGTGATGATAGCCTATATTTGCTAATACAGATATGTTTTAATGCATTTGATAATTAATAGGAAAATGTCAAAGTACAAACCACCGATGAATGACCTGCTAATACACGTGTCTGTAGCATCCAACTAGAGCAAATTCAGAAGTACTTGGTATAATTAAGAATAAAAAGGCTGCTGAATATTCTGAGTGCTGATAACGTTCCATTTATTAATTTTTGTGCCTATTACTCATAACTACGAGTCGATCATTTAAATCTGTTCAGCCCAGATTGGTCCTTCTCTCGACCTTCTCTCAAGCATTGTAAATGTTCATCAAGTTCTTATATGAATCATGAAATCTTAGTTTGCCCGCAAGTATGTATGTGTCCAAACTCGGTTTTTGGTTTATTAATACTTGTTATTCGTGATTTGTTTTATATTGACTTTTTTTGTCAATTGTTTCAATATCATAATGTTTATATCATGGAGATCAAACGTTATGGCTGGGAAATAAAGTTTCTGCAAGTGATCACTTGCCATGGACTTCTAGTTTCTCTAAATCCAATAGTAATTGCAGTTTTGAACAATACATTGTTATTATATGTAAAAATTAATTAAAACTAGTGTTGGGAGCTATCGACTGAAATTGACTATCGATTGTTTAGTAATTGACTACTTTTTACTATAGACTGTTTCGGTCCGACTGATTTTGTTACTATTTTTAGTTCTTATATAGTTCTTTTAGTTCTATTATATATATATATATACATATATATATATATATATATATATATATATATATATATATATATATATATATATATGTAATATACATAGTTTTATGATTTTTTGGTAGTTTGTTTGTAAATAACAATATATTTCATATTAATATTATATCATTTTGGTATAATATTTTTCAAGATTGTTAATTACATTAAAAAGAAAATTGTGAATGATAAATACTAAAATATTTTGACTGTTTTTATGGCAATAATAGGTAATATTTCGATTACTGTCTTGATTATTATTAAAAAATATGTCCGTTCAATAATAAAGCATTTATATCATTTCATTCAGATCATTTTTAATTATGTCACCGATTACTTTTTTTCTACAATTAAGTATTTGTTTAATTTTTATATAGTATTTATGATTATTGTACATCTTTAGTTTTTAGGTTTTGTTTAAGTTCTATTGTATTGTCTATATTTATTATAGTATATTATCTAAAAGTAGCAACTAACACATTAAAATACAATAAAACATTTGTGGGGTATTATTCCATTCCATAGAGAAATTCCATTCCTTTCTACAGATCCACAGAACATTCAAATATAAAAGTAATTCTACTTCGTTTAAAATTAAATTACAAATTGCATGTTTCAGTAATTATTTTTTCCTTTTCTTTGTTGAAGTTAAATCGTGAAGGAATTTATACATCTCCATCTCACTTACACTACCGTTGGAAAATATAACCACATATAAAATTGCGCTTCAAGCGATTATCTCCGTCCATTTCTCTCTCACAATTTATACAGGAAAGGATTTGTACATCTTCGTCTGACATCACGAATTGAAAAAAAAAACAGTCGAACCCTGGATTTGACTGAATAATTAGAAAATAGTAATTACTATTTTCTGTCGCTAGTTTTTTTACTATCGACTATTTTGCGACTATCGACTGTTTCGATTATTTTCAGTCGATAGTGCCCAACGCTAATTAAAACATTAATAATGACGGGTAAAATGTCAGTGGTGACGAAATGACGTAACATTAAGCTTCATAATTTTAAAATTATGGTCATATAGATAATTAATTCCTGGTATCTGGATGGCATTTAACACTTCCCGTTGTCATATCTGATATTTTAGTTAACAAATCAGATCTATTAGTACAATATGGAGGTTTGTTTGAATTGTTATTAGATATTCAATTTAAAATATACTCGTATTTTATTAAATTCGTTCAGTTGATTTTAAATTAATTGTTTTTTTTTGTTTCAGGTCAGTAAATGTGATTTTAGATTCAATAGATTTCATCCACTGGGTAAGTTAATAGTATATTTTTTATGCTTTTTTCTAAAGGGGAAATAAACAACATTATGTTTGTTTATTTAAACATCGAATTCGTGCTGTTCGGATATAAATAGTTCACGCATCTGGCGGTCGTTGATATTTACCAGTTGTTAGCCAAAATAGAAAGTAAACAATCGGCCTCCGTAAAGTAGTAATACCAACTACATAAATTTATCACTGATATTTTATCGTCCTTTTTATGGACCTTTAGGATATTCTATTAATTCGATATTCGATTAAGGTGTATTTACGATGTTATTGATTTAGTCTTTTTCTTTTTTTCGATCTTTTAGTCTTAAGAATTTAACTTTATATTATGAGAGATATCAACACGTGGGTTGAAAAGTCAGGGCGTATCAAAGAAAACTGTTTATTTTTTGTTCAAAATTGCCTATATTCATCAATATCATCTCCAACCACACAATAATTCCAGCACAAGACTTCAGTACCGCTTTTGAGGAACGATTTATCAACACGTTCTTTTCCATCCCATTATTTCCATAATCCATTGTTTTAAAAATAATAAAAGTAGTGTTACTTTTAGGACAATAATTCATAAACTTATGAGTAGGATATTATGCATTTTTAACAGCTTTCTTTTGAAGGTTACTACTAATTGAAAATCGATTAATGCAATAAATCTAGTGCCATCTATGTATTAGGCCCGGGACTTTTGTGTGTTATACGATTAATATTAAACGAAAGTTAAGATCCATATTTTATTTATTTTTCAAAATTAATTTTTATGTTTTATTCAGCATTTTGAATAAAATGATTTGAAAAATCACTCTGTGAATTTGGTTTTGGAGATCTACAGAACAAATTATTACGGCACATAAGAAAACTCATGAAAAACATGTGTGAAATTTACCCGTATACATTTCGTCATTACAGAAATAATTAAATTAATAATTATATTCAAGTACAACATATAATATCTTGAAGAGATTTTAAATTTTTTTTGAATAAACATTGTATTTGTGATATCCTTTGTGACCAGTGTCCATTCTCTACATTTTAATAAATGTATCTATTCATTAGTATGACGTAGACGTTACCTGACTTCCGAGTTTTCTTCCATAACCTCAAAATTTTGTTATTCCTTACAAAGTTATTCAAGGAATTTGCACATAACATTATTCTACACGGACTTTTACTCTGTGTCCTAGATATCCTAAAGACCCTAAAAGAAGTGAGAATAAAACTCTTAAAATTATTTTTCATTCACTCTTTTATAGTTTGAAATTTTTGAAAAAACAAAAAGTATCAAGTTACAAAAAAATGGTGGTGGTAAAAAAATTCATAGTAATTAATTGTATTCAATTAAATGTATATTGTTTCTAAAAAAACAACCAACGGATGTTACTCAAATTGGGAATAACGTTACCTAATAATGGCGTTTAATTTATGCTTACACAGTTACCTCTTATTCATATATTTGCGAATGGTATTAATTGACGTTGAATAATGGGAAAAATGGAATGATTTATTAACGAAAGATAATGGGAACAGCGTGTTAATTTATTCAATCATTTGTAAATAAGTTGTGTAATATTGAACATACATCGTAAATATTGGTATCGATAAATCATCCCCAAAACAAAATTAAATATGAAATTAGAATGTTCGAATGGTATACAATAGTGAAGTTTAATTGGACTATATTTATATGTGCATAGTTGTAGAAGAGTCCAATGCTATATAACATGACATGACTTATAACTTGACTGAGTAGTAAAATGGAGTTATACATCTATTTAGTTTTTTAATTAAAATAAAAACATTATTGTATAAATAAATCGCTTAAGAGTCAACAAGTCGAGAATGTGCTATTTTGTATCAGTATTACGTATTTTTAACCGACTTCAAATGTTCGCCGATTTTATTTTTTTATTCGAAAGAGTGCATTTTCGAGGTGGCCCTATTAGCTAAATCGAGGGTAAAATCTCGGCGGGCGCTTACAATATTTTCACCTATTTTTTATCTAAAATAATCAGATATTTGGGTATAATATTATTACTGAACCAAAAATTCGGAAGTAGCTCAGCGTAAAAGCCATTCAGTTTGCCTTTTAAGCACTAACCTTATTATAGGAGAAGTTGATTCTTTATTTCTATTTTTCCTCTTACGTACCTTTACTTGGGCTATCCATTAAAATACTTTATAACTTCGTAATTTATTGAGTAAATATTTAACACTAAAAAGAGAAAAATAAAATATTTTTAACAATAAAATTGAACCGACTAAATAAATAAGGAACTTACTAAAAAACAAAAAATAATCTAACATAGGCTATTAACACAAAAAAACACCCAATATTATTCGCGTCTTCAAAGATTTAACCACATTTCTATAAATTTTATCTGAATCGGAACGAAAATACACTACTTGTTTGGAATTTTTACTGATGATACCGATGGGTTTCTAATGTATAATTACGTTAGAGACCTTCCCATCATCGAAATACCTTAGAATGTCTAATTATAATTCAAACTTATTAAAATAATGTATAAATAAAATCTGTATCAATAGAAACTGTCCACTGCTACCAAAACAACTATGTCACGTATATATTTGGAGCGTTTTAGCGCTCTTTTAAAACTATGCTATTCCAAACGTCAATTCTTCTTAAAAATTAATTATTTTTGAAGAAATATGTTATATATATTATATAACTTTTATTCGTGATAAAGCAATTACGTTAATACTGTTTGTCAATCATAAATGAATGTCATCTTGATCAGTCATAATAATACTGTAAGATTTATCATTTTATCGTTTCTATTTTTGGTTGTTTTGTTACATCTTATTTCAATTCCGTCTATAAAATGTAGGCTATCATATGTTAATTTTTATTATGTTTTTAGCACCGCAAAAGAATATTCTAATAAAGCAATTATGTAACATTATTTATTACATTTGTATTTCTGTTGAAACTGACCCAAATACATAATATTTCGCTTGATTTAAATAAAGACGAGCTACCTTAACTAGATTACGTTTTAAGGTAGGCGTTCAATTTGTTACTGTCTTTCATTTAAAGAAAACCTTAAATATCACATTTATTTTGTTCAATCTACGTTGTATTTGCCTTTGAATTATGCAATTATTTTCTATTTTCCGGCCCAGGGCCTTGTTCCTTACTTCCTTCTGAACTGAACCTGTTATTTCGTGGCAATATTGAAACCATTTTTCATGAAAACGACCGTTGACTCACATGACTGGAAAATTGGTCCGGTGGGAGCCCTTCAATTTTAACTAAACGAGCTGTAATTGAAATGGTTTGATTAATGTTCGGCCACCTATGATGGCGTTCTTGTCTGATTTTACTTTAATTTAAGCTACTCGTGATCTAGTAAAAATATACTATTAAGCGTTTATATTTGCACTGAAATTATTATAATGTATCTCTAGTAACATTTCAAGAATAAACAATATCGTAAATATTGTAGTTGTAAGTAGTATGTCTGTTGGAAATACTAGCACTATTTGATTTTCCAACTTGCATGAGGAATAAAAATACTTATTCACTTTTTAGTTATTTATTGGTTATTGTTTACTGGTTATTATGATAACGAAGCATTGATAGATACAAAATATATCGTAAAATGCTCTTGGATATGATCTAATAACTAGAAAAATTGTCCAAGAACTACCAGAAAAGTGCATACAAAGCTTCCCTAGCATCCAAAAACCAGATGAAACCATTGCGATTGTCTACTGGTCTATAAGTTTATTACCTGTAATTTGAAAAGTTCTTAAGAAAATGTACACTAAGAGCCTTAATACAGTAGTTGAAAATGGAATAAATTAGTTTTGGGAACTATCGACTGAAATCGACTATCGACTGTTTAGTAATTGACTACTTTTTACTATCGACTGTTGCAGTCGCTATTTTTGGTTCGACTGATTTTACTATCGACTGTTTCAGTATTGTAATTTTAGTAACTAGTTTTATGATTTTTTTGGTAGTTTGCTTGTAAATAACAAGATATTGTATATTAATAGAGCAGCATTTTGGAACGATATTTTTCAAGATTGTTAATGTAATAGGGTAAAAAGATTAAAATTGTGTATATGTTTAATTTTTATTTAGTATCTATAGTTATTGTACAACCTTAGATTTTACTTTTTGTTTAAGTTCTGTTGTATTGTCTATATTTATTATAGTACTAGCTGACCCGACGGACTTCGTCCTGTCAAAAAGATTTGTAATGTGGCAGTTTTTGTGCCTACGTATTTTAAAAAATTCTCCTGAACAGAACCATCACCCTGGTGATAGGGCGTTGTGAATAAAAAATAATTAAATAAAACATATATAAGGATTGAAAAGTAAGTAATCGCTTTATTGTTAATCATGTGAATCATAATTATTATTATTATTATCATTATATTGCTTTGTGGTATACGATGTTTTTTGTTTGATTACCTGGCGCATAGATAAACAAATCTGATGGTTTTCCAACACGGGAACAGGCAACATACAATTGACCATGTGAGAAACATGGGTTTTCTAGATTAATACCACAAACACTTAATGATTGCCCCTGGGACTTGTTTATAGTCATAGCAAAAGCAAGCCGTCAACATGTCTATAGGAAATTTGCCATTACCAATGTCAATGAGTTGTTTAGAGAATATGTTTCCAGATTGGTCATTTTGCAACTCGACACGCATATTCTTGCTTAAATGAAGTACTTTAACATGTTTCCACAAATTGGAGGACTTTAGACATGCATTGAGTTCATCAGCTGGCGTTGATCGTGGAATCACTGGCAATGTTTGACGAAAATCTCCTGCTAATAAAATCATTGCACCACCAAATCGGTTATTATTGCTACGTAGATCTTTTAAGGTTCTGTCTAAAGCCTCCAAAGATTTTTTATGTGCCATCGTGCATTCATCCCAAACAATCAATTTACATTGCTGCAAAACCTTTGCCATTGCAGAGTTCTTCGAAACGTTGCAGGTTGGAGTTTCATTGCTTTGCATATTTAATGGCAATTTTAGTGCTGAATGGGCTGTTCGACCACCTTCAAGCAAAGTTGCTGCGATTCCCGACGAAGCGAGTGCAAGTGCAATTTTATTTTGTGAGCGAATTGTTGCTAATATTAATGAAATAAAAAAAGTTTTTCCTGTACCACCAGGTGCATCTAAGAAATAAATCCCTCCAGTTTCATCATTTGTTACTTTCATAAGAGTTTCAAATACATACTTCTGTTGTTCATTTAACAGTGGAAGATTTGTTTGAATTTATTCTTTCAAAGCGTTGAGATCATACAGTCTTTCTCGATGCAACTCTTGGTTAAAAGCGTCATGCATTGGACGATTGGGCGCGGTCAGGCCTAATTGAATTAATAGTTTGTTTGACATTATCAAGCACATGTCCTCAATTGAAATCAATGCTTCATTGTAAATTTCTTCACTGATTTGTATATTTGGATTTCCCATTCTATTCCGTATTTGATACAAAATATCATCACACATATAATCTTTGTACTTCATTCACAAATCAATTGGGTTTGATGGGAAGCATGTAGATATGATTATAGAAAACAATGTTCGTATTTGATGAGTGTGTGATGATATTACAGCATCATTGAGAGTTTGATCCCAATGAGCGTCATTTTCAAGCAATTGCAAACGTTGACAGGCTTCTCTGTAGGATCCACACAATTCACCATCAACAGTTCGTAACTGTTGGAATGATGTTGGGCCACGTACATTGACTAATAGCAGTCGTAAATAAAAACATTCATCATTGCTTGGATGTACTGAATAAATCCGGCCAATCGCATCGGTGGAATATACATCTGTATATCCTGGAACTGGTTTTCCTTGTTTCCGTCGTATAAATCTCCTTGAGGATTGATTCCAGGTATAATATTTTGGCATTTCAGAATATAGCAATGTTTGTGCGAAATCATCGTTTTAGCATGTCTCAAAAAAACTGGTTAATGTAGTAGATGGTGGCTGAGCAGCTCTTTGTACTGCGTTCTGTGCTGTAAAATACACTCTTTGTCCATTTTCTAAATGCACAGCTAAGTGAACAACAGAAGGGTGTCTCTCATGAATAGGAAAAGAAAATATTCGCCAAACTGCTTCATTACTACTGACATAGCGGCCCATTTGGTATTGGGTAACTTCATAATTAGAATTCTCTGCACCAATTCCAATCACAGCCATATCACTCCCTTTGGTTACATATTTGCAAATGTATTTAATCGATTTCACTGAATGGCAAGATTCAACGTTGATGTGTGCTTTGAATGTCTTTGATAACATGGGTGAATATGGAACAATCCAACGATTATCTATTTCAATATCTTGTTAATTTAATTTGACAATTGTTGATTTTCCATTGTCTGCTGTCGATCTGCGACGATACAATGGATAACCGTCATTACCAGTAATTGTTTCCGATATTAATGTCCGTGGATATCGTTTTGAACATTTACCATCCATCATACACGGTGAATTTTGATTAAGAGTTCCACAGGGACCATGTATCATGTTTTTGATAACTACCTCATGCAATCCAGGATCTACTTGTACATTAGGGATTTCAGCTGATATCACTGCATCAACTTCATTTGGCCTTATCTTTTCAACCAACCAAATCAAAATGTGTGCATGTGGCAATCCTCGTTTCTGCCACTCCACAGAATAGATCCAGCAGCGTGTCTCACCAAACACATTATGTTTTACGATGAAATTCATTAAAGATTTCAACTTTTGTCTAAAGACTCTGGCTGTAATATCATGACGATCAATGGATGATTTCCCAGGTAATAACTCCTGCTTAATTTCTATCCATTGCGGATTGCATGTAAATGTGATGAACAAATCTGCTGTACCATAATGACGAACATACGACATGGCATCTTGAGCATATTCGTGCATATGCCGAGGGCTTCCGATGTATGTTGCTGGAAGAATAGTCATCCGACCGACATTCTGTGCATTTCCATCAGTATTAATCGCATCTCGAAGGTGAATATACTCTTCAGATCGGAGTTTGGTTTGATTCAACCTGATGAATGTTAATCTCTCCGTTTCAATTTTAACATACATGTCATCAACATATTTGTGATATAATCGCCGACATTTCAATATGTGATTATCTGCATTTTCCCGAATCATTAGGCGGTATGAATAATAGTTCATTGAACTGACTTTTTTGTTGGTTTAAGAACCTGTAAACAGATTTTGTTTTAATAACATTCAAATATAAAATTAAAATACATAATATAGTGACTGAAATATTATCGCCATAGCTAAACTAATATTTTAGTTACCTGTAATGGGATTTATCATTTTTATTGATAAATCGTAGCCATCTTCACCTTGCCAAAATATAATGGGATATTGCAGTGCATCATATGAGCGGTGTGTTTCCTTTATAGGTTGTAATTGAAAATTCCGACGATGTAAAACAATATCACGGGATTCCAAGTTTTCTCCAACTACAACGATAGCAACTTCATCAATAGTTGGTGCATTAAAACGTCTTGTATGTTGACCTGCAGGTGTTTTATCAGCTCTGATTACAATTTTGTGATTATCGGATGGCATCAGATCCAGGGCAGTTTTAAACAATATAATCAATTGATTGTGTTGATGAAATAAAGTTTGTAATTGTTCTACAATAGACCTTTTTACTAAATTGTTATGTGCACAACGCAGATCAATTTCTTGTGGTGAATTGCCCATAAAATAAATTTGCAGGAATTTGTTGTCGCTATCTGACACTGGTAACAGTGAACCTGCTCTGTGATATATTTGCCCTTGTATCTGTAAATAAAAAAAATATTATGGTGTGGTATAAATTAATGGATTGTCAATGATCAAACTTAAATAATATTTGATCTTAAAAAGTATATATTTAGTTTTAACTAATATCTATCAAATATAAAATATAATAAAAGTGTCACTGAAACTGAATCACCATATAATATGATGACTAAGTGATATATTTCGTAATGATTAAGAAATTGAAGATTAGTAACACATCTTAACTTTGGTGACAGAAAATTTTGTTCGCTAAAATAATTATGAGTAACTGCTATAATACATACCTTGAAAGTTGGCATAAAATTTTCCCGAACTGCATTTGTTGCCCCAAATGAAGTCATTTGAAAGCAATTGTTATATTGTTGAATATGTGTCAAAAAGTGTATAGAATCTGTTCCTATTCCTGAAACCAATGAGTACAATGGTTCTGGTGGTGGATCCAATTGTATCAATTTCACTTTACCATTTGCGCAACACAATCCATTGGCTTCGTTTTTGTATTTTAATGCCTTACAGTGTGAGCAAACCAAGTTCATAGAACCAATAACAACACATTGGTAGTTACTGTAGTCAATTGACACATCGTAACTGAAAGCAGCTGGATTCAAACTTGCGCGATTATTAGTTGAATGTCGCGCTCGCGCTTCACGCGTTTGTGATATCCGAATTCTTTCACGTTCATTTCCGTCGTCACGTTCTTGTGCAGTACGATTAGATCGGTAATTAGCTTGGTTTATAGCATTTCTGGTTCTTCTACCTAAATTGCTTCGTCTTATAGGAGGCATATCAAATATAAATTATTTTTTCACTAATCACGAACTAAACAAACACTAACTAACTAAACACTCTGCACAAAACACGATATACGAATTTGTTTCGTGTATCACTTGACAATTCATCTGTCATCTGTCAAAAGTCATCTGTAACAGACAACTTTTTTTTTTAAATTTGATATGACTTGAACTCAAATCCTTTTAAGCCGTACGAATTGTTTTATTCAAACAAAAAGGGCTATTTTTAGGGTTTTTCCAGCAATAATTCTAATTTTTCTCGCCGTAAAAACCATCCCTGAACTTCAACGAACATTTTAAAAAAAGATTTGGCCAAATTGGTCCAGGCGTTGTTGAGTTATGCGCTTAGGAACATATTTTGCGATTCATTTTTATATATAAGATATTATTTAAAAATAGTAATTAACATATTAAAAAACGATAAAACATTTGTGGGGAATTATACCACTCCATTGAAAAATTCCATTCCTTTTTATAGATCCACAGAACATTCAAATATAAATGTAATTCTACTTCGTTTACAATGAAATTATAAATTGCATGTTAATTGTATTCAGTAATAATTTTTTTCCTTTTCTTTTTTAAAGTTAGTATGTGAAGGAATATGTACATCTCCGTCTCGCTTATACTACCTTTGGGAAACATAAGCACATAAAAAAATTAACTGCTTCAAGCAATTGTCCCCGTCCTTTCCTCTCTCACAATTTATACTGGAAAGGGTTCGTACATCTTTGTCTGACATCACGAATTGATAAAAACAGTCGAACCGTGCAGTTGCTAGTTTTTTGACTCTCGACTGTTTTGCGACTATCAACTGTTTTGACTGTTTTCAGTCGATAGTTCCCAACGCTAGCAAAAATATTTCTGAACATCAAAAAAGCAGAAGCTTTTATGAGTTTCTAATATTTACCTTTAAAGTTCTTATTTTTAGAAATTGAACTGGAGGTATTTGAAAACAATATTGAGTGATTTTATACTGTTTTGTGATATACCTTGTGGTTAATGATTATGTTGCAATAGTCGTAATAAGTTTTATATACATTGGCATGTACTGGTTAATTTTTCGAGGTACTTATTCGAATACTAACAATCTTGAATTATTTTATTTAGAAAAAAACTAACGTTAAACTAATTTTCAAGAAAGGTACTGTTTTATATTTGAATTTGGCACTTCAAATTGTGGTCATTGACGTCCTTTCTATGTATAATTATCATATACGACAGTCAGCACTGATTCCTTTTTTATTCTAATGTTATTTGATTATTGCAATCCTGTGTGCTAGTTGTTGTAGATATTTTTATATCGCTTCTCCGAAACAGATCTCAACTCATTGAATGGTGTTTTATGGAAGATAATTTTGAATAAAATTATCAAGCATTAATACAGCACAAAATACAGTTTAATATCATCAAATAAATTATCAAAACCATTATTTTACGTTATGGCTTTTTCATCCAACCAAATCAACCGACTCTATAAGAATACAAATGTAGATATAGAGATAAAGGTTTCGCTCGGTTAGTATTAATTGTAAAGGATGAATAACAGTTCTCAACTTTGTAGTTTTTTTTTGTTTTGGATAATAAGCGATCACGATTTTTGCGCGTCGTTTTACCGGGCGGCTGCTTCGAAAAAAACAAAACAAAAATAACGCTTTACGATTGGGAGTGGCATATTGAAATCACTAAACAGCGGTGGATACGCCATGAAATTATCTTTTACTGTTTGATAACAAGACAAGATACTTTCTTTTTAACGGTTTATTATTGAAAACTGGTCGGTGTTTTTAAAATATATTTTAAAGTCTTCTTTGGGTTTATCTCGACTGGGCCTAAAGTTTAACATGGGCTCCGAACCATGGTCCTCAGCATTAAACCTACCGATTGGTGAGTAACCAACTTAGAAATAATCCCAGAAGACATCCGGTCTTACCCAGCCTGGTTACTAGCGTTACTGGGATCATTTTCCTTGTCGGATTTTACACTCTTGCCTAGAACAATAACAAATTTTAAACAATCACAAACATAAATTTACGACCATGCCCCAGCAGGATTCGAACCCACGGCTATCGCAACAGTAGGAGGACCGTCCTATCGCCTTTACCACTGCGCCACCAAGCCGGCACTGGTCGGTTTTGTTTTAATGTGAATTTGCTGTACAGTCGCCGCTAAAACTATTGGCAAAATTGTGTTCTGTGTTCACTAGGTCTCGTGTTTTGTGAAAATTGCTTGTCTCTGTTTTTTATAATGATTTACGATAAACTGGGTAAAATTCCTCCACTATTCACCTGCATTAACTCCGCTCGATTTCGATAGATTTTTGATTTGACTAAACCATTTTTCAAGGATATTATTTTGAGTCAATTTACCAGGTGTACCGGAAAGTCATTACCGATTTTGCAATATTATGATTTGGCACATATGTCATTTTATTTTTCTGTCTTCCGATCAAGCTCTTTGAGAATGTTTAGTTTAGTGTCTGAAAACATGCACTTGTTGCATGCATTACTTTTCGTATTCAAAAAAAAAAGGCCGCTGGAAGTTATCATTTTCTGGTGAGTGTGCTCTAATCTTAAAAACATGTGTTTTCGAAAATTCATAAGTGGTAATTTCAATGTGCAACACGATGAACTTTCTGGTACACTGATAGTGTTTGAAGATACGAAACTGCTAGAGTTACTGGATTAAGACCCAACCCAAACTCAAAAACAATTGACAGAAGCGTTAAATGTTGCCCAAGAAGCGATTACGAGCAATGGGATAAACCATTGTCTTTGATGTTAGGTCAAATTGGGAGTATCTTCTGACTAAATAATACAGTTTTTTAATTTTGAGTCTGATCTGCTCAGATTCTTGTCTAATGAGATGTTACTAAATAAGTTAGAAGCACAAATAGATGGACACAAGAATTCTTTCTTCACGTCAGTATCTGTCCAACTATTCACTGGTCTGCGTGTTCCTCTATCGTATTCTATACCGTTTTCTGTACCACCCAAGACTGCTTTGTGACTATAAGATGAAAGAGCAGTGCATCAGGAATCATCTACAAGACATCGATGGGTATTTTATATGTTTTAGTTACATAGCTGATATTACTTAGTCAATTTTCGAGTACTTATTGTACGTTTATATTCCACCACATTCTAATTTATCCTCAGGTCGATGAACTATGCGAAAATGTTTTAGTTTTTTCAATATGATAATTTATCTATCTATTGAGATAATTTATTAAATAATTTTGCTAATATCGTGGTTCTTTGTTCAAAGTTCATCATACATTTACTGGTTGGTCGTTTTAAATTTTAATTTATCGAAACGTGCTTTTTGAAAGGCGTGTTTTACTATTACAAGAACCGTGACTGTTAATTTATTTAATAATATCTTATTCAATAGAAGAACGAGCCTTAAACAATAGTTACGACTACGAAATTAATAATTTTGTTTCTTCGAAATCAACTTCTGGTTTGTCCTGACCTTATCATTTTGATTAATGTCTGAGATGAGCCTTTTGGCTTATCTACCGAATACCAATTATCGTCTTTCATGCAAGTCTGTGATGATCTTGGTGTCTGTATAGATTTTATTGGTCTTAATTATTTGTATTTTCTTTTTTATTGCAGTAAATTTGCTTGTTTTACCCAATATTTCTGTTACTAGTTCCCTTGGTAAATGCGTTGAGCAATTACTGGATAAAGTACACTTAAAGGATACAGCACTAAATAAATATTTAAACGATGTCCCTGTAAAGTTTTTAATACTCTACAGAAAAAATCCCACAGGATATAATTATTTATTTTGGAAAAATAGAGTGCTTCAGTTACAAATGTTGCAAATGTATTTAACAGGGCTACTAAAATATTTATTTTAGGTAGTTGATAGTAACTACAACACAAAAAAGGTTATATACATTTGATGATGGATGTTTGATTCTCGTAAACTTTTAGCAGCTCTCTGGAAGAGTGTTTCTTGTTGATGATGTTCTTCGTGATGCCAAACTTATTTATTGTTTTATATATAGACAGTTCAGAATTATAAGGATTTTGATAACGAATTTTGTTTGGATTTGTTTTTCTGTTGAGGACATATCAGGACCCTATGAACTAGACAATCTTATTCTTATTACAGGCCAATTTTCATTCACTATCCTAACTAATATAAAGCGAATATAAAATTAAAATTTATCAGAATTAATTGTATGTAACCTCGAGAAATTTAATGACAAAAATTGTTTTTCAAAAGTAAACACTTTGATTAATATTTATTATTTATTTTACTAATATTTTACTATCGGAAATATAGTCATATACGGGCATATAAAATAATGTATTCATGTTACGTTCAACTTTATGTTGGTCATCTTATATCATTTTATCATCATTAATTTTTCATCAACGAACGATCAACCATTGGATTGAATAATTTTTAATAAAGAATTAACGGTTCCTATTTAATAGTAACCAACGGGAATTTACTAGGCCTATATTAGAGGTATCGTTTGAAATTAATTGACCATCATGGACGAAGTTTGTCAAATTAGTTTTGTTATTGTTAACCAATAGGAATTAAGGGAAATAGATTGTTTTGGTGGTACTTGAAAATTGATATTTGACATCATTAAGATTCATCTTCTCACCATAGGAGTCTTTAGGAATGCTGAAGTTTAATATATTCTATATTAATCTCCGTGCCTTACATCAAGTGGCTTTAGATTACTTTAATAATGGTTTTTTTGACGCCACTATGATTGGAGTTACATTTAATTCGAATGAAAGGGTTATTGAAAGTTGTTGTTTTAAAAGTGTTGATTTCGATAAAGTTTGTCTAAAACGCCCAGAAGAACCGGAAAGATCAAACTCCTTCATGGGAGATTGTGAATCGTGATAAAGATTGTTGTTCTTCCTTGAAGTAATACTTGTCTATCCATCAAAAGTTACCTTCCATATTCACCAGACAATGCCTCTTCTGATTGTTAACCTATTCCTATCGATGGCACGTAAGGTAGCACTATTTTTTTGAACATACCAAAATAAAATAGAAGTAATAATGAGGAGTAAAGATTTTTGGTATGATATTCATAGCATTAGTACAGCCAAGAATTCATAACAATTTTAAATTATAGTATTCTTGCTTATGTTCTGTTCATGACCAATCAATCGAAAAGAAAATGTTCTACACTCACATCAGTCAATATTTAATTATCTTTGCCTGAACCTGTTTAAAATAATAATTAAAATAATTGAACAAATATTTTATTAAATATAATTTATTTAAATCAAATTTACATCAAATGCATTTACTATCGAAGATCTTGAAACTACAATTAATTTTACAGTCGCAATAATTTATAGGTTAGAGTTGTTTTATTATATATACATTGAGCTTTTTTCCGCACTAATATCGGTAGGGTTCTTGGCGCGTTTTTGTATGTAGTGGTATCCCCCGAAGGCCTAATCCACATAATTAACAATTGTATATCTGAGTAATGTATTTTAATTTCATTAGAGAGCATATTTATGTTTTACGCTTAGTTCTTGTTTCTTTCGATGCAATGTATCCTTGTAAAGTTATTGTTAAATAATATTACTATATTTCTCTTTAGTTTGTCCTATTACTAACTGTATATATCTTTCTTGATAAAACTACATTTAATCTCATTAAAAATTAGTTATTTGTCTCCTCATACATGTTAACCAAACGTTCATGTATATTCTGAACAACAACACACATGCTCATAAAGCTTTCACACTCTATATTACAATTCCCTACAACTGAAGTATATTAATTGTTTACTGACCTTTAGTGGTTTCCTCCTTCATCACCCTCTCTTGGTAATCATCAGCATTGAATCATAAACCAACATTCAAAAGGTTTTATTCAATCACTGTCATTTTCAGAAACACAGATCCAGTGAATAACTAAGCTGTTTATTTCCAATCTATCAAAAACTTGCTCAAGGTTCTACCATTTGTCAATTTCTTCTTCAGCGTGTCTGGTCGAGCTCAGTCAAACCGAAGATGCTATTTTCAACAATGCCTCTTTCCATAAATCCAGACAGTTCTGATTTGAATATCCTCCTCGATCTGAATATCTATTGTAATAATTCTTTGCAATACCCTGTATCAACTCATTTGTATTAAAAGTGCAGTGATAGGGAGGAAGACGTAATACTCTGTGGCCATAACATTCAGTAATCTGATCTTACCATGTATCTTTTCTCACGCTTATTTCTAAAAAAGTAAATTACATAAAATGCAATTAAATATTTCATTTATATTTACCAAGTAACAGCATGAAGAACTATATGTCTGAAATGAATAAATGTTATGACTAACAAAATCTAATCGATAGTTGTTCCAACATTTACCTTTTTCCTTTCGTTGTCTTTCAAATATTTATTATCATCTTGCCATGAGCAACCCAATGTACCATTCTGAAATATTCATGTTTCATTTAAATATATAAATTCATATATTTCTTCCTTCATGTTGTTATGTGTTTTTAAAAATTGTATTTTTTTAAAAGCAATCTCTGGAAGTTCCATTAAACCCCTTCGTGGGTTATCTTTACACCACTTAAATCCTATATTATCCAACAATGTATGAACGGATGTTCTACATCTCTCAAATAGCTGTATATCTTTTGGATTTTTATGGATACTTTCCAGACTAACAATTTTCTCTGAAATAATTGTATTGCTGTATTATTACTTATTACTGTTTTATACATTTCGTATATTTGATCTCTGAGACACCAAGCTGATCTTGATTCGTCACCTGTTTCGCATAAACACGGTTTCTTTTTGGCGAATTTAAGGTTATATTGTTTTTTATTTTTTCAGATATGTTAGTGACTGTGTCCGTGCTAGTATACAGTGCAGCTGCAAGGCGAAAAAATCTTTTCAATAAAAACCGTGGCGATTTCAAATTTATTAAAACAAAGAGATAAAATAACGTTTGCCGGTTTATAACCCGTAATTGTATCTCTTTTTAAATAGAATAAAATGACAAAGATAATATTGTCTGACTGTAAAACGAATTTACAACTTTAGACAGACACATATTGACACTCGTGTCACTGCTATTTTGAATTGACTATATATTTTACTACAAACGTGATAACTAAGTTCAGAAATGTTTACTATTATATAAATTACTTTTATGTTGAGTTGTGAACACCAGATTAGTGCTAATTAAAATCAAACTTTTTATTTGCAGTGGCTGAATGAACATCGTTAGTTTGTGCTTTTGCAATCTGTAATTTTACTTTAACCTACTTCTAGAGTAAGAGGTTAAAAGAGTCTGCAAATTCGCACCTGCATCTGCGAATCCTAATTGCCATTGTCTTTTTTTTAATTATCGTATTTACAATTTAGTGCGTGGCGTGAAATCGGTGTAATGTGCATATAATTGGATTTGATGTAAATGTAACCTTTTATGGGATAATTTTACATTGTATTTTGGTGGTGAAATATTTGTGTATTGTGTATTTAATGTGTAATGTTTGCTGAAATAGCTGCAAGCACTTTATTATTGTTATTTTACTTCGAAAGTTTATGATCACTAAACCTAAATGAGCTTTGAAATGTTCATTAAGCTGGTTATGTGAATTTTCGAGCATTATTTTTATATTTACTGATAACTTATAATTGATTTCTGAGTGATGGAAACTATCATCGATAGTATTAATGCTATTAATTGTAATACTCTTTTGGCATATTTGATTTTCGAAATAGAATTTATTGTTTTTCAAAATTTTCTTCGTGATAATCTATGCTGTTTTCCTTTCATTGGAACTATTTTTCCTAGTACTTTCTTCACTTCGATACTAATACCACACAAATCGTAGAGCACATAATTTGTCTCATCATTGGGTGCCTTTTCAAGACTGTTCGGCGGATGATTAATTACTTCGATGTTTTTGGGGATGAAATATTCCTTTGTTCCTTCTATTATTTGAGCAGATGTGTGAGTGTCATTGTCGTGAATGTGGTGCCGTGATGGAGAATGATTTTTCCGAATTTCTCCGGAGACGATAATTTTTTGGTTCATCATGGATTAGATTTTTCAATTAGGTATATGTTTACATTTTATTTAGTACTAGCGACCCGCCCCGGCTTCGCACGGGTGCAATGCTGATACTAAATTAAATACACTACAGAAAAAATATGAACGTTGTATATAAAAACATAGCGGCCCGCTCCGACTTTGCACGGGCATAAAATATATATGCCTGTGTCACTCAATGAAAACATGATTAAAATCGATCCAGTATTTTTGGTTCATTCATTACTGCCCTTGGCCTGCACGCATTAAATTTGGAGAAAAACAATTCCTCTTCCCCTATACTTACTATGAAGATTTCCTGCTATCTTTGGAATATCTAAATTCATACAATTTTTATTACATTACACATTTTTAAACGCAAATTTTAAATTTGTAATATCTCCGAAAATATTTGTTTAATTTACATGCTGTAAGGAACCATATTGATCTATATTAATTGCACACTGTATTTAAGGTACTTAATTCGATAAGGATTAATGCCGTATTGCTTAAAATAGCTTCGTAAATAAGCCATTTTCTCACGTAAAAAGTAAACAATAAAAATGGTTAATGTGGGTTATCCCTAAAAGATAAACATATACCATCGCGGACTTTTTTGTAGATCTTTTTATGGTGTACAATACTGTAGTACATTAATTTGATCTAACTCGTAGGGTTAGGCAGCGTTTTTGCTAATTGCTAAATAAGCCTAAAAAATAGGTTAATTTACGACATCACGTTAGAAATCTCTAAAATTAGCAATGTTGCCTTAGTATATTATGCATGTATTATACATATAAACCTTCCTCTTGAATCACTCTATCTATTGAAAAAAGCCGCATCAAAATCCGTTGCGTAGTTTTAAAGATTTAAGCGCACATAGGGATATAGGGACAGAAAAGGCGACTTTGTTTTATACTATGTAGTGATTTATGGTTATTGAACATCTTTAGTTTTTAGGTTTTGTTTAAGTTGTATTATTTATATTGATTATACTATGTTATTCAAAATATACGGCCTGTCTCGGCAGCGTTTCATTTCTTATGAAGATATCAAAAAATGGGTCGATTCGTGGATACCCTCAAAAGATACATCGCTCTTTAGAAATGCAATATGTAGATCGCCTGATATATGGGTAACAGTAGCCTCTATCCATGGACGATACTTTAAGCTTCCATGTCTTAGATGATTTTCGTTTTTTTTTAAATTAAAATACTGATAATTGCAGTCTGGTTTAACTATTTTTTCGTTTCTAAATTATAGTAAATAAATATTGAGTAATTTGATAAACTTTTAATTTCTAATTTCATTTTACTTTTTGTTATAACAAGTATTAATTAGAAAGTCCCCATACTATCTAATAGCACTATGGGGGCTTGAATTGTTTGAAAAACTAATTTCTAACATCAACTTTTTTTCTCTAATAAAATAATTAACGAAACTTAATTCAAACTTTATCGCTTTTTCAATGCTAACGTATTAAATGTTTCCGATTAATTTCTCAAGTTAATTAGTCTTTAAACTGATCACGGCGATGCTATTAGCGTTACTATCGAGGAATACCTTCCATTTTTCAGTTTTAACGCATAAGAAATTACCCAGAAACTCAGCCATTGAAATTAAATTAGTTATTACTTATTGGATTAATATAGGAGGTTATAAATGCTTACTAGCTAAACCCGTTATTTGTACTATCATTTAAACAGAATTAGCTGCGATTTATATCATGTGAAGGAAATAGAATGTTCATTAGTCACTGTTTTAAATTGTATATTAGCTTCGTTATCTTATTTTAAAAGGATTCTGCATTAATGTTGAAGACTTTTTATGTATAAATCTAGTTTCTAAAGTAACGCATCACTATAAAGAACGACAATTCTTGACCCATTTGTCTATGATACTTGGTATTGTATAGACGTTAAACAATGCTTAATATTATATGTGGTAATCACTGAATCACACATTTGAATCAGAAATAAAGACTTGACCAAAAAATGTTGTAGAAAAACCAGGAAATTATCGTTTTAATTTTTATCTATCCTTCTAGTAATATTTGAATGCAGAGTTCATTTTAAAAAAAATTATATGTTACATTGTTACTAGCCGTTTCCGACTATCCTATAATTTATTTTTACAATACCTTAAATGTAGCTATATATCTAGGAGAATCCATCGACCCTATAATGTCCCTTATAATGTTTACTAATAAGTTACTGATTATATTACAATAGACTTCCCTGTGGTACACCTGCTTCAGCTTCTTTTATTGTAGAATAGTTTTCCTCTTGTTCGACATTTTGGCTATAGTGTAAGATTTTTATAGTTAAATGTGTTGCTTCGGTAAAATTTGCTGTAGCGTATGAATAAGGTCGTCATTTCATACCTTATCGAAGGCTTGTGCTACATCTAAGAATATAGCTAAATTTACCTTTTTACCTTCATAGGCTTTTTCAATTACATCTGATATTCTATGGATCTGGTCGCTTGTTGAATGTTTATTAATAAATCTAAACTGGTGTTAGGTTTTTTCACTCTATAATACACATTTGATATCAGAACATTATTAATTAGTATTTTCAGTCAAACCATCTCACAATCTGTCCAAGTAAAGTGTTCATAGAATGCTTGAGACTTTTCAAATATTTTTCATAATATAATCTTACATTATTATTTTACAGTATTTTGTAAGCCATCCGTTTCGTTTGATTCCGAGTCTAGGTACATCAATAGAATTAGACAGCTCAGTATGATTTATTTCGGTTTGAATTTCCGACCTCTTATCTTCAGTGGACTAGCTTGATACTTGTCACCAAATAACCACTTTCAAAACGTTATATATCATAGTATATCATTAATATCAAAGCATCAGCGTTAACATACAATCACAATGAATCAACATACAACATTAATGAATCTTGAAGTTTTTTCGAACGTAATTTCTGCTTTAATGTTTTTCTAAATCCTGTTTTATCTCGAACTGTAGTCGGTTTCCATAACAACAATTTCTGTCGAGTATTTTTTGCTATTGAGTTAGTTATATTTATGGCAAACATTTATTATTCGAACTTTATATTTATTCATAATAAATGTTAAATTTCGTTAGTTTCATACGAGTCCATAGCCAATATCGTAAATATCGGCAATATATTACTAACTAGTCGTGTCAATCAACTTTACCTTTCGAATGTCTGATTACAATTTCTATAGATCTTGTTCGTAAAATGTTTTTAGATTTGCTGATATTATTAAAAGACTTACTGTTACTCATTATCCATTTGTTCTTTATAACATAAAATACAAATAGGATTAAAATAATATACAGTATTATTTTAATTATTATTAGGTTAAAATAATATACAGTATCCAGTGTTTAATTTGTGAATTAGTCAAAATAGTTTCAGACCTATAGAGAGTTATTATAGCATAATTTTTAAAGTCATTTTGTAACAGCAGTGATAGAAGGTAAACTACAGTTTCATTTTCAATTAATTTAAAAAGTATATATGTTAACGACTAATTTTATAACATTTCAATACAAATAGCAAACAAAGAAGTTCGTAATATGATATAAAGACATTTTCTTCCTTTTGTACATATTCAGTCTGAACATTCGATAAAAATTAAATCATCCTGTCTGATTTATGCTCTCATTATTAAATGACACTACTTAACTCTATTTCAGATTTATAGGTTATAAGATTCAGTAGCTTGTTAATTTGTATTTTCTATAGAGCCAAAATGACATCGAAAACCAAACCATCGTATGATAAATGAAGAACTATGTTAGTATTTTTCTGATGTTATAAAATTCTTCCTGGTTATTATTATTTGAAATTAAACCAGCTGGATATTTAACATATCCAGACTACCGTAATCTGAACCTTTTGATTAATGTTCTTTCATTAAATTCTACGTTGGTTGTCTCATTTTTATCGGAAGTCGTAATAGGATGTGTATAGTATTCTTTATCAGTTAAACTGTGACAATCCCAACGTAATTCCCTTCAAGGGTGATACAATAACTATAGCGACCCTCCAACTTTTCGATACCATTTTTGTAGTACGACTTGTCCTTTGCTTCAAAATAGGCCCCAGTTTCGGCGATCACATCTTCATTCGAATACAATTTCTTTCCAGCGAGCATTCTGTGGATTTTTGGAATGTTTTCGTCGGTAAGAACCTCTTTTGGGCGTCCACTGCGTTCACCGTCTCCGGTGCACATTTCACCACGTCTAAACTTAGCATACTAATCCTTGATGGTTGCTTTTCCTGGGGCAGTGTCCGGAAAATCGACATCAAGCCAGGTTTTTGCTGCAACTGTGTTTTTTCCTTTCAAAAAGCAATATTTTATCAACACGCGAAATTCCTTTTTACAATTTTTTTCACGATAATAAAAGTTGCTTCACTCAAAATGCTATAATTCACAAACTAATGATCCGTTAGCTGTCAAATTTATACACGCATCTTTTGAGGGTTAGGGCTAACTAAAAAACATGGATTTAATTCTAGTAGTGGCATCTATGCGGCAGGCCGGGTACTTTTTAATTGACCTATTAGTATGTGTTAACAATAAGTACTTGTACAAGTAATCTTTCACATGATTTAAGAAATATATGTTATTAATAAATATTGATTAAACGGATACGAATTCGCCTTTATTAAGAATTTCCCGCTGTATTCAATATTCCTGTGGATTTTTTGTTTAATTACTGAGCTTCCTTCTCCATTTACTTCTTATCAGTAGTGAGATTATTAGACTTAATGATGATTTATTTATTGTTCCTAATAGGCTGGGCTTTTAAATCAGTTCAATAAAATTTATTATTATTAGTTACTTAACATTTACCGCTTTTAGTGCAACATTGGGAAGTATTTCAATTCTAAACCGATATAGCATCGCGCATGAGATTACATTTATTAACCAGGCATGTTTATTGCCCGCTTTCTAATTATAATTTGTAAACTAAATAATTAAAGTCTGTAATTTGACGCAATGCGACTGTTGTGTGTGTGTGTGTGGAAACATTTATAAATACACAAGAAATTGGCCTTGTAACCATCTCTGATGGAACAATGCACCGTCCTTTGATGAAAGATAGTTTTGTCGTTCACAATTAAACGAGCCTAGCAACGAATCGTTTGTTTTGTAGTGGTTTTACTTGTCATTGGAAGTCTAGATTATTTTTTTGATTAGAATTAATCTAAACATAGGTCTGAGTACTAAACATACACAAATATTATAACAGGTCAATTCTTCTAGGACAATTAATTTCAAGATTTATTGGACGAAAACCTAGCCCAAACTTTTCAAGAATTTTCAGACGTCTTATCAGTTGATGAATTAATTTTTTATATACGATAGGAACAATTCAAAAGGAGATAAAATGGTTTGGCAAAGAAAGAACTTTTCTATCGTCTATAGTGACTGTTTTAAAAGTTTTATTGTCCTGCCAATACGCATGAATAGAAGTAAAAAAATCAGCACTCACTTTTAGTCAGTATAGATCTCATCTTACAATAATCATCTTATATGAACTAACAACTCTTAGCGCATTCAGAGAATATTAAACATTCCCTATTACGCCTATATAGTTTGGTTCTTAGTTTTTACTCTACTCTTGTTTCCTCTACAGATTTCTGTATCGTTTTTTGTAGATCATGCATCATCAAAATGATTTGTTCTTGTTTCGTTGGAACATTAGTATGGGAATGCTTTCTCAAAGTAGATATAATTTCGAAATTATCTTGGAGTGGGGTGAACCTATACTCTGGCTGTGACTAAATTTTTTCAATAAAATGTCTTTTAAAGTGAACAATGAAAGAAAATGATAGAGTTCTGATAGTCTTTGTGTATGTAAGTTATGAAATGTGGAGGGTTTAAAACAACTTTTAATTTACTTTAAGACTATTTCAGTGTCAAGAAGTGACGAAAGCCTTATTAAGTATTTAATCGTCGTGTTAGACGCGGTATGTAACATGTGTGCGTAGAAAGATCTTAAATTGCTTAGTGTACCAGAAAAATCATCCTTGACATAGAGTTTCTATGTCTTTACAGCTACAAAGAGTTTTGCAGTAGTTTATATTTGTGATTGAAAGTGTAGATACTGTTGAATGTCGGATATCAAGTTAATCAAGAGACACTACATAAAAAATATCAATAAATAAGTAATAAAATTTATTATCTCACGAATAAGGCGATAATCAATCGGAGAATCGACACAAAAAACAAATGAGCCTTCACGTTGTCCGTTGTATATTATATTTCAACTCGATTGTTTTTTTCTACGCTGAATGCGTCGAGAAACCGTAGTAAATATTCTTTTACGAATCGCTCAGATGGTTTTGTCGTCTTACTCTTGAAAAATCATTTCGAATTTGTTTATGACCTACTTTCGATCGGGGACACGACAGGTTTTCACTGATGAGAGCTTGATTGAATGTGGTTTCTCTTTAATATATTTATAGTTTCTTTAATTACCATTACAATTTACTGATTCAAATAGTAATCATTTTTTAACATAAGTTAATACATTTTTTACGATTATTTTGAAGGCTTTATCTTCTGCATTTTTATAATTTTGCCTTATAGTTAAAAAAGTTCAAATAATTTCGATATTAAGATGATAAAGGGGTTTTATGAGTTTTCCGTTTTTTAAATATTTTTTGACAGTTTCTAGACATTTGGATGTTCATATTGCTGTGGTTTACAGACAACTAGTTTGTTATATTTAAGTAAATTTTCGTCCAAGAAGTAATACATTTTTCTGAATTTGCCATTATATTCCTTTACCGTGTGTGTCGGCCTTTCCGACTTTTTCGTTGAAGAAAACACGTTATTTGCAATGGATCTCAGGCTATTTACGGATCATTCCAAAAGTGGTGTTCTGCGAGCGTGTATCCCATCGATGCGAAAAGGTGGTAGTCGAATGGAGTACGGCGAGTACGATCAAACTTCCAATCCTGTGATTTCAACACATTATTAACTGGATTTGCTATATGAGACTGCTTCGAGCGTTTTCTAGACATTTTTTTGCTCAATTAATTCGCGGATGACTGTCGATTGGAATCGGAGTGAAATGATGGAGCCATGTTTCATTCGTTGTCACATATCGACTCAAAAACTCGGTTTTGTTACGCTTGAATCATCAACTCAAAATCATCAACTGGTTAAATTTATACACGCATCTTTTGATGGTTAGGGCTAACTAAAAAACATATGGACTTAATTCTAGTATCGGTATCTATGTGTCAGGACGGGGACTTTTCAATTGATCTATTGTAGCGAAGGTCGATACCAAGTATTTTGGGACAAAGGCATGATGGATGATTACTGTCGGATCTTAATGCGTGAATCCCGTTATAACTAGGAAGTTCAGTGTCTTCAGTAACGATTATTATAATTTTGGTAATCCTGTAACCAGCACAAAATACTACAGCTGTAACATGCAATTGTTGATTAACGTATTACATGTACAAGCATCAGTGTGTTCAGTAGCTTTTAACATAATTTTGTTAATACTGTTAACAAAATAGAGGAGACAAATGAGAGTGTGTGATACTTTTCAGCGTGGAATCATCGAGGTAATAAACGCTGGTATAAATCACAATGTGTATCGCGTATATCACGAGAGAATGGCGGTAAAGTAAAAGGACTGCTATCGGTCTAGAAATAAAAAATAATGGCAACGGGCAATACGGATACAGTTAGGATGCTATTGGATAATTGCGTGCCTGTGATTGTGTTGCCGTTTTCTGGGTCTTGTCTTATTGTACCAAGACAAATTAAATACTTATCTATTCGGATAATTACTGTACTTTGTCAGAATTAGAGTAGGGAGCATTGGCTGTCAGTCGGCCTTAAACTGTGCGCGATAGGGTTTATTCGAGCGCGCCGCACAGTTACTTCTAATCCGCACCTACACTGCACACTGGCGAAATTGCTATCTGTCCGCTTGGTTTTGTTTTCTAATGATGGTTTGAGTTACCGGCATTGTTTTCAGATTCCATCGGACATAGTTCATGGGATTTTTTACGTATTTCGCGATTGCTATTTGTAATTGTTGCTTTCTAGTAATGACGAGGCTTTTGTTACACTTTTTTAGGTGCAATATGGTAATATGTGTTAAAATTGATGTTATACTATATATATACATATATATATATATATATATATATATATATATATATATATATATATATATATATATATATACATTATATTCTCTTCTACATTATATTACCAAACATTATACGAGTATAAGGTGTAGGTGTAGGACCTGAGCAACCAGAAACTATTTATGTTTTTTCAAAACTAGTTCTCGTTTTTGAAATATTCAATAAATTCATTATTTTACTATTGTTCTTGTGTCTGCTCTATACTGCGGATATCCCAACAACAAAAGAAACTGTACGTATATGTAATATTAACACATGTAATATTAACATTTTGTATAGATATACAATATACATATATATGTATGTATGAACATATAATGAATACATTTCTATATCAAATATCAATATTTATTCATTCAACAGACATTTTAAAATGTAATTAAAAAAATTAATTTTTACATTATAAATTAGTCTTTCAAGTGCTAATTATTCACTGAATTTATACCCATATTTAAAGCTATAAATAAGACTAAGTTAAAATAGAGCTGACATAACTTTCTTTCAAGAAATTGTTTCTTAAATTAATTATCTTTATATTGTTATATCATAACTATGCTAGGAGTAGTAGTTAAATTAGAAGAATTAAAGAATATTAAATACAATGACTTTTTAACAAAATGGGGGTTGTCTTTTATATTTCGGGATTGTCGAAAAGGCTAAAGCTAAGGTAACTTAAAACTTTGACTAATTGTAGAAGTTTTTCGTGAATTGACGCAGTTATAATTAACAATAATTCAACAGACGTTCTAAACCGTAATTAGTTTTTACATTATAGATCAGTCTTTCAGATGTTAAATACTCACTGAGTTTATACACGTATTTAACTAAGTTTAGTATCTGGTTTTAATTTTTAATCAGAAAACTGCAACATTACATTCTCTATTACCTTTCTGACATAGTTCCCAAAAGAAAAAAAAACGGCACGACCTTATCCGAAAAGGTGAAGACCCTGCGGAGGCATTAAAAAACAAATAAAACGCACGGGGCCATTGCACCGAAAACCGGCAATTAAATTCCTGGCATCGCGATAAAAAGCCGAACGTAAAAATGCACGGAGAGGGCCGAAACCCAATCCATTTAAATTGAAAATATCTCATTTAAATTTCATCGGTTCATAGCGATCCCATTGATTTACACTTTACGACAACAGCGCCACGTCGTTTAAGATGCAATTTAACTTAATTTAATCGCTTATTTATGCGCTAGAATGGTAACATACCCAGAGCACGTTTGTAAAACGAAAGCGATTTTTTTACGGTGTTTATAATCTAAGAGAAGGTTTTGCGGTTTTTTTTATTATATCGTCTTTGATCATATCATATGCAGGTTGCTATTGAGGTTTTTTATTTCTCACGGTAGAGATTCCGAAAAAAATATCGATATTTATTGATAATAGTTTATATATATTATTATATTTTGATAATATATTGTTTCATGTTGTTGGTCTTACCTGATGTACCTTTAAAATTATGTTATTAGTTTGTTACTTCACTTTAAACATTTATTGAAAATATCGATACTTTTTGTTACATGTTTGGACCAGGACTTCTTCTTGTTTCTTCCATGCGTTGCAAATGACCCCGACAAATTCTATATTGAGGTATTTTATTATTTTAATATTTCTTATTCTTGTCACTCTTCTAACCCCCACCAGAAATATCCACGTCAGGATAATCTCATTTTTGCAATTTGAATTTTGTTTTTCTCTTTTTTATTTTGGCTGGGATTGGTCTATATTGGTTTATATATTTCCTTTATTTTTTTTTACCATGAATTATCTTTTAATTGCGAAATATACAATCATATCCAATCTTTTCCAATTCTGACCTATCTTTGTCTGGCTTCTATTGCCTGATAGTTGAATGGATTTATTTGTTCTATCCTTACTCTTTCATTCTGTATAATTATCTATTCTGGATCTTTTATGATCATAATTGCAGAAAGCTCCAATTACCAACATTTTTAAAAATGTCTCATAAATGTCATTTCGTCTCTGTTGAAGAAGACACATAATTGAAATATATGTATTATATGAACTATACGTATTAAGAAAAAATCGTTATAAGATTGATGTAGATAAACTCGCTAACCTTCGTGCATCAGTTTACCTTTGAAGGTTTTCGAAATGGCACTGTTTCTAATTTTTATGGTACTACTACGCAATGGTTTTCCAAATTTTGGCGACTCCAGATTCCAATAGTCTACGATTAAGAAACTGAGTGAAGTGAGATACATATGTCGGAAATCCACGGACTAGGGGTATTTTTCAAACCTTGAATGTTTCTTATTTGGAATGGTTTATGGCTAGGGATCGTTGAGTACCTTCAATCCACTTTTTGTAACCTTACAGCTTCGATTCTTTTGCCGGAAAACCACTTGACAACACCAAAAAATACTTTGAGTAACTGCAGAATGATTGCCAATGCAACGCCAACCTGTCTTCTCTTCTTGATATTAATTTATTAACCCTATCCACTGTTCCAGTTAACATCTGAAAGGGTTCTAAATTCAGAATAATTAGAAACCATTTATATATAACCGAGCCCTATTAGTACATTAATTATAATATTAATTAGTTTGAACTATTAGTTTAATGTAGTGCACACAGGAAGTATAATTTTTATACAAGAATTTTTCAGGCTAAAATATATATTATAAACTTGATATTGTTAAAGCTATTTTAATACAAAACTTGACGAACAACAATGGTATTCTCAATAGAAACATTACATAACATAAGCAAACCTATAAAACGATCTGCATATATATTATTATCAATAATAGGTTACTAGCAGTAACAGTAACAGCAGTAAATTTACGTAAAATTTATGGTTTTATAAGGCCAATAAAGTATACCTAAAATAGGCATGAATACATCAATACGTATAATATAACATATGGTAGATTCAGCCTATATATTAAATCAATATATAATGCCTAGTGACTGTGAATTTTGACGCTTTATTGACTTTTAATATATAAATAATCGATAATCCTATTCAATTTAATTGCTGCTTATGATTTAAATTTAAATAAAATACAATTTTGTTTGTAAATTCAGGAAATCATGAGAATTTTTTTTATTCTGTTTTATGTGTTAGGGTTTCCTTTTTCTGGGCTAGACTTACGGGTTCTAAGGGTAGGTGTCCAATCAAGGAATATTTTGTTTACATTTGTTGTCTTAACTCTGTTGTCTTGAGTTTCAATATTAATATAATGGGTGTTTTCTTAGAGTAACAGAATTTTTAATTGGATCAGTTTATTTTTAAATAAATAAAGTTTGATGATGCCGTCATCATGTAGGCCAGACCATATATTATTAAGGATCCAATATTGAACTTCTTGAGAGTATTATTAAGAGTGAGATTATTGGTTAATTATAATTGTCAAGAGCCATAGAAAACGATCATACGAAACGCAGAACAAAACTTGGGACTTCTGAAAGTTCTTCTGAACTTTTTATAATTATTGTGGTGGCTGATTCTCCATGACACTATCAAAACTTATTGAGTAGGTTACTCTACCCTAGATTTTGATCTAGTAAATAACTGTTAACCTTACTGCAGAAAGGCAAAGCTATTTTCTTAGTGAACAAGAGTATGAAATACAGAAATAATCAGTCCAGTTGGTTCAATAATATGATTAACGAAAGTAAGACGCTACTTTTAAGGAAAATATTTAAATGGTTTCTACAAAGGATTAGGCCATGTTCTGTCTTTTTTTTCCTTTTTTATTTTTTTTATTCCATATTGATCACTTCTGCACGTCATTAATATTTGTTCTATTTTTTTGTTTATTGATTTTATTCTTGCCATTTCTTTTAGTTTCCTATTAACATCTCTACTGGCAATGCTCTCTTAGCGGTTTAATCTGGTGATTAGTAATCCCTATGTCAGACAGGTTTGTCTAATGAGGTATATGTTATATTAGATGCTTGCATTTTAATTGGCCATATCTTTTGTGAAAATGTATATCTATAATTTTCTATTAGTCGATTTTTGTTTCAAAGATTTAAAAGTGGTAATTTTGAGGTCAATGTCAGCGAACGGTTGGAGGGCCAAAAATATTCTTTGATACTTTGAATTTCAAAGTTCAAAGACAATGAATTGTAAGACTTATTGGACCAGACCCAGGCTCAAACTAACTAAGAAAGAAGCAGCTAAGATGTGCTAAAACTTAATAGAACTGCTACTCCAGATGTTTATGGATACCATTTAAGCAAGTTAAACGATAAATATTATAGCGAGTAACAGTAATAAAGTATTTTGTGGCATGACAACTTTCGACTACATATCGCAAGAGTTGTGAAGAATACACTTGCCGTTCTGTATAATCCCTCAGAATTTATTGTTATGGTTAGTTAGTCTTAGGTTTTTAATCCACTTCGGATAAGGATGAGGTTTTGAGGGAAACGCTCAAGTTTCAAAGGCACATACGAAGTTTTCACATATATTTTATCTAAAATAATCAGATATTTGGGTATAATGTTATTGCTGAGCTGATATGACTTAATATCGAAAGTCATTCAGTGTAAAAGCCATTCAGTTTGCTTTTTAAGCACTAACTATGGCATATAAGACCTCGTAGAAATATTGTAGACAACTGCTTCTATCTTATCTTATCTTCTATCTGCTATCTGCTTCTATGGTAGCAAAGATCTATAAAGATTCCCGGCGGGGACAATAACTTTTTGTTGTTGTTTAGTTAGGAATATTTGTCAAATCACCTAGGCTAGGTAGCGGATGTTTCTTTATTCCTATTTTTCCTCATACTCATATTTACTTGGCTTACCCATTGCAATATTAAATAAAATAACTGCGTATTTTATTGAGAAAATATCTAACACTAAAAAGAGAAAAATAAAATAATTTTAACAAAAAGATGAAGTTGGTTAAATTTTTTTGTTAAATTTTTTTAATGTGATGGGCTTTTCTGTTATTATTCTAGCAAAATATTGATAACAAACCTGAACAATTTTCGAAACTGCTTTGTATCAATGTTTCTGTCTTCGTGGACAGAATCCACGTTCACATAGATCACATAACAAGATTCGTATCAGGGAATTAAAACGATAAGGCGGACGGACATGATTATAGGTTAATAAATCATGTCGGTTACGGAAAGAAAAATATGGTAGAACACAACACAAGATGTCACGGCTTCTCACGCGGACTGGACGTGAGGCGATAAAGAAATGTTCAGTTTCAACTATGATAGACAATAAAAAAGTCTAGAGACGGGCCCTTGGCGTTCCTGCGATTAAATAAGATATATGACACGCTCTATGAAGTTTAATTGACATGGACAATTTTATTAACTACGTATCGTTGGATCGTTAGGGATTGGATGAAAAGGCACAAAAATAATAAGTGATAAGCTGCTTAAAAAAATACAATGTTTTGAAATAACGAGCTATAGACGACTATTTTAGTTGTTTTCACTGACTGTTAAGGAAGATTGGAATAAGTACTAGTTAGTGATGGGCCATATCTTGAAAGTAATATATTATAATTATATAAACTAGTGATCGCCGAATGATCGAAATTCGACCACTATTTATTTAGTTAAACATGTATCTCTTATAACGGAGTCAAGGGAATGATTTAAAAATTATCTGTAACTAAAACTTGTTTTCACAGTAATTTCAATTTAAGATCAGAAATATATTTGGTATATAACATTAACTAAATAATAAATGTCTGCATTTTAAAATATATTGAAGAAACTAACTAAACTACATTTATAATAGTATTTAAATGAAAATCAAATTTAATTTTTAAAATTAATTTATTAAAATGAAATCCTATACAAATATACATAAGTGTAAATAATATAAATATATATAAACAAGATGCAAAAAAAAATATGAACTCTATTCTAGGCAAAATTAAAATATCTATAGTTCTTCTATAACGCCTTCCCATATTTGTTTAGTGCCATCAATTTTATGGGATCTATTAGAGTTTTAACTTATCTTGATATATTGAAGGTGAACTTTAAATCCTTCCCTGTTGATTTTGCGTTAACTTCATTAAACCAAAAATACAATCACACCTCATAATAACTTTTAAAATTTGGCCTTGAAAATCATTATGGTTTGGACAGTTGAAATACTAAAAATTTATGTGTTTTTTAAAGATATTTAGATTTTAGAGTCTTTAATCTGGGGAACTACTTAATATAGAATGTAGACAAATATTGCATGCTGTCTCTTTTTCAGAAGTTTTGTTAAATAGCCTGAAATAAGACTAAAACACAATATTAGACTCTTGTCTTTTTTTTCAGAGCAAAGTTCTCTGGAACTGAAAATATAGACTCAACTGGTAATTTAACAACCTCAAGTGGTAACTAGATCTCCCCTTAAAAAAGAATATAAGTTATCTAACATGTTCATCTTCTTCACAATTTTCTCCGAGAGAATGATGTGAAAAAATTGAAATGATGATGTGCCCTTTTAAAGATTTCTCGAACATACTAAAGTGGGTACGGTGAAGGGTGCTGTTTCTACCTCCATGACCTCTAATAGATCCAACAAAATTCTTTAAGCAATCTTGGTTAAAATTTGTTAAACAAATGTAGTTATTTGTAAATTTAGACAAAATAGATTTCTTTAAGGTAATAAATCCCCTAAAAGTAGCAATTAAATTTTTAATTGATGGCACCGTAACAAATATTTTCTTAACAAGGCAATCAAATTTAAATATATAATAGCTCTATTATAAAATTATTGAACCCTGATTGATCTAAAAAGTTAAAGTATTACAAATATTTTAGGGATATTTTACAATTAAAAGTAGTATTTATTACTACTAATTATCCAGTTATCTTAATTATCACCTTCCTGTAAGATTTCTTTATGTAGAAACATCACACTGACAGCATACGAATAACTCGGTAGATTACTGGAATTTTATTACTACTAACATCTTCATAAGTAGGTTTTCATTTTCTGTAAACAAACAATACATAAACAGACATAATAGATAATTTTATATGTACCTGATAAAAACAATGTTGGATATGCATTTACCCTAATACCTGTTCGTGAAGGAAGGGTAATTCTAAATTGTTCACTAAAATGTCCGTGACAGACACCATGACGTTGATATATTTGCATTGTGGTTTATTCAGGTAACTTCTTACTACTATTTACTTGATCAATAATACTATGATTGTTTGATAGGTATATCTATTTGTTTACTGTTGCTATCTGCTTTATGCTAAAATAAAAAAAAATCTAAACTTTTTATTCAATTTCATATGATACATTTTCTCTTGTACCACATGACAATGTCTCAGTCACATTGACATTATTCGCTTTATTCTGCCGTTTCATTGGTGCATGAACATTCCCGTTGAGCATTATAAATTTCCACCGCCGTCCTGATAATGTATTAAATTACAATGTTATCTCGTTTAGAATCTTGAGATTCAGGGGCCACTAATAGTTAGGCGTTTCTAAAATGTTATATTGTTTGACTGGTAAATGGCCCCCGTGATAGGCATCACCGTTTTTACGCGATTTTAAATTAAAGATACACTTTGGCTGGTGTACACGTTTCTTGATAAAACCTTTACCAGAACGTTCGGGCTAACGTTATACGGTGCTTCGCAATTTGTACTACTGAATCTGATCTCTCCCTTTTTTTATGTAGTTATACGACTAGAACTATTAATTACTACATCAGAGTCTGGGTTAAAGTTTTTTGATGTTTTCTAGGGGATATTATGATTTGCAGCTACGTGATATAATGTAAAAGGCGATAAAGGTGCTAAAATTATATACTTCCAACTTTGGTCGACTATATCTTTACCGATGATTATGTTTATATTATTTAGCTTTGGATGATTTTCAGTTTTATTTTCACAGCAAAATTATATTACTACTATTGTGTTGTACTAGCCTCCATAAATAAATACAACCTGGTGCAAAAGCCTCGCTACCATTTTGATTGCGTCCCATCTTGGTTATATGACGTTTAGCTCAGTTTCGTTTTAATCACTGTGTTGTGTAGACGTCCAAATTTTATTATGGATAAATATACGCCCCAAGAACGAGCCAAACAGTGACAATATTTATTAAAAATAATCCTTCCATTATTACCACTCAACGAAAATTGCGTCAAAAATATCCTAATCCTCAAGTGCCTGACAGTACGGTACGACAGCAGACAGGTCTCGTTCTGGAAGACAACGGACGTCTCATAACGCTGAAAATGTGGCTCTGGTGCGCGATAGTGTTGCATAGTCTCCAGAAACATCAATTCGGAGACGTCAGTTACACATTTCTGCACGCAGTTTAAGGCGAATTTTGAAACTTTTGGACCTGTTACAGACACATCTATATGTATTTTCCAAGTTGCCTTTCATGAATGGCATTTCCCTTCTAGTCTAGACGTAAATGGATGAAGCTATACACTTAACATATTGTGCGGTGTAAGTGTGATGTTTGTGATTCCTTTAAGAAATAATTTCTTAAATTAATTATCTTTATATTGCTTTATTATCTTACCAGTATTATTATATATTTATATTATATTACAAATATGTTAAAAGTAATGGTTGAATTAGAAGAATTTAAGAATATTAAATACAGTGATTTTTTAAGAAGATCGGGGTTGTCTTTTATATTTTGGCATTATGCAAAAGGTAGTTTAAGTGATTATCCATACTGTTTCTATTGTGTATAGTAAGTTAAAACTTAATCGTGCATTAATTTCTACATGTTTTTTTTGGTGGATTAACGTAATAATTATGGATATAACGGACTATTTGACCTCGAGAGAAAAACGGGTCTTCCTGTAAATATCGGTGTCATAAGTAAACTGATAACACAAGTGTATCGTGTCTGTTATCGTGATATGAGGTATTAATAGAGATTAGCGGACCTATAATACTGCATGAACATTTGATTATCAAAAATAGGTCTTATCTCACATTGACTATATGGTACAAATAAACTCAACATGTTACTTTTCTGGGCACATAATCACCATTTTACCATACATTAGCTTTATTTAAGACCAAATTTCAAATAGTAATATTTTCTGTATCTGAAACTGATTTAGAGAACGGTCTTGTGTTTAGAATGTGAATATTAATGAAGTTTAAAACTATTCATTTCTAGTTTTACTTGTCTTTTTATTCATTATATTTGAAACCGTCAGTTTAAAAGCAATTAAACATGGATTTTCGCTTCTTTCACTCCAAAATACATATATTTTGAGAATTTTATCTTTATCCGAGATATTTAAAAATGTCGCAATTTTTCCCTTCAAACGATCGGAAAATTTGCGATTTTTTGCCATTTTCAATGTTTTTGTTCCCATTTCTGTTAAAACAATATCAGGTTAATATAATTTACTGGGTTTATAAAGAATTTTACGCTGAATCGGATGGTGATATAATAAATTGTGTACAATGTTTAGTTTCTATGATATATTATAAAATGTGTATTTTCAAAAAACTGATGGACCTCGGTTTTTGTTACATATCTTTGAAACCGTCAGTTTAAAAGCAATTTAACATGGATTTTCGTTTCTTTCACTCCAATATACATATATTTTGAGAGTTTTATCTTTATCCGAGATATTTAAAAATATCTCTATTTTTCCATGCAAACGGTCGGAAAATTTGCGATTTTTTGCCATTTTATATATTTTTGTTCCCATTTCGGTTAAAACAATATCAGGTTAATATAAATTACTGGGTTTATAAAGAATTTTACGCTGAATCGAATGGTGATGTAATAAATTGTGTACAATGTTTTTTTTCTAAGATATGTTATAAAATGTGTATTTTCAAAAAACTGATGGATCTCGGTTTTTGTTACATATCTTTGAAACCGTCAGTTTAAAAGCAATTTAACATGGATCTTCGTTTCTTTCACTCCAAAATACATATATTTTGAGAGTTTTATCCTTATCCGAGATATTTAAAAATATCGCAATTTTTCCATGCAAATGGTCGGAAAATTTGCGATTTTTTGCCGTTTTCAATGTTTTTGTTCCCATTTCTGTTAAAACAATATCAGGTTAATATAAATTACTGGGTTTATAAAGAATTTTACGCTGAATCGAATGGTGATATAGTAAATTGTGTACAATATTTAGTTTCTAAGATATATTATAAAATGTGTATTTTCAAAAAACTGATGGATCTCGGTTTCTGTTACATATCTTTGAAACCGTCAGTTTAAAAGCAATTTAACATGGATTTTCGTTTCTTTCACTCCAAAATACATATATTTTGAGAGTTTTATCTTTATCCGAGATATTTAAAAATATCTCTATTTTTCCATGCAAACGGTCGGAAAATTTGCGATTTTTTGCCATTTTATATATTTTTGTTCCCATTTCGGTTAAAACAATATCAGGTTAATATAAATTACTGGGTTTATAAAGAATTTTACGCTGAATCGAATGGTGATATAATAAATTGTGTACAATGTTTTTTTTCTAAGATATGTTATAAAATGTGTATTTTCAAAAAACTGATGGATCTCGGTTTTTGTTACATATCTTTGAAACCGTCAGTTTAAAAGCAATTTAACATGGATCTTCGTTTCTTTCACTCCAAAATACATATATTTTGAGAGTTTTATCTTTATCCGAGATATTTAAAAATATCGCAATTTTTCCATGCAAACGGTCGGAAAATTTGCGATTTTTTGCCATTTTCAATGTTTTTGTTCCCATTTCTGTTAAAACAATATCAGGTTAATATAAATTACTGGGTTTATAAAGAATTTTACGCTGAATCGAATGGTGATATAGTAAATTGTGTACAATATTTAGTTTCTAAGATATATTATAAAATGTGTATTTTCAAAAAACTGATGGATCTCGGTTTCTGTTACATATCTTTGAAACCGTCAGTTTAAAAGCAATTTAACATGGATTTTCGTTTCTTTCACTCCAAAATACATATATTTTGAGAGTTTTATCTTTATCCGAGATATTTAAAAATATCTCTATTTTTCCATGCAAACGGTCGGAAAATTTGCGATTTTTTGCCATTTTATATATTTTTGTTCCCATTTCGGTTAAAACAATATCAGGTTAATATAAATTACTGGTTTTATCTTTATCCGAGATATTTAAAAATATCGCAATTTTTCCATGCAAATGGTCGGAAAATTTGCGATTTTTTGCCATTTTCAATGTTTTTGTTCCTATTTCTATTAAAACAATATCAGGTTAATATAAATTACTGGGTTTATAAAGAATTTTACGCCGAATCGAATGGTGATATAATAAATTGTGTACAATGTTTTGTTTCTAAGATATGTTATAAAATGTGTATTTTCAAAAAACTGATGGATCTCGGTTTTTGTTACATATCTTTGAAACCGTCAGTTTAAAAGCAATTTAACATGGATCTTCGTTTCTTTCACTCCAAAATACATATATTTTGAGAGTTTTATCCTTATCCGAGATATTTAAAAATATCGCAATTTTTCCATGCAAACGGTCGGAAAATTTGCGATTTTTTGCCATTTTCTATATTTTTGTTCCCATTTCTGTTAAAACAATATCAGGTTAATATAAATTACTGGGTTTATAAAGAATTTTACGCTGAATCGAATGGTGATATAATAAATTGTGTACAATGTTTTGTTTCTAAGATATATCATAAAATGTGTATTTTCAAAAAACTGATGGATCTCGGTTTTTGTTACATATCTTTGAAACCGTCAGTTTAAAAGCAATTTAACATGGATTTTCGTTTCTTTCACTCCAAAATACATATATTTTGAAGAGTTTTATCTTTATCCGAGATATTTAAAAATATCGCTATTTTTCCATGCAAACGGTCGGAAAATTTGCGATTTTTTGCCATTTTCTATATTTTTGTTCCCATTTCTGTTAAAACAATATCAGGTTAATATAAATTACTGGGTTTATAAAGAATTTTACGCTGAATCGAATGGTGATATAATAAATTGTGTACAATGTTTTGTTTCTAAGATATATCATAAAATGTGTATTTTCAAAAAACTGATGGATCTCGGGTTTTGTTACATATCTTTGAAACCGTCAGTTTAAAAGCAATTTAACATGGATTTTCGTTTCTTTCACTCCAAAATACATATATTTTGAAGAGTTTTATCTTTATCCGAGATATTTAAACATATCGCTATTTTTCCATGCAAACGGTCGGAAAATTTGCGATTTTTTGCCATTTTCTATATTTTTGTTCCCATTTCTGTTAAAACAATATCAGGTTAATATAAATTACTGGGTTTATAAAGAATTTTACGCTGAATCGAATGGTGATATAATAAATTGTGTACAATGTTTTGTTTCTAAGATATATCATAAAATGTGTATTTTCAAAAAACTGATGGATCTCGGTTTTTGTTACATATCTTTGAAACCGTCAATTTAAAAGCAATTTAACATGGATCTTCGTTTCTTTCACTCCAAAATACATATATTTTGAGAGTTTTATCCTTATCCGAGATATTTAAAAATATCGCAATTTTTCCATGCAAATGGTCGGAAAATTTGCGATTTTTTGCCGTTTTCAATGTTTTTGTTCCCATTTCTGTTAAAACAATATCAGGTTAATATAAATTACTTTGTTTCTAAAGAATTTTACGCTGAATCGAATGGTGATATAGTAAATTGTGTACAATATTTAGTTTCTAAGATATATTATAAAATGTGTATTTTCAAAAAACTGATGGATCTCGGTTTCTGTTACATATCTTTGAAACCGTCAGTTTAAAAGCAATTTAACATGGATTTTCGTTTCTTTCACTCCAAAATGCATATATTTTGAGAGTTTTATCTTTATCCGAGATATTTAAAAATATCTCTATTTTTCCATGCAAACGGTCGGAAAATTTGCGATTTTTTGCCATTTTATATATTTTTGTTCCCATTTCGGTTAAAACAATATCAGGTTAATATAAATTACTGGTTTTATCTTTATCCGAGATATTTAAAAATATCGCAATTTTTCCATGCAAATGGTCGGAAAATTTGCGATTTTTTGCCATTTTCTATATTTTTGTTCCCATTTCTGTTAAAACAATATCAGGTTAATATAAATTACTGGGTTTATAAAGAATTTTACGCCGAATCGAATGGTGATATAATAAATTGTGTACAATGTTTTGTTTCTAAGATATATCATAAAATGTGTATTTTCAAAAAACTGATGGATCTCGGTTTTTGTTACATATCTTTGAAACCGTCAGTTTAAAAGCAATTTAACATGGATTTTCGTTTCTTTCACTCCAAAATACATATATTTTGAAGAGTTTTATCTTTATCCGAGATATTTAAAAATATCGCTATTTTTCCATGCAAACGGTCGGAAAATTTGCGATTTTTTGCCATTTTCTATATTTTTGTTCCCATTTCTGTTAAAACAATATAAGGTTAATATAAATTACTGGGTTTATAAAGAATTTTACGCTGAATCGAATGGTGATATAATAAATTGTGTACAATGTTTTGTTTCTAAGATATATCATAAAATGTGTATTTTCAAAAAACTGATGGATCTCGGTTTTTGTTACATATCTTTGAAACCGTCAGTTTAAAAGCAATTTAACATGGATTTTCGTTTCTTTCACTCCAAAATACATATATTTTGAAGAGTTTTATCTTTATCCGAGATATTTAAAAATATCGCTATTTTTCCATGCAAACGGTCGGAAAATTTGCGATTTTTTGCAATTTTCAATGTTTTTGTTCCCATTTCTGTTAAAACAATATCAGGTTAATATAAATTACTGGGTTTATAAAGAATTTTACGCTGAATCGAATGGTGATATAATAAATTGTGTACAATGTTTTGTTTCTAAGATATATCATAAAATGTGTATTTTCAAAAAACTGATGGATCTCGGTTTTTGTTACATATCTTTGAAACCGTCAGTTTAAAAGCAATTTAACATGGATTTTCGTTTCTTTCACTCCAAAATACATATATTTTGAAGAGTTTTATCTTTATCCGAGATATTTAAAAATATCGCTATTTTTCCATGCAAACGGTCGGAAAATTTGCGATTTTTTGCCATTTTCTATATTTTTGTTCCCATTTCTGTTAAAACAATATCAGGTTAATATAAATTACTGGGTTTATATAGAATTTTACGCTGAATCGAATGGTGATATAATAAATTGTGTACAATGTTTTGTTTCTAAGATATATCATAAAATGTGTATTTTCAAAAAACTGATGGATCTCGGTTTTTGTTACATATCTTTGAAACCGTCAGTTTAAAAGCAATTTAACATGGATTTTCGTTTCTTTCACTCCAAAATACATATATTTTGAAGAGTTTTATCTTTATCCGAGATATTTAAAAATATCGCTATTTTTCCATGCAAACGGTCGGAAAATTTGCGATTTTTTGCCATTTTCTATATTTTTGTTCCCATTTCTGTTAAAACAATATCAGGTTAATATAAATTACTGGGTTTATAAAGAATTTTACGCTGAATCGAATGGTGATATAATAAATTGTGTACAATGTTTTGTTTCTAAGATATATCATAAAATGTGTATTTTCAAAAAACTGATGGATCTCGGTTTTTGTTACATATCTTTGAAACCGTCAGTTTAAAAGCAATTTAACATGGATTTTCGTTTCTTTCACTCCAAAATGCATATATTTTGAGAGTTTTATCTTTATCCGAGATATTTAAAAATATCGCTATTTTTCCATGCAAACGGTCGGAAAATTTGCGATTTTTTGCCATTTTCTATATTTTTGTTCCCATTTCTGTTAAAACAATATCAGGTTAATATAAATTACTGGGTTTATAAAGAATTTTACGCTGAATCGAATGGTGATATAATAAATTGTGTACAATGTTTTGTTTCTAAGATATATCATAAAATGTGTATTTTCAAAAAACTGATGGATCTCGGTTTTTGTTACATATCTTTGAAACCGTCAGTTTAAAAGCAATTTAACATGGATTTTCGTTTCTTTCACTCCAAAATACATATATTTTGAAGAGTTTTATCTTTATCCGAGATATTTAAAAATATCGCTATTTTTCCATGCAAACGGTCGGAAAATTTGCGATTTTTTGCAATTTTCAATGTTTTTGTTCCCATTTCTGTTAAAACAATATCAGGTTAATATAAATTACTGGGTTTATAAAGAATTTTACGCTGAATCGAATGGTGATATAATAAATTGTGTACAATGTTTTGTTTCTAAGATATATCATAAAATGTGTATTTTCAAAAAACTGATGGATCTCGGTTTTTGTTACATATCTTTGAAACCGTCAGTTTAAAAGCAATTTAACATGGATTTTCGTTTCTTTCACTCCAAAATACATATATTTTGAAGAGTTTTATCTTTATCCGAGATATTTAAAAATATCGCTATTTTTCCATGCAAACGGTCGGAAAATTTGCGATTTTTTGCCATTTTCTATATTTTTGTTCCCATTTCTGTTAAAACAATATCAGGTTAATATAAATTACTGGGTTTATATAGAATTTTACGCTGAATCGAATGGTGATATAATAAATTGTGTACAGTGTTTTGTTTCTAAGATATATCATAAAATGTGTATTTTCAAAAAACTGATGGATCTCGGTTTTTGTTACATATCTTTGAAACCGTCAGTTTAAAAGCAATTTAACATGGATTTTCGTTTCTTTCACTCCAAAATACATATATTTTGAAGAGTTTTATCTTTATCCGAGATATTTAAAAATATCGCAATTTTTCCATGCAAATGGTCGGAAAATTTGCGATTTTTTGCCATTTTCTATATTTTTGTTCCCATTTCTGTTAAAACAATATCAGGTTAATATAAATTACTGGGTTTATAAAGAATTTTACGCTGAATCGAATGGTGATATAATAAATTGTGTACAATGTTTTGTTTCTAAGATATATCATAAAATGTGTATTTTCAAAAAACTGATGGATCTCGGTTTTTGTTACATATCTTTGAAACCGTCAGTTTAAAAGCAATTTAACATGGATTTTCGTTTCTTTCACTCCAAAATACATATATTTTGAAGAGTTTTATCTTTATCCGAGATATTTAAAAATATCGCTATTTTTCCATGCAAACGGTCGGAAAATTTGCGATTTTTTGCCATTTTCTATATTTTTGTTCCCATTTCTGTTAAAACAATATCAGGTTAATATAAATTACTGGGTTTATAAAGAATTTTACGCTGAATCGAATGGTGATATAATAAATTGTGTACAATGTTTTGTTTCTAAGATATATCATAAAATGTGTATTTTCAAAAAACTGATGGATCTCGGTTTTTGTTACATATCTTTGAAACCGTCAGTTTAAAAGCAATTTAACATGGATTTTCGTTTCTTTCACTCCAAAATACATATATTTTGAAGAGTTTTATCTTTATCCGAGATATTTAAAAATATCGCTATTTTTCCATGCAAACGGTCGGAAAATTTGCGATTTTTTGCAATTTTCAATGTTTTTGTTCCCATTTCTGTTAAAACAATATCAGGTTAATATAAATTACTGGGTTTATAAAGAATTTTACGCTGAATCGAATGGTGATATAATAAATTGTGTACAATGTTTTGTTTCTAAGATATATCATAAAATGTGTATTTTCAAAAAACTGATGGATCTCGGTTTTTGTTACATATCTTTGAAACCGTCAGTTTAAAAGCAATTTAACATGGATTTTCGTTTCTTTCACTCCAAAATACATATATTTTGAAGAGTTTTATCTTTATCCGAGATATTTAAAAATATCGCTATTTTTCCATGCAAACGGTCGGAAAATTTGCGATTTTTTGCCATTTTCTATATTTTTGTTCCCATTTCTGTTAAAACAATATCAGGTTAATATAAATTACTGGGTTTATATAGAATTTTACGCTGAATCGAATGGTGATATAATAAATTGTGTACAATGTTTTGTTTCTAAGATATATCATAAAATGTGTATTTTCAAAAAACTGATGGATCTCGGTTTTTGTTACATATCTTTGAAACCGTCAGTTTAAAAGCAATTTAACATGGATTTTCGTTTCTTTCACTCCAAAATACATATATTTTGAAGAGTTTTATCTTTATCCGAGATATTTAAAAATATCGCTATTTTTCCATGCAAACGGTCGGAAAATTTGCGATTTTTTGCCATTTTCTATATTTTTGTTCCCATTTCTGTTAAAACAATATCAGGTTAATATAAATTACTGGGTTTATAAAGAATTTTACGCTGAATCGAATGGTGATATAATAAATTGTGTACAATGTTTTGTTTCTAAGATATATCATAAAATGTGTATTTTCAAAAAACTGATGGATCTCGGTTTTTGTTACATATCTTTGAAACCGTCAGTTTAAAAGCAATTTAACATGGATTTTCGTTTCTTTCACTCCAAAATACATATATTTTGAGAGTTTTATCTTTATCCGAGATATTTAAAAATATCGCTATTTTTCCATGCAAACGGTCGGAAAATTTGCGATTTTTTGCCATTTTCTATATTTTTGTTCCCATTTCTGTTAAAACAATATCAGGTTAATATAAATTACTGGGTTTATAAAGAATTTTACGCTGAATCGAATGGTGATATAATAAATTGTGTACAATGTTTTGTTTCTAAGATATATCATAAAATGTGTATTTTCAAAAAACTGATGGATCTCGGTTTTTGTTACATATCTTTGAAACCGTCAGTTTAAAAGCAATTTAACATGGATTTTCGTTTCTTTCACTCCAAAATACATATATTTTGAAGAGTTTTATCTTTATCCGAGATATTTAAAAATATCGCTATTTTTCCATGCAAACGGTCGGAAAATTTGCGATTTTTTGCAATTTTCAATGTTTTTGTTCCCATTTCTGTTAAAACAATATCAGGTTAATATAAATTACTGGGTTTATAAAGAATTTTACGCTGAATCGAATGGTGATATAATAAATTGTGTACAATGTTTTGTTTCTAAGATATATCATAAAATGTGTATTTTCAAAAAACTGATGGATCTCGGTTTTTGTTACATATCTTTGAAACCGTCAGTTTAAAAGCAATTTAACATGGATTTTCGTTTCTTTCACTCCAAAATACATATATTTTGAAGAGTTTTATCTTTATCCGAGATATTTAAAAATATCGCTATTTTTCCATGCAAACGGTCGGAAAATTTGCGATTTTTTGCCATTTTCTATATTTTTGTTCCCATTTCTGTTAAAACAATATCAGGTTAATATAAATTACTGGGTTTATATAGAATTTTACGCTGAATCGAATGGTGATATAATAAATTGTGTACAATGTTTTGTTTCTAAGATATATCATAAAATGTGTATTTTCAAAAAACTGATGGATCTCGGTTTTTGTTACATATCTTTGAAACCGTCAGTTTAAAAGCAATTTAACATGGATTTTCGTTTCTTTCACTCCAAAATACATATATTTTGAAGAGTTTTATCTTTATCCGAGATATTTAAAAATATCGCTATTTTTCCATGCAAACGGTCGGAAAATTTGCGATTTTTTGCCATTTTCTATATTTTTGTTCCCATTTCTGTTAAAACAATATCAGGTTAATATAAATTACTGGGTTTATAAAGAATTTTACGCTGAATCGAATGGTGATATAATAAATTGTGTACAATGTTTTGTTTCTAAGATATATCATAAAATGTGTATTTTCAAAAAACTGATGGATCTCGGTTTTTGTTACATATCTTTGAAACCGTCAGTTTAAAAGCAATTTAACATGGATTTTCGTTTCTTTCACTCCAAAATACATATATTTTGAAGAGTTTTATCTTTATCCGAGATATTAAAAAATATCGCTATTTTTCCATGCAAACGGTCGGAAAATTTGCGATTTTTTGCAATTTTCAATGTTTTTGTTCCCATTTCTGTTAAAACAATATCAGGTTAATATAAATTACTGGGTTTATAAAGAATTTTACGCTGAATCGAATGGTGATATAATAAATTGTGTACAATGTTTTGTTTCTAAGATATATCATAAAATGTGTATTTTCAAAAAACTGATGGATCTCGGTTTTTGTTACATATCTTTGAAACCGTCAGTTTAAAAGCAATTTAACATGGATTTTCGTTTCTTTCACTCCAAAATACATATATTTTGAAGAGTTTTATCTTTATCCGAGATATTTAAAAATATCGCTATTTTTCCATGCAAACGGTCGGAAAATTTGCGATTTTTTGCCATTTTCTATATTTTTGTTCCCATTTCTGTTAAAACAATATCAGGTTAATATAAATTACTGGGTTTATATAGAATTTTACGCTGAATCGAATGGTGATATAATAAATTGTGTACAGTGTTTTGTTTCTAGGATATATCATAAAATGTGTATTTTCAAAAAACTGATGGATCTCGGTTTTTGTTACATATCTTTGAAACCGTCAGTTTAAAAGCAATTTAACATGGATTTTCGTTTCTTTCACTCCAAAATACATATATTTTGAAGAGTTTTATCTTTATCCGAGATATTTAAAAATATCGCTATTTTTCCATGCAAACGGTCGGAAAATTTGCGATTTTTTGCCATTTTCTATATTTTTGTTCCCATTTCTGTTAAAACAATATCAGGTTAATATAAATTACTGGGTTTATATAGAATTTTACGCTGAATCGAATGGTGATATAATAAATTGTGTACAATGTTTTGTTTCTAAGATATATCATAAAATGTGTATTTTCAAAAAACTGATGGATCTCGGTTTTTGTTACATATCTTTGAAACCGTCAGTTTAAAAGCAATTTAACATGGATTTTCGTTTCTTTCACTCCAAAATACATATATTTTGAAGAGTTTTATCTTTATCCGAGATATTTAAAAATATCGCTATTTTTCCATGCAAACGGTCGGAAAATTTGCGATTTTTTGCAATTTTCAATGTTTTTGTTCCCATTTCTGTTAAAACAATATCAGGTTAATATAAATTACTGGGTTTATAAAGAATTTTACGCTGAATCGAATGGTGATATAATAAATTGTGTACAATGTTTTGTTTCTAAGATATATCATAAAATGTGTATTTTCAAAAAACTGATGGATCTCGGTTTTTGTTACATATCTTTGAAACCGTCAGTTTAAAAGCAATTTAACATGGATTTTCGTTTCTTTCACTCCAAAATACATATATTTTGAAGAGTTTTATCTTTATCCGAGATATTTAAAAATATCGCTATTTTTCCATGCAAACGGTCGGAAAATTTGCGATTTTTTGCCATTTTCTATATTTTTGTTCCCATTTCTGTTAAAACAATATCAGGTTAATATAAATTACTGGGTTTATATAGAATTTTACGCTGAATCGAATGGTGATATAATAAATTGTGTACAATGTTTTGTTTCTAAGATATATCATAAAATGTGTATTTTCAAAAAACTGATGGATCTCGGTTTTTGTTACATATCTTTGAAACCGTCAGTTTAAAAGCAATTTAACATGGATTTTCGTTTCTTTCACTCCAAAATACATATATTTTGAAGAGTTTTATCTTTATCCGAGATATTTAAAAATATCGCTATTTTTCCATGCAAACGGTCGGAAAATTTGCGATTTTTTGCCATTTTCTATATTTTTGTTCCCATTTCTGTTAAAACAATATCAGGTTAATATAAATTACTGGGTTTATAAAGAATTTTACGCTGAATCGAATGGTGATATAATAAATTGTGTACAATGTTTAGTTTCTAAGATATATTATAAAATGTGTATTTTCAAAAAACTGATGGATCTCGGTTTTTATTACATATCTTTGAAACCGTCAGTTTAAAAGCAATTTAACATAGATTTTCGTTTCTTTCACTTCAAAATACATATATTTTGGGAGTTTTAAAAAAATATCCGAAATATTTCAAAATATCGCAATTTTTCCATGCAAAGGTCGGAAAATTTGCGATTTTTTGTCATTTTCAATGTTTTTGTTCCCATTTCTGGTAAAACAATATCAGGTTAATATAAATTACTGGGTTTATAAAGAATTTTACGCCGAATCGAATGGTGATATAATAAATTGTGTACAATGTTTTGTTTCTAAGATATATCATAAAATGTGTATTTTCAAAAAACTGATGGATCTCGGTTTTTGTTACATATCTTTGAAACCGTCAGTTTAAAAGCAATTTAACATGGATTTTCGTTTCTTTCACTCCAAAATACATATATTTTGAAGAGTTTTATTTTTATCCGAGATATTTAAAAATATGGCTATTTTTCCATGCAAACGGTCGGAAAATTTGCGATTTTTTGCCATTTTCAATGTTTTTGTTCCCATTTCTGGTAAAACAATATCAGGTTAATATAAATTACTGGGTTTATAAAGAATTTTATGCTGAATCGAATGGTGATATAATAAATTGTGTACAATGTTTCGTTTTTAAGATATTTTATAAAATGTGTATTTTCAAAAAACTGATGGATCTCGGTTTTTATTACATATCTTTGAAACCGTCAGTTTAAAAGCAATTTAACATGGATTTTCGTTTCTTTCACTTCAAAATACATATATTTTGGGAGTTTTATCTTTATCCGAAATATTTAAAAATATCGCTATTTTTCCATGCAAACGGTCGGAAAATTTGCGATTTTTTGCAATTTTCAATGTTTTTGTTCCCATTTCTGTTAAAACAATATCAGGTTAATATAAATTACTGGGTTTTTAAAGAATTTTATGCTGAATCGAATGGTGATATAATAAATTGTGTACAATGTTTAGTTTCTAAGATATATTATAAAATGTGTATTTTCAAAAAACTGATGGATCTCGGTTTTTATTACATATCTTTGAAACCGTCAGTTTAAAAGCAATTTAACATGGATTTTCGTTTCTTTCACTTCAAAATACATATATTTTGGGAGTTTTATATCCGAAATATTTAAAAATATCGCAATTTTTCCATGCAAAGGTCGGAAAATTTGCGATTTTTTGCCATTTTCAATGTTTTTGTTCCCATTTCTGGTAAAACAATATCAGGTTACAATTGTTCATTCATCGAAAAACGGCAATACGCTCAAATATATGGGATATGGTAATATTACTGCAATGCAAGAGCAAAGCCAGCCATAAAGCGTTGAAGTGACTTGGATGGGAGGATTTATTGTACCCACCGCAATTTTCAGACCTGGCTTCATGCGACTACCAATTTATCACTTGGGTGGGAAACCATCTTGAAGAACACTAGTTCGCCGATTCCGAAGCAGTTTTTTTCTTATTCCTTAATGACCAGCTAGAACCAAATGACCTTTTGCTGATGTCGCTTCGGGTTCGGGATAGAGAAGTGTTTTGCGGCCGACAGAGACCTTGGGACAGGGCGACCTACGACTGGGATTGTCGTAGTTGGCGCGTAGTGTTAAGGCGCCTAGGGTGAACCCTACACTGAGCATGTTCGTGAAACTTTTCACAAATGGGATGCTTGATTCGAGGTCACTGTTGACATTGCTCATAAACCATGGGACATTGAACAACGCGCGGACTTTTTTGGATTGGAACATTTGGAGTAGTTCAAGTTGTCTCTCAGAGACGTACCTGTACCCCATCTGTGCTCCGAAGAGGCAGACTGGAGGGACAAGGATTTTATACAGAATCGTTTTCTAGGGGTTAGGAATTTACTTTTTCTGCAGAGGAATGGGAAGAGTAGATAGTACATGCCATTGCCTTTGCAGATAGCGTGTTGGATTTGGGCTGGCCATTGGAACCTGCGGTCGAACTGGAGGAGGTATGGTGCCTTCTGGGGCCAGGGGATAGAGATTTGGAGGCGATACGTGACTAACTCTTTCTTTCATTGGAACAGAATAACCTGAGTTTTGCTCGGGTTTATCTGCAGCCGCCAGAATTTGTACCACACAATCACCTGGTTCAGTTAGGCTTGAATTCTATCGCGGATGGCGACGAGACTGTAACCGGTGGTAGAGAAAGCGGTATCATCTGCATAAAATGCTGTGTGGAACTGTTTGTGCCATATACAGGTTGAACTAGGGTAGGGGCTGGTCGAGCACCTTGCGGGATTCCAAAGTAGTTAAAACTTAACTCAATAATGATATAGCTCGAAGCAGAAACTGTTCTTTTGGAACGTCCTCAATAAGTTGCCTAAAAGATGGACAAAATGTAGAGAATCAAAATGGCCGATACTTTGAATAAATAGATTTTAAAGTATTTTCTTCAGCAATATAGACTTCAAAGGTATTACCGAGTCGTTTGGTGTGGTGCAGTGCATATTGCACATGCCTAAAATATTTGTATAATAAGTTTTGTTGATTATACCTAACACCATGGCTGTTGGACATAATTTATACGTTTTATGTCTGTATCTTTCTGTTTCTTCATGTCCAGATAAAGTTACTTTGGTCTTAGCCTAAAAGGGAACCACTCTCTTTAATTTGCATACTAAACTATTTCGGATTTAATAGAGAACATTGTCGGAAGCTTGGAGTAATCAGGAGCTTTCAGTCGATGAAGACGTTAAAAAGTAAATACGCAATTTGCAATATAATAATGCAGCGTTTGTTTGTTATATTTATGGTAATTTATACAATTACCCGTTTTAAAATTTTATCTCCAAACGAACTACGTATCTTATTTTGCATGCGAATGGGTGTTTTCGTATGCAAATGGGCATTGTTTAATAATTGGGGTTGTCTTTTTGATAACCTCAAATATGAGGTTGTTTCAGAACTGGAACGGCCTACTAGATTATTTTATGCCATTTAAATATATGCGGTTTATAAAATCGTAATTAAGAATACACGGATAAAAAGTATATTTGTTTTAGTGGGGTCTAAAACTCTTCTTCTTTTTTTCCTTGTTTGCGATGAGATCAACATGTTGAAATACTTAGTGTTGTAACAATGTTCGGTCTTTTTGATTCTTTCCCATCAGGTTTAAGCTGAATTTTTGTTCAAGCGTTCTCGCGATCTTTTTTTGGTCTGACTGGTAGTTTTTTGTCGTTGACTTCAAGTCACCACTTTTAAATCGTTGAAACTAAAACCGACAATTGCTATATCGCTTCACCATAGTTTTCTAAAAGTGTTGATCAAAACTGTATATATTGAATAACTCAATAAGGCTAAATGGAAAACTGTTATTTTATGTAGGGAAATTTCAACAACATTGAATTTAACAGTTTTTCGTATTGATTCTGATGATTTCTCATGTTTAACACTTAATAAATAGAAAAAATCTTGCACTAATTATACTGCACGTGGGTCTACAAGGGAATAATGACAAAACTGATAATACAATTCTATATTATTTAAGTATATCTTAACCCGCGTTTTAAAAAAAATTATAAATTATTTTAAAAACTCTAATATTTACACACATTTTGACCTAATTTTTTTTATTTTACAGGTAAGATTTAGCACATGTCCATACCACAGCTCTTTCGGTGAGTAATTGTAAAAACCTAAAGACTTATGTTTATTGAAGAATATCCCATAAAGCCGGATGCACGAAACTTACTGTACATCGTTAAACTTTCTCCAGAGCGTAATAACGTTCAGAGAATCCTGTTCGTTTAAATTTATCTACCGACACTCTCGTCTTAACCTATAACCGACAGATACGTTACCGATAACGTTTTCTCTCGTTCAAGGATACCACCGCAAAATTTGGGACACAGGAAACCCGGTGAGAGAGACAGTCGATAAAAAAACAATACGAATACGTACGCCCATGGCCAAGTCGTTATTTATTCTATCGGCTGTTCCTTGGCGATTCGCGTGTTCGTTGAATTTTTAACGAGGCCCATTACTTTCACTTCAACTTTCTTCTTCAGATTTCTATAATAGCTTGAACGTTTCTATTAATAACCGATGAATTGTGCTAGGCGCCGTGATCCGTACTTTCCTCCGATCTCAGGAAATATAGAAAAAAACATTACTATTTATTTATTTGGACGAGTTTTGACGTACAACATCTGCGTACGTGAAAGTAAAATAAGACAACTCTTGGGGGAAAATGTTACATGGAGATATCATTGCGTTATTAGAAATTTAACGGCCATGTAAAATGTAGAAATGATGATTCATGTTAGCTGTTCAAACTAATTCGTGTTTTTGAAGCCTAAATATCAAAACCCTTTAGTTAGTTATAACAAATGCCTATAATCCTTTCAATAAAACAGTCATCTAAAGTTATGACGTTAAAACGTCGCTATATTGCCGCATCAACTTTGAGTTGTAGTTCATTTTGACTTTAATATAACAAAATTCTAATCTAATAGGTCAATCAAAAAGTCCCCTGAGACATAGACGGCGCCACAATAATTAAATCCATATGTTTTTTGGTTAGCCCTAACCCTCAAAAGATGCGTGTATAAATTTGACAGCTGTCGGATCATTAGTTTGCGACTCATAGCATTTTGAGTGAAGCAACTTTTGTTATTGTGAAAGAAATGGATAAAAAGGGATTTCGCGTGTTGATAAAATATTGCTTTTTGAAGGGAAAAAATAAAGTTGAAGCAAAAACTTGGCTTAATGCCGAGTTTCCGGACACTGCCCCAGGAAAATCAACCATCAAGGGTATGGTATGGTATGCTAAGTTTAGACGTCGTGAAATGGGAACTGAAGGTAATGACGCCCAAAAGAGGTTGTTACCGACGAAAACATTTAAAAAATCCACAAAATGATTTTGAATGACCGTAAATTGAAATTGAATGAAATAGCAGACACTCTAAAGATATCAACTGAACGTGTACATCATATCATTCACGAATATTTGGAAATGAGAAAACTCTGCGTAAAGTGGGTGCCGCGCGAGTTCACTTTTGACCACAAACAACGACGAGTTGATGATTCGGAGCAGTGTTTGAAGATGATCAAGCGTAATAAACCCGAGTTCTTGCGTCGATATGTGACAATGAATGAAACATGGCTCCATCATTTCACTCCGAAGTCCAATCGACAGTCGTCCGAGTGGACTACACACGATGAACCCGCTCCAAAGCGTGGGAAAACGCAACAGTCGGCTGGCAAGGTTATGGCGGTTGTATTTTGGGATGCGCATGGAATAATTTTCATTGACTACCTTGAAAAAGGAAGGACCATCAATAGCGACTATTACATAACGTTATTGGATCCGTTTGAAGGACGAAATCACCGAAAACGGCCGCATTTGAAGAAAAAGAAAGTTCTGCTTCACCAAGATAGTGCACCGTGTCACAAGTCAGTGAAAATGATGGCAAAAATCGATAATTTTGACTTCGAATGAAGAGGTGATCGCCGAAACTGGAGAGTCGCTATAATCAGTGTATTATCATCCTTGTAGGGAATTATGTTGAATGGAAAAAAAGTAATTTTGCCAAAAAAATATGTTTTACTATGGTAGGCCGGAGACTTTTCAATTGACTTGTTAAGTTTCAAATATTTTGTAATATGTCATTAAAAACTGATGTATGCTATCTAAAAAAATGTCAAAAATTAGTATGGACGTTTAGTTGCCAGATCCTAACAGTACTTTACATAATCCCGAAATGTAAGTCAGCATCCAATTACGGTTTTTAATAAAGTATAGTTAGGTTTTATTACAAGATATATTTTAACTTTTTTTAATATACTTTTTTTATTTTTATGTACATCTAATGGTACTTAAAATAACTATAAAAAGCTTATATAACTATAAATGTGTATGGTATCAAGGAACAAATCTATAAAATGGTTCGATTCTTGTGGCATGTCCATAGTAGTTCACTATAAAAACACGTCAGTACTTACTGGTATTGGTAACCTGTTCATATTTCATGATAGCATGTATTATTAAAAAGTCCCTCTACAGCAAAATGTATGTAATTGTCTTCGGCTATTTATTGATTTGATCTACCACGCTGGAGAACAATGTCGGTTATTAGTTTCCAGATTTATCGATTCCGCAGAGTCAGTAAAACACACACGTACGACGTATATGCTAGAACTGTGAATTAATTTTGCAGTATTTACGATGGATGGCGGTACACTATGAGCCCTGTAGTATATGATTTGGTCCGTCGAAATATATAACAAAATTATACATTTGTGAATTAATTATTTAATATCATGTGATGTTTATTTCAATAAAATATTGCTACAATTTAGGAATTATGTAAATTGGACAGGATGTAAATGTTTTTTTGATTCTCCACTGGAGATATGTCGGGTTTATTGAAATATCATCACTTCGGTCTTTAATTGTTGAAATATATCCCACATTGTGATGTACGAATGTTTTTGGTAATTAAATCAAGTTAATTACGTCAGCAATTCTTGTAAACGTTATTCTCTAGTTTGTTTAAAATTACGTTCTTGTTGAACATTAATAGATCAATGAAAGAAAATGTCAAATTTTATGTGAAGGTTATGCTTTTTATATACTCTACATTATAACTTAAAAAACCAAAGAATAACATTCGAATATTTTTATTTACTAAAATGTTTATTTAATAATTTTAATTAATAATTTAATCACCATCGAATGGCTTTGCACTAAAACTTTTTATGTAGTATATGCACATTTACCTTAAATGTAATTTTGCATCGTCCCATTTGGACTCATTTTGGGTTTATACTCTGGGTTATGTTTTCACCCTTTCTTCTGTTTTATTTTTCTCTAAAAAAACGATGTACATAAGTTATGAAATGTAAAAGGGTTTCGAAAAGCAAAACTATTAATTTAATTAAATTTTTTTTTATGAAAACAAGAGGCGACTTGTTGAAGGGCAATACAAAGCGACACTGAGGGTTCTTATCTGTTAGAACACATACCAACCTGTCACACTCGTTCCCGGTCCAAAACAAAGTGCTAGATAGCTATGAAAACTACATCTCTTTTTTTTTCTCAGCACAAACACTGGACACACAACACTTTTGAGACTGAAGGTGCATTATAATCAAATAATAGTGATTGTAATTAAGTTATAAAATCTCAGAAAAATATTAAACGCATTATATGCCAGAGACACGAAAAATGATGTCATAAACTAACAATAATCGCGTTATAGAAATGAACTATTCAATTAACCACCAGTGCCTTTGCATTGGTGATCCAAGCAAAATAATTCTCTGTCTTTGCTTATTTAAGTTAATCCTCTATATATTAACCTCGGTCTCCAATTCGATTGCAGGTTCCAATGGTCAACCCAAATCCAGCACGCTATTTGCAAAGGCAATGGCGTGTACAGCCTACTATTTCCACTCCTCTGCAGAAAAAGCAAACTCCCAATCCCCCAGAAAGCGACTCTGTATAAGATGCTAGTCCGTCCAGTTTGCCTGTACTGAGCACAGGTGTGGTACAGGTACGTCTCTGAGAGACAATTTGCACTACTCCAAGTGTTCCAATCTAAAAAAGTCCGCGCGTTACTCAATGCTCCATGGTTTTTGAGGAACGTGACCGCTCACCTCGAATCAGGCATCCCGTTCAATCAACATGCTCTGGGTAAGGTTCTCCCTAGGCGCATTAGAACACCATAAAAATCTGATCAAATCCCTACCCATTCATAAACCCCGGCAGCTAAACCAACTATGATAATCCCAGTCGTAACCTAGAATCTCTGCCGCCCGAAAAACACTTCTCTATCCTAAACCCGAAACGAAAGACCATTTGGTTCTAGTTGGTCAATCTGGAATTACACTAGTATAACAGGTCAATTAAAAAGTCCCGGGCCTAGTATAGTAAAATACTTTTTTTTTTGGAAAAATTAGTTTTTTTTATTAAACATAATACCCTTCAAAGGTGATACTCTGATTATAGCGACCTTTTAACTTTTTAATAACATTTTTGTAGTACGATTTGTCCTTTGCTTCAAAATAGACCTCAGTTTCGGCGATCACCTCTTCATTCGACGACAATTTCTTCCCAGCGAGCATTCTTTTGAGATCTGAAGGAAATAGTTGCTGAAGACCAGATCTGGAGAATACGGTGGATGAGGAAGCAATTCGAAGGCCAATAATGGATTTTTGCTATCGTTTCCGCTGACTTGTGACGCGGTGCATTGTCTTGGTAAAACAGCACTTTCCTTTTCTTCAAATGCGGCTGTTTTTCGGTGATTTCGTTCTTCAATCGGTCCAATAACGTTATGTAATAGTCGCTGATGATGGTCCTTCATTTTTCAAGGTAGTCAATGAAAATTATACCATGCGCATCCCAAAATACAGACGCCATAACCTTGCCAGCCGAATGTTGCGTTTTCCCACGCTTTGGAGCGGGTTCATCGTGTGTAGTCCACTCGGATAACTGTCGATCGGACTTCGGAGTTGAATGATGGAGCCATGTTTCATCCATTGTCACATATCGATGCAGAAACTCGAGTTTATTACGCTTAATCATCTTCAAACACTGCTCCGAATAATCAACTCGTTGTTTTTGCTCAAAAGTGAGCTCGCGCGGCACCCACTTTGCACAGAACTTTCTCATACCGAAATTTTCGTGAATGATATGATGTACACGTTCAGTTGATATCTTTAGAGTGTCTGCTATTTCATTCAATTTCAATTTACGGTCATTCAATATCATCTTGTTTTATTAATGTTTTCGTCGGTAACAACCTCTTTTAGGCGTCCACTGCGTTCACCGTCTTAGGTGCTCTTTTCACCACGTCTAAACTTGCATACCAATCCTTGATGGTTGATTTTCCTAGGGCAGTGTCCGGAAACTCGGCATCGAGGCAAGTTTTTGCTGCAACTGTATTTTTTTCGCTTCAAACACGCGAAATTCCTTTTTATCCATTTTTTTCACAATAACAAAAGTTGCTTCACTCAAAATGGTTTAATTCTCAAACTAATGATCAGACAGCTGTCAAATTTATACACGCATCTTTTGAGGGTTAGGGCTAAGTAAAAAACATATGGATTTAATTATAGTAGCGCCATCTATGTGCCAGGCCGGAGACTTTTCAGTTAAATTGTTATTACACCGTGTCGTGTACGATTTTTTTTTCATATCCGGTCGAAATTACGTTATTAAAAACATTCAAAACAACATTGGTAATTATTTTTAGGGGTAGAGGTAGCAACGTTAATGACAGCGGTAAACAATTTGTTGTAGCGACAGAATAAATAGTCCCTACTTACGAATATAAATAAGCATAAGAAATTCTTTCCTCCCGCCATTATAGAGGGCCCGGGTATACTTCTCACAGGGAGTAAATGTTTAACTTTCCTCCCTGTTATTAGGGGCCAAAGTACGTACTTTAGACCGAGGTATGAAAACAATTTCTTTATGCTATATTACAGTCACCGAATAAGAAGGCTCATATCATGAATAAGACAAAATCTAAGTTTATTACGGTTCTTCACCAGTCTATTCATTTCGCAACTCCATACGGTTGAGACACGATTTTTACATAAATCGAATTAGAATTATCAGCGGCTCGCATCACGTTTAAGTATATGAACGCATTTTCTGCCATGCTAATGAGGAATTACGCCAAAGAAAGCCGTTAACGGCGCTGGCCGTTCTCGAAAATCAAGGGCACTTTCATCGCCTCTCAATTAGTTACACTACACAAGAAAGAAAAAGAGATTTATGTTTGTCCCCGCGCTGCTGAACTAAAAACTTTCTACATCGATAAATGAGATAAAACTCATTCGGGTTAAAGCAATAATGCTGTTTGCTTGCTGTGTTATTGCATCTGTCGCACTTAATAATTATTCGTGTGGCGTGTTAAAATGTCGAGTTTCGACTCTGATGAAACTACCGATAATTTAGCTTGCAGTAATGACGCTTCATATTTCTTCCCGATTAGAACTTATAATGCGAGTGAAAGTGTAAACAGTTGTAGGTGTAATTTTTACTTGCAATTGTTGGTTACGGTATCACTTTCTGTTTTTTTTTTGTTATTCGTTCTAACCTAGTAAAATTAAACGGTTTATTCTCTATTTGTTAACTTAGTTGTGAATGTGCTTATAGTATGATATTATATTTTCAATGTTTTATTTGGACATTGAGTCATAGTTTTTTCTTGGAAATAGAATAATAATAGTTTTGGAGAATAGGTTCTTATTTTCATTATAGAAATTAATTATTTATTTAATAATATATTTTTCAAATATTTTTCATTACTAGCTAATACTTTCAACATTTCTCACAATAGCAGGAAACTATTTTCGAACATTTTAGTCATTAAAACAATGTTGTAACAGTTCAATTGGAAAGTCCCCGCCCTGACACATAGATGGCGCTAGAAGAATTAAGTCCATATGTTTTTTAGTTAGCCCTAACCCTCAAAAGAGGCGTATAAAAATTTGAGAGCTATCGGATCATTAGTTTGTGAATTATAGCATTTTGAGTGAAGCAACTTTCGTTATTGTGAACAAAATGGATAAAAAGCAATTTCGCGTGTTGATAAAATATTGCTTTTTGAAGGGATAAAATATAGTTGAAACAAAAACTTGGCTTGATGTCGAGTTTCCGTACACTGCCCCAGGGAAATCAACCATCATAAATTGGTATGCTAAATTTAGACGTGGTGAAATGAGCACCGAAGACGGTGAACGCAGTGGACGCAAAAAAAGAGGTTGTTACCGACGAAAACATTAAAAAAATCTACAAAATGTTTTTGAAAGACCGTAAATTGAAATTGAATGAAATATCAGACACTCTAAAGATATCAACTGATATCATTCATGAATATTTGGGTATGAGAAAGCTTTGTGTAAAGTGGGTGCCGCGCAAGCTCACTTTTGACTAAAAACAACGACAAGTTGATGATTCGGAGCAGTGTTTCAAGATGATCAAGCGTAATAAACCCGAGTTTTTGCGTCGATATGTGTCAATGGATGAAACATGGCTCCATTATTTCACTCCGAAGTTCAATCGACAGTCATCCGAGTAGACTGCACACGATGAACCCGATCCAAAGCGTGGGAAAACGCAACAGTGGATTATGGCGTCTGTAGTTTGGGATGCGCATGGAATAATTTTCATTGACTACCTTGAAAAAGAGAGGACCAGCGAAAGCGACTATTACACAGCATTATAGGACCGTTTGAAGGACGAAATCGCCGAAAACGGCCGCATTTGATGAAAAAGAAAGTACTGCTTCACCAAGATAATGCAACGTGTCACAGGTCAGTAACAACGATGGCAATAATCTATGAATTGGGCTTCGAATTGTTTCCTCAGCCACCGCATTCTCCAGATCTGGCCCACAGCGACTATTTCCTGTTCTCAGATTTCAAAAGAATGCTCGCTGGGAAGAAATTTTCGTCGAATGAAGAGGTGCTCGCCGAAACTGAGGCCTATTTCGAAGCAATAGACAAATCGTACTACAAAATGGTATCGAAAAGTTGGAGGGTCACTATAATCAGTGTATCACCTTTGAAGGGAATTATATTGAATAAAAAAACTAATTTTGCCAAAAAAATGTGTTTTACTATGGTAGGCCGGGGACTTTTCAATTGACATGTTAATAATCCAAATAAGTGATTGCAAGTTGAAACAATGTCTGATGAATACACCAGGACAAAAGATTAAAGTTGAAAGTAGGTTCAGGTACTTGTCATAAGTAATAAAGAAAATATACAGAGTAGGAAGTGATAATATCTGCTGAAGTAATAAGTTGAATCGACTAAGTCGCAGGACCGTTTGCCTTCTTGTCAGTCCTTGTATATGGCCACAAGACTTGAACAATTTTACTTAAGGTCTTTCAAATGCACTGACTATTGGCAATTATGCATGTTTCCATTCGAAATCCCAGTTTTAGAACCAAGTCATCCATATAAAATGTCTAAATCGGTGCACAGTTGAGGAACAAATTTATAAATGCAGATTACAATGGCTTTGACATGTCTATCACCATGTCATGGCCTTTTAAGTGGAAGTCATGTGAAAATAGGAACATTGTCTAAAGCTAGACTAAATGCAGTCAATCTATCGTGAGATTTAGTGAAGAATTTACGAAATTCTTTGTTAGTTGTTTGTTGGGAAATTGAGAGGTTGAGCAGCAGACATTCTGTCTGATTCTCCTATGACTTGATGATGGTAAACAGGATGGAGGAAAATGATGATGAAACTTTCGACTGATGTTTTTCGTAGTAGATTTACGTGGTCTCAAACGTTATGTGCCTATTTTATAAAATTATTTTGACGAAACTTTCATTTATTCATATCGAGTTTTACCACTATTGTTGATGGATGGTCTTTTGTTTTCAATGTTTCGTAATATAGATACTTTCATATATCGTTAGTAATTCGATCATATTTGTTGTAATGTATCAAAGCAAATTACCAATATTTATCACTGCTTTTTTTAGCTGCCTTCCTTCTGTTGCGGTAGTCGCTAGTTGATAAACCGCTTGGACATGAATACACGTTTATAGATGACATTTACATACAAATCCAATAATTTTTGAAATTATTAAAATTCGAACCTACAAATAATCAGTTGGGGAAATCATTGCTTATTCATTTTTTTTTTCTGTAATGAAACCTGACTTTATTTTGCTTAAGGTTTATTTAATTTAATCGACATCTCGAATGAGAACATCCAACTCTGCAAACTAGAATTAAAGGATGTTGAAAGTTGTGAAAGAAGACGGTTTGTCCTTTTTTTATGAAATATTCAATTGAGAAATACTACATCAGTTATCCTATTACATCACATAACCTGACTTTCATTATTATGATGAAAAATCGGTAAACTATTTCACACTAAAACATCAAAATGTCCCTGAACATTGATTCACATCCAGTCTTTGATTATGATTTGAAATATTTCAAGTTACCTTGAAACATTTCAAGGAACACGAAAAATAGAAACTACTTTTTCGAATTCGAACAATTTCTTGTAATCTTATATTTGCGAGTTTGCGGTTTGGCGAGTTCCGCAGAAAAAAAAAATTGCAGCATCATATTTTTACTGTTAACATTTACATAGACGCAAATTACCGGAAATTAATTGCTTAAAGTTTATTTAATTTAAAATTTGGTATTTTGATTGAAATTAATTTTGAAAATAACATCAATGATTATATCAGTTTTGTTGGTAATTGAACTGCCAAATCACCTTATCATTGTCTTTCAGCATATTGTGGATGTTTTAGTGGACAGTTCAAATTGGAGCAGTCCTTCTCGGTAACTACCAGTATTAACTCTTTTTCGAGACTTCCATATCAACCTGGTTCCATCAGACACAGGCATGATCATGCGACCTAAGTGATTTGACCATGATTTTTTCACTTGGGATTGTTCAAATAAGTTCATTTTCCATCATTCTTTACTATTCGTTACAGAAATGATTTCCCTTTCCATCTTTCGGAGCTTTCTTTATCTTTCATGGTGCGTAATGGTTCACAAACTGCTACTCTGCCTAGATGGAACTACTAACGCCAATTGCCAATTGTTGTTTAGTTTATGTTATGTCTTCTTCTAATAATTCCTGTAATTCTTTGTCTTGAGAACTGAAATCGCTATATTTGTATTGTCGAAACCACGTTTCACATGATCTTATTATAGACTTTCAGCGTTTTTTTTTATGAAACAAGAAAACAGTTTTTAGTGGAATATAACAAAAAGTTGGTATAAATATTTTTAAAACTTCATTAAAATTCACATTTTAAAGCTCACATATTTCGACATGTATACATATATATCATCATAATATTGCAGACTTACGGCTAGTTAATAATATTTGCACTGTTATTTTGTTATTTATTATTATACTATAGTTATTGTATAGTGATTAGATTTATAATTGATTTTTTTCTACTTCAATTAGGTTTGAATTATGTGAAATTTATTCTAATGTCTATAAAAGTGACAATATCCAACTAAATAATGTAACTTTCATTTATCCATTTATTAAAAAAATATATAATTAATATTTGGAAAAAAATATCATTAAAACGATTTATTACTAAAACATCTCCGTACTTTCACCATTTCATATGAAAGGCGCGCAGATCGTTATCAAATAAATTATATTTAATCATTCCGCAGATGAAGCAGATGATGTTGTAGAACCTAACTGGGACAACTATAACGATTTCCTCCATATTAAAATACTAATGAGTTACAAACAGATCGAAAAGTAATTTAGCACGATCACTTTCGAATGACATTCTAGTTTTGCTGTTCCCGCTGTCGGTCTAACTACCACATTTCGTATCTATGGAAAGAATGGACGTTTTGGGTAATATTTTGGAAAGTACTGTTTTCACGGTAGGTTTGCTATTCGGGTTGAAATACGTTTAGGTTTATTGGTACGATATTATCACGTTCGAATGCAATTTGTTTCTGCTGGTTCGGATTTATTTTAACGTGGGTAATATAACGTTGGGGCTTTCCTTTCTAGCTACTGAGATTTATTTCCTGACAGATGTGTGCTTATTGTGATCCTTTATGTAAATATGAAGTAGTATGCTGTATTTGATATATTTTAACTTATTACAGTCAATGTAATGCATTTTAATATTATTATATTTTATTTTTATTTTAAATATTGAGTTCAGCTGAAGTTTCTTGTTAAATTTTCGATTTTTTTTTAATTTTTACACTAATTATATTATTATTAAATGTCTTGGGTGTCCATGAATGATTTAGTTGTTTCAGACATGTTACATAGAATCTATTTTATGGTCTTTCATACTAATGCATGTCACATAGCCTGACTAAGAAATGAATGAGGCACGAAATTATCAAAATGTTAAAATATGCATTCTCTTGGATATATTACACAGATTATATTTTATGGTTTCTTGTTGATTTGAAACTTGAACACTACGTTTGGAGATATTCTCCTCTCCACACACAGTCTACAAAAACTGTACTCAGTTCTTCTGTAGACCCGTAACAATTTTTTGGAATTATATTGTTTTTGTCCCACTGACTGATTGGGAGCTTTTTACTTCGTTTTGGTTTCTTCTTGTTGTTTTTGTTTTAATATCGAACAGCTATTAACATTTTTATATTATAGAGCAAAAGAAATTAACACTAATCAGCACAACAAAGTATTTGTATCATATAGTTCTTTATTAATTTAATCACTTTTTTACCATCTGAAATTTATGAGAATTCGCTTCAAACACTCAAATATTCCTTTGATTTATTGCTTCTTTTGTTGCTTGCGTCTTGTGTCAGTCTTTTTCATTTTTACTATTTTTGAGGAATGGGCGTCGGATTTCAAGTCGAAAGAAATTGAAACAAATTAACAAAAAATAAAAAAATTAATTATTTGTTTTCTTCCGACGCCTGTGAAATTATCCTGGAATTTATTTTATTCTTTCCATGAAAACGTTTATATTGATTTTAAATGTTTATTACCTTTGGCCAATTGTTAATTGAAATAGAAATTAATTATTTGTTTGCTCTTGACGCAATACAAATCCAAGAATACTAATTTTTGTACTACTTTTAATTGGTTTTTTGTACATAAAAAATATGAAATATTCAGCACACTCATATTACTCGAAATGGGAATATACTCAATTGAATAATATATGTTATATATTTGAATTTATAATTTTGAATTTTTTAATTTGAATTTAATTTATAACTTTTTCTCTATTATATAGTTCTTGTATGTATATAATTGAATAGTGTTCACGTTATATTTATATTTAGCCATGCATTTTATTTTGTTATACTGTTATACTGTTTTCTGTATTTCGTTGAGCTAGTCAGAAGACTGCTGGGTACTGAGAGTTTACTGCCAAAAATAATATATGAAAATTTTTCTTCTTCCATTTTTTCTTTTGTCGTGTTAATAATTTCTTTGTTGTTTAACATGGCTGATTTATTTAATATTATTTGAATGTTCCTTCATTTATGACAGCATTATATACGATAATTTGTGACACATGACATAAAGAGAAGAAAATGAATGCGTAAGATGGTATCATCTTCCGCAATCGATACGTCGATTGTAGTTTTTCCTACTCCACATTCGTATCTATTGACCTAGTTGTGTGGGTGGTTGTTGTAGTCTCTTTGTTCGAGTCTCGACTGTCAGAAGTAGGTTAGTGCAGTGTTGTGGTGGGGCTCACCACAAGCCCGGTGCAGAGCGCGCGACAACCAACCGAACGGATCAGTGTGTTGTCGATAGGCGATCGCGTCGGCAGAACCAACCGAATTGGGTACCAACCGTTGACCGGCATGCGATCGCTAAGGCGTGCAGCATGAGTCCCGCGTCGGCTGGCGCGCTAGAAGTGGAGCGATATATCGGTGCCTGTCTGATATCGCAGAACCGTTCGAAAAACTCGGTTAAGAACCGGGAGTTCTACCAGAGGCCGCAGGTATATCCGCGCGGCGGCTATGTGAACATTCAAGGATGCCCGACCGTAGACGGTTGGGCTGGTGGCGTTCCCCTCATATCCTTCGCCGGACACAACCGTCGCGCTCGGCTACAGGAACACGACGACATCGCCAGCAACCACCTGGCGAGGTTAGCGGTACACACGCAGGGTGCCCCTTTGATACTGGCCAAGAGCTACAACCACCGCAAGAGTAAACCCCAAAGGAACAACTATGTCAACCCGAACCTCCAGCAGACGAAGATTTTCGAGAACTCGAACAACAAGAAGACGGTTAAGGGGCAGGAAGTGCTGATGAACGGTAGTGTTAAGGGTGTGGACGCGATTAGTGTGACCAGTGACGAAAGTTCCGGTTCCCAGAACTCGGAGACGTGTTTGCCTCGCATCATCAAACCGAGAAAGCGACGGAAAAAGGACAGGAAGCCGCCGCATCTGAATCGTCCTGCCAACCAGGATGGGTTCTCCACGGACAGCGCCAGTCCGGACATCGACGCCCTGTCGTTCGCGAACCTGTCACCGTTCCTACCGTATTTCGATCCATTCCCGTATCAGGCGCCCGCGTCCGATGACAAGCAGCTGTTGGACCTGTTCTCGGACCTCTCGGAAACACCGAAACTGCATCACTCCTTCGAGGACGTCGAAGAAGCCAAGGATGTGAACGGCAATCAGCCGGCCAGCACGTGTCAGTGTAGGTATTGCGACCCGGCCGGGCAGATTTGGGACGTCGACAGGGGTTGTTACTCGCCCTTCTTGACGCCACCGAAAACCTTCCAGTTTCCCAGTTTGTTCAGTAGTAGTTTCACGTCGCCCATCTCGGACGACTACGGACTGATCCACGGGATGTCGGCGATCTCCCTCGAAGACGACAAATACAAACCGTCGTTCTCGCGATCCTCCTCGTCCTCCTCGAACAGCTCCTCCAGCTCGGCCGGCGACCTAGAGGTCTCCACCGAGATCGTGACCTCCTTAAACGGACACAGGGACTTAGAGATTAAGTTTTGGTTGAACAGTGCAGTGGATGGCAAAAGTACAAAACACAAAGAGTCTGATGTCGGCGAGAAAACGTGAAAACCACGAACGATTTTGTGAACATATTATTTTTAACACACACACACACCTATCAAAGAGTTACAGAATCGTATTGTAATATCGTCGTAGAGCCAGTGTAGGTGAAAGGTATTTCTGATTAGAATTTAAAGGTCACAGTATCTTGTGCAACGTTCAGTCAATCATTCCAAGGTGTGTAGTTACATAACGTTAACCGTTTGTCGTGAAATAAATAATCGTATACCGAATTATCCGCGTTTTTCGCCTCCACGTTTGAACTTTTGCGAGGTCCTTTCGGCATTGCTGTCGGAGCTGGTAAAGGGCCAATGACCCAAGAGGGCATCGAAACGTTTTGTTTGTTTTTGGTCTTTTCGCGATACACCAAGTTTGAACGTGTGAAAGTGAAAGTCGAAACTAAAACTAATCCCGAACGAAAGTAAAATCGCCGAGGAAAAGACAAACTCCGGCCCGGTCATGTCTCTTTCTATTTTCTCCACTACATTGAATATAATTTTCAACGATTTTCACGGTATGACACAAGATTCCGGTCCCGATTTCATACTCTACCTGTTCTTTTGTTTGACGATTCGTCGACGAATTTCACGAAACCAGAACTTTCACTTTACGAGGAACGCGCAGTACTATTTCTTTTGTTTGTTCAGCTTGTTTATCTGCTTATTTATTTATTAAGAAACTCGAGCTGATAGTACGAGAGGGAATCGGAGCGATTTTCAGGTATAATTACCTTTTTTTTTCGAAAGCATCGTGTAGGTGGTACCATTTATAGATAGCCTTGCAACTTTTTTGCATATTTCAATGCTCGGAGTCTAAGGATATTGTTTGAAAGTTGTATTAAGACTCGTAGAAAAAACTACACGGTGTTTCTTTTCCAAAATCGTACTACCAGAAGGTTTTTGTTTGCTGTATATTTGCTTAACTCAACTATTGATTTGTCGCATTTCCGTTGGTCACCGCAGATTTCGGACAGTTGAGTAAAGCAAACTGATTTTTAGTATATTACTATACCCTTTTTTTATTTAACCCTTTATTTATTGTTTCGCAACCTTTTTTTTGTGTTTGTTACTCAGTATCACTTACTGAATCGCTATTTTTAGTATTATATTTGTAATATAGATCTGAATAAAACAGCAAGTGTTTGCTTTTATTATACATGAATAATGTTTTTTATTTCGTCCTTGATATTTATGGTTATAGTGGTGCGTTACTTTATTAATTTATACGGTATTAATTAATTTTTTAATTATGACAGTGTTGTTAGCATTTGTTTGATATATTTATTGTTCATTTAGTAAAATATTTGTTTCTCTTAATGTTTTGACTGGACTAATTGGACGACAAAAGCGTTTCAGTAATGTTAAGGGATTCAACCACCTTGGTGTTTTAAGAAATACATGTTTTTTATGAATATCTTTTCTCAAAAATTACTCAGCTGATTTGGATTGAGTTTTCAGGCTTTGATGTGGATTCACAGGTGTACTAATTTTTTTAATTAATTTATTTTCTCTGAAGTTGCTGTTAAAGTTTGAAGTCAATCCGGTAATAATTGACACGTCAATTTGAAAAGAATTGTTTCGAGAAAAACGAATTTTTTAAAACTTTTGTTCTGTACAAAAATTGTAAACTGTTAATTTTATAATAAAGAACGCTTATAGCATATAATATTTCTTGAAATCTGTGATATTTCTTCAACAGTACTGAATATCATCATAGATATCTCCTATCTTTTTACCAAAAGTACCAAGAGCTCTCGTATTTCTCAGGAAAAACATCATTCTTTCTGTTATCAGATGATATATATCTGACTCATATACACTACCAGAATAACACTAAATTTAAGCACATGATTTTGTAACTTGGTATCAGGTGTTTATTTTCTGCGTATAACGGTTACTAATAGTATTTTGGGAAAATATAATGAATTTATAGCGACTAAACTAAGAAATGCGTAGTACTTAAGGCTGTCTCGACTAGCTTTTTAGAATATTATTCGTGAATTATTGTGTTCGCCATATCATATAAGCGAATAAAAAATGATTTAAAAACACGTTACTAGTAAATATAAGCCTTTAAATTATGATTCAGAATTATTGTTAATTTGATTAGTAAGATAAACTTCCCACACTATATATATTTTGTTTTGATTATTTGTAACTGCAACTATCTTGAATGTAAAGCAGACATATTTAAGTTACTATTTTTCAGTAGTATGGATAAGAAATGTTGAAGTTTATAATCCTATATGAAATATATTTAACATCAATTTGTATTTATCATGTTACGTTACTATTGTCATTATATGTATCTCTGATTTTGAAAGTGGGATTCTATACATTTCATAGCTGTTTTGCTATTTTTCAATTGAATTAGTAAATTTTTATTGATAGTCAATTTTGACAAAGCCTACAGATCATTTATTATTGTCTTCATCAAATTTTTTTTTGATAAATTGGTACATGCTTTTAAAAACATGTATCAATTAATAATATTAATGTCTAGATTTCTTATGTAAATTCATCAAAATACCTTGGCATTACATTAGATTTCATTGGAATCTTTATATTAAAGAGTTACTTGAATAATTATTTGTCAACGGAAATCCTAAGAGATTGAAGCTTTTTTAATCACATTGTAACACTAGTTTTCACATGTTATAAGGATTATTAGTTTTGAGGGATTTCTTGATGATTCAAAGGTTCAATCTAAAAATGACGTTTAAAATGGTGGTTTCTTTCGTCTTATGTTCTATTTCTTTATTTTTGAAAATATTTCTGTCGACCACTGTTTTCTTTGATAGCTTTATTGGATCACAAGTTGGATTTAAAACGCCTAAGAACCTTCAGCAGCACTTTTTGCCTTAATTAAATGGTAGTCCAACATAATGACAAAGTAAATGGTAAATCCTTTAAAATTAACTCCCAGTTTTTAGCATACATTTAAAAAGAGATTAAAGCCTTCAAAAATAGAATGTTCGATTAAAATATATATGACATTAATCTTTCGACCATATGCTTTAATTTAATCAAGACATGATGGAGAAGAGAGAATGTTTTCTTTACGTACTTGTATTACTATTACTATCTTCATTATAATTGTTGAAAATTAATGAATCACCCAAAGCGTCATCTTAACGTTTCAATTATAATAATGCTTAATTTAATTGGCAATTACAATTCTAATTATTCGTGTTTCTTACACTATAGCCTTCGGTAGATTTGTTTCTGGTATACAATTATGTTCGCTCGCTGCTTTCTTACCACTTGTTTTCTGTTCGTTCGCGTTTTCATTTTGTGTCGTCCTCGATAACTTCATTAGTACACATCGGGTTTGAGCGTCATATACAATTATTCTATTAAGGAAGTTGGTTTTAGCGTATTTGAATACACGTGAAAGGTATTTTATGTGCTTTTTATGGTCCATTAATAACATTTGCGTAATGATAACAGGTCAAGTTATGAAAATGTCAATATTGTCGTGAAAGCAGATGATTAATATATTCGAGATGAGAAGTCATTTAAGCTCTATTTGCGAAATATTACTTTTTATATTTTGGTTAAGTAATTTCCCTGATATTTTGCAAGTTACGCCTTCCAGCTATTTTAAAGAAAATTGGGAATTCTTAGTTTTTATATATAAATATATTATTACTAGTCGTTGCTGACTAACTTAACAATTTGTCTCTACAGTGACTTAATACTAGGCATTTATCTAAGAAGATCCATTGATCCTTACTCTAATAAATAAATTTAGTGGCACTTTTCAGTGTTTTTACCATTTAAGAGTTGCAGCATGTTGGTGTTAACATGGGAGTAAAGTCTTTCGTCATGTCTTGTTGAGAATTTCTTAATTTCCTCTTCTAAAATTGAAATACCAAACTCTGAACTTCTCAGGATTTTGCTCTGAAATACTGTCGTTATGTTGATATTGCTTCTCGCAGAACATCCCCATAACTGAATTCATCCATATAGGTTTCACTATTTGCTTATACAGCGGCAACTTATTATGCAAGTATAATGTAGATTTTCTTCCAAATAACCAAAATTTTTTTTGTATTTTCTGTTTTTTTATGCGCTTCTGAAATTTTGGATTATGGGTAATTTTGAAAAGTGATTCCATAACACTTTAACACACCATTTACTATTTCTGAAAAATATGTTTTTTTCTGCACGATTGGAATAGAGTACTTTTTCCATTTTAAGATTTAAAATGGTGTCAAAACGCTCAATGGTATCATATGATATCGGTATACACTCAGAAAAACAACAGGATACATTGCTCCTCATCTCCTCATTTGGCGCATGCTCATATTGGCTCCATTTAATTTTAAAACAGAGAATCCTAGATTGGCGCATTCGTATATACAGCTTTATTTAAACCATAAAAAAACATTACCATAAAAAAAGACCAAAATCGTTTAAATCAAGACAGTCAATATAGTTAAATCCAAATGAAAAAACCACCACTATATATAAAAGTCTCCAAATACTATTCTTGATCCACAAACCCTATTAATGAATTGACTACCTCGAGCTTTCGATTAACATATTGTACATTTACTAGCCTAAAACGAATGGATGATCGTACTTTAAAGGTCAAACACATCTCAGTCAATACATCATTATATTTGCAAAAAAATAATTTATTTACCTATTCTCTTATAAAATAATGCATAGTATTTTGCTTGTCATTAGATCATTAGGGTGTCGTTGATAGTTTTATATTTTGTTTATTTGTTCCAGGTCTACTTTTGTTATCAAATTTACTGTTATATTTTAGCAAAATGCTATCTAATTTCTTCTCTGATTCTCTTAAATTCACATTCTTCGACTTTTACTCTCAACAAATTTTAGCTACATCTTAGCTATAAAATAAAATTTAAATCATTACTGAAATATATTATGTTTAAAATAAATGTCTACTTATTACCAGTTACGACAGTTTTTGCTACTATTCTTGATGAACAAACTTCATTAATGACCTGACTACTTCCAACACAACAAGAATCATTTTCTTCTCTGTTCTTGTTACCGTTAAATTTTGGCATATACCTATTCCAGGTCGCTGAAAATGATGTGTTATAAATTTGGCAGCTAAAATTCCCACTATAAATAAATTTGATGCTGTTTGGATTTTATAACTTTTTAAAATTTAACCTTACTTTCTACACTTACCCTTGTTCTTCCATATTTTAAAACTAATGTATGTTAGACCACCAAGAATAATACAACAATTTAATTTAACACAAAAGCTAAATATTCTAGTTTTTTTTGTTGTTTTGATCTGATCGACTCTACCGATCGAATGAAAAAGAATGGCCATTAGAAAAAGAAGACAATATAGTTTCATATAGTTTATTCCTCTCTGTAGTTTATTCTACGCAGGAGACTACGCATGCGCCAAATCCGGAGATATTTGTGGAGTAACGTATCCTAAAATACGACAAATATCTATAAATCTAATCTAATAGATAATACTAAATTATTTGACATCTAGTCGCATAGCTAGTTGTGGAGCAATATATCCTGTAAACAAAGAAGCTGGACGCGAAAGTTTCGGAAGCATATATATATATATATATATATATATATATATATATATATATATATTATATTATATATATATATTATATTATATATATATATTATAACATCAGTGGCTACCTCTGCTCATTGGAATATATTCTACATATATTTATTAAGTAAATTATCAATATCCACCTAAATTCGTCGAAAGTCGAAATCTATTCCTAACAATGATTGATAAAGATTTTTTTAATCGATGATCTTACAATTCACTGATGACACTCATCACTCATCTATTATTCTTGTATTACGTCTTGAATAAACTTATTATTTTCTTATAATTATATCATATTATATTATAAACTTATTCTTAAATACTTGATATAAGAAAGTTTTTAATTCAAATCAATTCTAAAGATTCTTTAATCAATATTAAGTAATTCTCATGTATTCCTGACGTTAATAGTGATGCTAACTGTTTTCGTATTAGTTTTCGTTTTCTATTCGTAATATTTGGGGGACGCCGCCTTATATTGTAATACAAATACATTTATTATTGAAACAGTGAAAGTGTAAATTAAAGGCTTCAGTATTCGTATTCAGGTGGTTACCGGTATTGTCGACTTTCTTTTCCGTGATCGGAATCGAACCGATTTGCTTTCTCTTTAATTCATCTTTTTTTTGGTTAAATTTTAAATTAATTGTTGTTTTGTGTTTTCATTGATTTGAATTGTGTTAAGAGGAGATCTTCCTTAAAAGCAATTTTATTTATATTATAGACCTGTAAATTAGTTTTAAAGGTTTTTGTGAATTGTGAAAAATCATTGTAATGTATCTTATTCAAAGTATTGTTCATAGATAGCCTCTACATCTTTCTTTTAGGCAGTTTATGGATTAACCTCTTAACTGAAAAGCTGTTCAGACAGGTCACGATTCATATGTCGGAACAAGTAGTATTCAGAAGTAGCAAGGTCTGGAGAATACGGAGACTGGGGTAACACTTCCTATTTTAATGTTTCCACATATGTTTCCACCGGTTTTGTTACATGTGGTCGAGCGTTGCGATGCTAAAGAATAATGTTGTTGGGCGTTTGCTCTTATTCTGACCATTTTTCGCATAATGCTTGATTGAAACGAATCAATTACAATCGATAGCGATATCCCATTGATGGTAATGCCTTCAAATCCTCGTCCTCAATTTTGTTTTGGTTGTTCAGAACGCTTTGTGTCTTCGGTCTCAAAATTACTACTTTTAAAACTTCGAAACTAGTATTCACATGTTGAAATCGATGGAGCATGGTCATAATGAATGTAAAATTTCTCACAAATGCGATTTACTCAATGCAATACAATTGTAGTCATCTTCAACGTACTGAAAAAGTGTTTTATTCACACTTCGACGATATGACATACTGAAGGGTGAACTGGCTAATGCATAGTAACATCATGTGTTTTAAATCATTTAAAATTACTGATACATAGGTGGTACACCACTATAATCAAAAACAGTTTATATTATTGATTCATTCTTTGAATTTCTTTTTATATAATAGTCTTTCGATTTTTGTCATGTTGTTCGCCTGGGAACCTCAACTTAAATCAATATCTTCTCAGCGGTGTTTCGTAGGTTCAATTAAGAAGATTGGAAAGTGGCATTAGGATTTATTTAGTGATGTGTTATCAATGACACATTTTTCTTTGTCAGCGCAAATTCTTATGCAATATTTTACGCAAGAATTAGAATTAAAATTTCAATTAGTAATACGTTTCGTTTGTCATTTTATTTTCTGATTAGTCATTCATTAACTTAAATAGATTTAGTTATTCCTAGACATTTTATTAGGTGGTGTGAATAATAATTTGACTGGAATTTTGGGTGTCAAAATAATATTAAACAATGGAGCGAAAGCACATTCACATTCGATTTTGACTTATAAAATAATTTTGTAAATAGACATAGATGATTTTTAGGTCTATTATACTACCGCTATGTAAAAAAGAGGCTTGATTCAGTTTTTCTAAAGGTGGCACTACTGTATCTACTCTATGCTACTGAGATTCCAACAACAAAACAAACAGTATTTGGAACATTTGCCTACAACCTAGTTATCACGGCAAAAGATGTATCTTTCTCCAAGGCTGTAGAAAAACTACAAGTAGATCTACAAAGGGACTAGAGACTGGAAAATACAGCTTTATAGCTCCAAATCTGTCCTTGTTAATTTTCCATTGCGGCGAAATGACAAAAACCTGCTTATATCACTTAATGGATGCCCAATTCTTTAAACAGAATCAACTAAATACCTCTAAATACATCTCGATGGTAGGTTAACAAGATCAGACTCAAAGTCAAGCAACTGTACTAGTTTGTCGGAAGATACTCTCAACTTGACCCAAAATCAAAGAGGTTTATTTGTCAGTTAATCATAAAGCCAATTTAGACCTATGGGGTTGCATGGACTAAAACTTCAAACCAACTAGTTATCTAACAGCCCCAAAACGAAGCGTTACAATTAATTACCAATGCTTATCGTTAGATAACTGACGAAGAACTGCACTTTTTTTTTTGGCCTGGAACCGGGTAGGGGAATCCTGTTACGGATACCTGGTCGGGAAGACCCGCAAGAGTAAGCGAGTTGGACTGGTTATGTGGAGGCTGCCTCTGGGCTACCCACTAAACCCCACCCTATCAGCTGATCCAGTGACCCTAACTGATACTTTTTACTGTTAGTAAGGAGGGTGCTCTTAACCGGTAACACCGTTAAGAGGCACAAGGGCCAGGCAAGGACGTGGCGTCGTTATCACACCACGCAGCTTGCGGTACATGAGTTTAGGAGTTAGAGCATGACGGGGTGGTGTCGGCTGTGATAGAATAAGGCTACGAAGAGCCGAATGAGTTATTGGCCTAAAATATCGGCCAGCTCAGTAATACATCTATTGTCCGAGAGACGAAGAGTGGAGAAATATCTCGAGTAAACCTCGGATATAAAATCATGAACTTGGGGGACGTCTGTTTCTCTATGAATTTGATTGTTCCTGACGAACCATGGGGCATTGATAATTCTCCTGAGAATTTTGTTTTGAAACACTTGGAGACGTTCCACCTGGCTAGGTGAAAAGAACTGCACGATGACCTCGAAGTCAAATGGGTATATGAAGTGATCCAAGATTTCGCCTTGAAATATGAAATAAGTTTGCTAGATTACAGCAACGTGGAAGAAATACAGCTATCACACGAACTTGTTTAGTCTATTCTTAACTTTAGCTTAAGTAATTTAGTTTTATTTTAATTTGGGACTACTTTAATTTGGATTTATTGATGTATTAATCCCGTACTCGCCTTGCCTGAGTATTAAAGTAAGTACAAGACAACAGTAGTAATAAATTAATTTGTATATTAAGATTGTACTAACATAACATATCTAATGGAAGATGTAATTAATTAAAAAAAAAGGTTTTCAAAAAAATCTCAGGTTCTTTAGTGGTGAAGTTACGATTATTTTCGGAAAATTAGCAAAGATAAATACCGAGTATATATCTTGGATTAGTATTTGAAATTTATACGAATAAAAATTGCTTTGAAAAACATTTTAAAAAATCAAAATAGCTTTTCTCCCAAGCCGTTATAACTTATCTTCGGTTGAATTTGTCCGAAACCGTTAAAAAGCAGATTTATTTGCCGGTTTTGTTGGTACAATCGTTACGTGTGTATCCAGCTAATATCCAATTGATCGCCGGTTTCTTAGAAACGACGAGTTAATTTTATCGGCGTCGGCTCCATAACGCGAGGCCTTGGAAGAATATGAGACCTTGGTTAGAAATGCAAAAATACAGGTGATTAATACGTAGCCGGCATTAATAGATGGCCATAGTTGGACGTATTTTTGTTCTTCAAATACGAACGGATAATAATACGTTTCTTTTATGGTACTGGCTAAAGGTAATTGTTAATTGTCACGTAGGACAATGAATTGACATGAATGCAATTAAAGTTATTAGACGAGAAATCCCATTGCTGTCCGTTTACTTACCGACGTACAATTACGGATAATATAAAAGGCGACTTTTGCATTTCCGTCATTTAAAAACTGTAAGCGATTAGAATTGGCTCGGTATAATATCCGACTTAATAGGTAATTAGTTAAAAGAAAGGTGTATTGATTTTAATAACGTTTAAAGAGAATAAAAAAAGGATTATGCTATAAGTATATCCCATATACAGAAAAATAAATCGATTAATATACTTACTGAGATAATATCGGATATAATCTTGTCTAATTAAGATTAAATTACTGACTTAAAGCTTAAGAAATACATTAACGGGTGCTCTTAAATTAATTTTTAATTTTTTTTTCGTTTTCTTCAAGCTTTTCCTTATATTTCTATTTCAAGCATTAGGTACTCGCATGTGTTCTAGTCTTTTTATTCATTTTAAAAGGGCTGTTATTGAGAGGAATTGGTACAGTTTTTGTTATTCAAAATATTTTCTATATTTTTGTGCAACCTTTGTTCTCTATCTGCAAACATGGGCGAAAGAACAATGCTGGTTTGATGGCGGCCCAATCATCGATTCCTTTTTCGTACTTCCTCAGCATTTTTTGAGTCAATTCGTGTGCTAGCCATTTTTATAAGTGTAATAAATAGTGTTGTAAATGTAAATTTAATGAGTGTTGAATTACGACTTTATAGTCCTTTTAATAAAACAGCCAATGCACGTCATAGATGACGTCGAATATACTCTCAATTGCGGTTTGTAAAAATCTAACATTCGTTTGAAAGTCGAAGTGGATTTTCCTTTTCATTTAACCGTAGCTGAAAAGAGACTGAGAGATATGTCAGATGCAATCGAATGAATTTAATTTGTGTTGGTACCGGTCGACCCTGTTGTCAGATGTCCACAAAAACAAACCGGCAAAGTTTGTCAATCGAAGAATAGACTATAATATACTTACATGAGGAGCAATATTTAAAAGATACATAACCTAAAATAGACACTTTATAATTAAAATTCGAATTAAATGAGATTTTTTCTGAATGCTACTAGCGAGATTCTATTCATTGAAGGTATTTTTTTTCATTTCAATAATAGCGAAAACATATACATCCAGGATTTTACTATTCAATTCAAATTTTGACATTTACAAGTACGAACCGAAAACCATTACGTGATAGTATTTTTTATTGGTTATTTATTATTTTATTGATATTCGAACAACCCGGATAAGGCAACAAAAAATAATTTCACTAAAATATATGCATAAAAATGAAATGTTTTAAAAATATTGCTGATTATTATTAATAACACAAACTACACTAATGGAATCATAATCAATCATAACTTAGCGACTAGTTTTATTGATTAATTGATATTGTCTTTAGAATAGTCTTGTGTAATTGTGAATATACGCGAGATGTAAGGTTGGCGAAAAAGTATTTTCGGATTTTCCTAATAGATTGTTTTAAAGTCGCCTATATCTAGTAATATTTATTCAATGAAGCCATACTATACCGTGTTTGGAAGGTGACGATATATGGAACATTCAAGCTTGAAGCTCGGTTCTGTTTTTCACCCAGACATCTCAGAAATTTTATAGTGAGGAATCAGCGGTGTAACAAGGATCGACTGGATGAAGAAGTGAATAAATAAGAGAAGACAGGATACCTTACTCCTCAGTCATCTCCGAATTTGGTTCATGCACATATTGAGTTCCATTTTAAAAGTGTGTGTGTGTGTAGGTAAATAAAAATGGTAAAATTTTGTAAAGAACACATTTCATTTAGAAAAGTATTGAATAAAACAAAATCATAAAAATATAATTAATGTGTCCAGCCATTCTATTTTTATACGTAAATATACACAAATTTGATAAATAATTGATTTAATGTTGAAACTATATATAAGGGGGGAAATTAACATTAAAAATTTTTTGAAATAACACATTTTTTTAAAAAAAGTTAATGAATAAAATGAAACAATAAAAATAATTTCTACATGCCTTTCTGTTTTTACAAAAACACCATATTTACATTAATTTACATATTTGAACAATTAACAAGATCTCCAAGAACCATTTGAATAAACATTACCATAAAAGAGACCAAAATCGTTTAGACCAGCCAATATAGTTAAAAACCAAATGAAAAAGCCACCACTATACATGAAAACATTGAAATTCCCCTAAAAATCGATTAATCGATTAACGTATTGTACATTTACTGGCCTAAAACTAATGGATGACCATGTTTTTAAGCTTAAGCTCAAAGAAATCGCAGTCAATACATCATAATTTTTAGAAAACAATAATTTATTTACTTATACTTTTATATAATTATACATTGTATTTTCCTCGTTATTAGATCATTAGGGTGTCGCTGATAGTTTATTATTTTGTTTATTTGATCCAGGTCTACTTCTGTTAGCAAATTTAATTATTTCATAGTATCACTGCACACTGTTCTTATATCTTAGCAAAATGCTGTCTAATTTCTTCTTCTCTGAATTTCACATTCTTCGACTTTCACTCTCAACAAATTACATCTTACTTATAAAATAAAATTTAAATGATTACTAAAAATATATTGTTTAAAATAAATGTCCAATTATTACCAGTTACTACAGTTTTTGGTACTAATCTTGATGCACAAACCTCATTATGACTTGACTACTTCCAACACAATAAGAATGATTTTCTTCTCTGTTCTTGTTATCATTAAACTTTGGCATATGTTGATACCTATTCGATGTCGTTAAAAATGATGTGTTAAAGTTTGGCAGCTAACCTTCCCACTATAAATAACATTGATGCTGTTTGGATTTCATAACTTTTAAAAATATAACCTTACATTCTGCACTCTCGTTCTTCCATATTTTGAAACCAATGTATGTTAAACCACCAAGAATAACACAATACTTTAATTATTATTACTATAGAATTGTTACTATAACACAAAATCTAAATATCCTAGATTTTTGTTGTTGTTTTTATTTAACCTAGTGTACCGATCGACTAGAAAAGAATCGAAAGAATAAACCGTATTGTTTTCCTTATCTTAAGATGGTTGCAAGCTTTAACGTTACTAACAATAATTAACAATTTTAAGTCTTATTAATTATATAGTACATTATTTTAGTTTTCTCCCTTGGTAATCTACAGTATACTGGTTATTGCCATCAGAAAATATATTTGCGTAATTTAAATTCAAATTCAAAGATTTACTAATAAATAATAATTAATAGTAGGCTTATTGGGATAGTGGTGAAAGTGATTGGTGAGGAAAGTGAGGAAATCCATTTTTCTATATTGCTGGTTCCTTGGGTGTTCCCTTTAATTTTGTGATTGTTTATGTGCAAGAGTGTTAAATTTGCGAAAGTTTCAGTAACCGGGCTCTGAGGTGGTCTTTAAGTTCGTCATCATCTCCATTAATATCGAAGACTGTTGTGAGTGGCTACGTTAAATATTATTAACAGTTCATTTAAATCTTACTGTATATTTCGTATTGTAACTATTGTTCTGTTAGACTATTGGATTACTAATCGTTTAAATGTTTTAGTGCAACCTCATAAATATATCTTAGCATAAGTATCTAGTTTTAAATTTTATTTGGTCAAATAAGACTATATATTAATAATGTGCATTTCTAAATGATTATTATGAACTTGAATGAAAATTGAAAAAGTAATGGTTATTAAAATGTTATACAGATCCTGTACACGCCTTTTTACCTTGCAAAAAAATCGCACGAATATTACACCTTCTTTATGATTTGCATGCAATACGTTGACCTTATCAGTCAAGTTTTGTTTAGCTATCAATATAATATTAAGAAACGTCATGTTTTCTATTTTTAGTTCAGTTGGTTTATATTTCGTTACGTATTTAATAAATAATTAAAAGTAACAATATAATTCCTTATATAAGTATAACTAACATGTTTAACATTGTTGATGGGGGCTATAAAATTAAAATTAAAGTTTTTTCTTATAAGGTGTTATGAAATAAAAGGTTGGATTTAGCATGAGAATGGTTAATAAAATATATTGGTACTGTAGACGCCCTTCCAAGTAGCAAAAAAACATTCTACACCTTTAGATCTTGCTTATTGTAAATCAACAGCTACTTAAAAATATGAATAATTAATCGATATTTTGTTTCTTTATGTAGGAAAAAGTCGATTAACTTTAAAAGTCAAAATGTTGTCAGTGATTTATGTGAAAATATAACTTAAAAAATTAAGGATATTAAAGTTCCTTTAGTAGTAGCAATAAATCAACTTTAAATCTCAACGTAAATTATGTTGTACTAAAATATGTACCAACTACCAGAACACATATTGTCTATAATCAATAGGATTAATTATTGATTCATGTTTAGTTTTAATGTTTAGGGGTTTCAAGTAAACCGAGAAACCGAGAAAAAAGTAGAATTGTGTATCGTCTAGAAGGTCGATTATTAATAAGTACGAAACCAGGGCTATACCTAAAAATGAATTTTATTCTATAATAAAAATGGAAGTCTGATTGCATGGATTATAATGCATATGAACTAAATGGTAATCAGACCAAATATATATATATCTAGTTGTAAGCTGAGAGAAATCTACTAGTACGAAGATCACTATTTATATTTCGGGAATAGGAAAAAACAAATAGTTAAGCTGCGATATATTTTTATTGTTTTTCAAAGTACTCGAAACGATGATCGATACATTTTTGCATACGCTTAAACCAATTTTCAAAGCATTTATTCGATTCCGAATGAGGTATTTTCAAAACATGATTTTTGAACACTTTAATAGCTTTTTCGGGCGATGAGAATCGTTGACCACACGGTTTATTCTTCACGGATGGGAACAAAAGGAAGTTATTGGGTGCCAAATCAGGGCTGTACGGCGGATAATCCATCAATTCGATGTTTTGAGTGCTCAAATAGTCTCCTGTTTGACGAAACTCGTCGAACAGCGTACTACGACCACGATTTGAATTCACTAAACCAGCGATACACGGTGGTTTTTAAAATTAAGTTGATTGATGCACTCTTGTTTTGATAATCCACGTCGAAAATCGTGGAAAATAAGAAATTATCGCACGAAAATGTTCACGATTCAGTTCTATTTTTTGCCGACGAAACTTTCAATTAAATATAAATATATAATAGTACGTATATCGTCAAAAATGTTAAACTTTACGATGGAACCATCAGAATGTGAGACAACAGTGTTATTGAAATATAAATGTAGTGTCCCTTGTAGTGTAGGTGAGCTAGACATGCTTCTGTAATCTTCTTTGTATTTAAGATGGTTAAATTTTTTGTTCAACAGTTTTACTTGGTTTGTAAAATAATGGAGGTATCATAGTGTCTGCGTGAAATGACATTACTGGTAAAAAGTTGAAGGACTGATGATTATATAAATACACCGTAATGTCAAAATGTTGTCAATGCGGATACTTAAATGTCAGGTGATACACCGGACAATGTTTTTTTGTGTTTACAATTGCATGGTTCTGCATACATATACCTACATGGTCCTGGCTTAAATAGTCTTATCATGCGAAAATGTATTCGGCATTTATTCTGCTTATTTAAATAGAGTCATTAATATTAGTCACATCGATGGCCTTGACGCGTCTCATATTAATCACCTCCAGGACATTTATTGGTGTACTGCCATAGGTAATAATAAAATATTTACCTCATTGTATGACGTTTTTGCGTCGTTAATACCTAATAAAATTACAGAGCGGTGAAATGGTAACTTGCATCATTTTAATTTCAAATCCATTGGATATAGTCGGTAATTATAAAACACGGAAATAGACATTTTCTTGGTATTTAGAAACCTCAACTTTGCATTATTGCGAGCCTAATATTAATCGAATGAGAAATAATTGATTTACTTTATTTTTATTTTTATTAAAATATTTTATCAACCATTTGTTTTTATGCATACGAAATTCCTTTTTGTCTCTTATTGGAAAGTTCAAGTTATTATGTGCATTGTGATTCATTTTTGATGTTCGCATATCCTCAATTGTTTACATACTATTTATTAATTTTTACACAATAAAGTTACCAATATTTATTAATTTTTTATAAAGCATATTATTATACTTAAGGTAAACTTAATTAACTAGTTATACAGTACGATTTACAATAGCTTGCCTGATGGAGAAGATAAAGGCATAATAAAAACATTGTTCAGTCACTACGTATACCGTCTATTTATAACAATCAGTGTATTATAGAGGAAATAACAGGAAACGTTTATATTAAATTAGAGGTATATTTTGAGGAAGAAGACTGAAATGATTATTATCATAATAACCTGAAGAATACGAAAGTTAGGCTATTGACTTATGGAGAGTATCGTAACTGAGAACAATATTTTAAACATTTTTGCAAGTGACTAATGAATAAAAACCGAGAATCGTAGACATATGACCCCTGTTCTGAGAAGTTTGTGCAAAATTACCGTCTTTTACTTTTTTAAAGTATGTGGAATGAATGATCAATGACATTTTGCTAGAAAAAAGTGCTTAAATGAAACTTAGTCACAATTCTAAGAATAATAACCATATTTTTAACTGAGGAATTTTTATCTGTTCATTTCTTTTCCGTTTTGCAAAGAAGCGCTTGATTCCGTATCTGTTTTAAATTTTGGGACACTATTTGTAAAGTACTCGTTCGTCCAGTTCTGATTTACATTAATACGCAACTATTAGTTTTATAACTATGCAAAAATAATATTTTTACATAATAGGAACAATTTTCTCTTAAGAATGGAGAACGAACGTAACTAATGTTACTTAAAATATGACCAGGCGTAACATTTACAATTCTGTAGTCTATTCGCAGTCACTGTGTTACGAATGTTAATGTCTTATTTTACATAATTTAGAAATACTTTAATATGATGAAAATATATGATGTTATAACATATTCAGTGCCGTATTTCGAAGAATCGTATTTACTCCATATATTAATACAGTATACTATTAATATAGTATACAGTATGCGTATTGGCCTGTTAGGAAATGATATACATCAGACTTTTTGAAGATAATACGAATGTATTCTTTTGATAAAACCCTTATTATTTTTAATTTCTTCAAAGTAATCTTCTTGGGCATCAACTCATGTTTTTTCCATCGATAAATATATTTTTCCGAATAAAAAGGAATCAGTTGGTGTTAAATGAGAAGGTTATATTAAAGTTGAATAATAATTTGCTAGTGCCAATCATCTGCAAAACCCGTCAGTACTAGCGATGTCGCTCGCTGAGAAAAATATCAGTATAATGATATTTAAAAAATATTGATATATCAGCTTAGATATTTTAGAAAAAATATTTATGTCGATACAAAATAACAGATTGAATAACAATTGAAAAGATCCTCGACCTGACACATAGATGGCGCTACTAGAATTACATCCATATGTTAGCACTAACCCTCAAAAGATACGTGTATAAATTGGACAGCTGTCGGATCATTAGTTTGTGAATTATAGCATTTTGAATGAAGCAACTTTCGTTATTGTGGAACAAATGGATAAAAAGAATTTCGCGTGTTGATAAAATATTGCTTTTGAAGGAAAAAAATACAGTTGAAGCAAAAACTTGGCTTGATGCTGAGTTTTGGGACACTGCCCCAGGAAAATCAACCATCAAGGATTGGTATGCTAAGTTTAGACGTGGTGAAATGAGCACCGAAGACGGTGAACGCAGTGTACGCCCAAAAGAGGTTACCGACGAAAACATTTAAATAATCCATAAAATGATTTTGAATGATCGGAAATTGAATGAAATAGCAGACACTCTAAAGATATTAACTGAACGTGTATATCATATCATTCACGAATATTTGAGAAACAACAACAACGACAAATTGATGATTCGGAGCAGTGCTTGAAGATGGTTAAGCATACTAAACCGGACTTTTTGCGTCGATATGTGACATTTCACTCCGCAGTTCAATCGATAGTCATCCGAATGGACTGCACACGATAAACCCGCTCCGAAACGTGGGAAAACGCAACAGTCGGCTGGCAAGGTTATGGCGTCTGTATTTTGGGATGCGCATGGAATAATTTTCATTGACTACCTTGAAAAAGGAAGGACCATCAACAGCGACTATTACATAGCGTTAGTGTACCGTTTGAGGGACGAAATCGCCGAAAAACGGCCGCATTTGATGAACAAGAAAGTGCTGCTTTATCAAGACAATGCACCGCATCACAAGTCAGTGAAAACGATGGCAAAAATCCATGAATTGGGCTTCGAATTGCTTCGTCATCCACCGTATTCTCCAGATCTGACCCTCAGCGACTATTTCCTGTTCTCAGATCTCAAAATCTCAGTTCTGGGACGAAATTTTCGTCGAATGAAGCAAAGGACAAATCGTTCTACAAAAATCGAAAACTTGAAGGGTCGCTATAATCAGTTTACCAGCCTTGAAGGGAATTATGTTGAATAAAAAAAACTGATTTTGCCAAAAAAATGTGTTTTACTATGGTAGGTCGGGTACATTTCAATTGACCTGTTAATATCGTTATCAGACTTTTATATAAACATTTAAGCACCAAACGTTTTAATAAATCTTTAACATTAAGTATCAAATACTTCATCTTAAGGTGAAAAATATGGATAATTTATTTCTAAATATCGAAAAATATTGGTCAACAAACCTATCAATATATCGACATGTCTAGCCAGTACTAAACTTCAAACATTTCCATACACCTAAAGTATGTTTTTATTAATTATTCGAATTGTAGAGAGAATTGTTTATTATTGATTTTTCATTTCTTGGACTATCTTTGTGATTACATTTATCTGCGTATTTGCATTATGACTTCATGTGCTTTATTAGTGAATTTTATTGAATCCGCTTTGTGATTCTTTAATTAACCCTTAAATATGTACATTAAGATTGAACAATCCTTTCAGACAATATTTTAACATTCAATTAGATTGTTATTAAATGTGTTTTGGAGATATTCAATTTAATTTCCATTAATTTCAATGAAGATCTCGATTGATCTATAGTGGATTCATTTGTTCATTCATTTTTGATGGTATTTTAGTGCATTTCAGTGCTTCATTAAGGGGACGTTTTAATCTAATTTTTTTTGGAACGATTTATTAATTTATAAAAATAAGTTCAGTAGTCTCGAAAAAAAGAACTGTGAAGTTTCTAGACGCTCCGTCATGACCGAAAATAATTAAAATTTTAAATAATTAAGGTTTGAGCTTTGAAAACCTGAATGGATTTTTGAAATTTCTGGACTGGAATATCCCCTTAATGGTTATTGTTGCCTCAGATAAAAATGTGAGGACTGATATTAAAAACTCATTGGCGTATTAGATAATAAAATATGATTATTGCTAAACCATACTTCATATAAATTGAAATAAAATGATTCTAATTAATTTGTTTAATCAATTTAACTAAAAACAGAAGGTATTAACTTTTCAAGAATATGCATGATTGTATATAACCTGCTATATTTGCTAATGTTAGTGAGTTCGGAATTATAGAGGAGCATAATTAAATTCCCCGAATTATAAACAAACGAGTTTTTATACAGAAGTTTCTTTCGCTGTTTAAAGTGGAGTTGTTTCAGGTAATCGATGATTTGTTAATTCATCTCGAATCATCATAATAAATTGGCTACGTGGCGTTGTGGTTTTTTTCTCGAGCTACACTTGCAGACGCATTAGGATGATTTATCAAGATATTTGACGTTGACGCTGATTGTTCTAACTGTTAAAGTTCCCCGACTTGATGTTTTTCGCATCGGCCGGCACAGAATCGAAATGTCATTTGTAAAACGTTGATGGACGTGTGCTGCTCTCTCCATTGTCGGTCAGAGCACCGTTTCCGTTTTTTGTTGCCTCTCGTTCACTTTTCAATCGACTGGCACGACCATTCGGTTTTCATTGTCAGCGTTTCAAACTCTGATTTATTTTTGTACCGATTTTGAACTTGGGCGTGTGGTACGGATGTCGTCATACTTTCGCCTTCTTGTTTCTGTTGTTTACCTGTTCGGTTTTCAAGTGCATTTTTTCTGACGTCCTATTGGTTACTTCGAGTTCGTGAAATTGGTTTGAAGGTTTTTCGTTTTTTAAACGTGGTTAATATCATGGAAGTATTAGTTGTGTGAAAAAGTAATCCACGATTTTAACTTTAGAGTATAAAACATCATCAAGTTTCTTCGTAATAAATTTCTAAATTTTTGCAATATTTGATAACTTATGTAACTTATATATATAACTTATATACATATATATATACTATATATATATATATATATATATATATATATATTGTATAATATATATATATATATATATATATATATATATATATATATTGTATAATATATATATATATATATATATATATATAAAAGATATATATATATATATATATATATATATATAATATATATATAAGATATATATATAGTATATAAATATGTATATAAGTTATATATATAAGTTACATAAGTTATGAAATATTGCAAAAATTTAGAAATTTATTACGAAGAAACTTGATGATGTTTTATACTCTAAAGTTAAAATCGTGGATTACTTTTTCACAAAACTAATACTTCCACGATATTACAGTTTTTACAGTAAGTTGACAGTATTTGCGTTCTATATAAAAGATATATTTATATACTATATATATATATCTTATATATATATTTTATATATATATATATATATATATATATATATATATATATATATATATATATCTTTTATATATATATATATATATATATATATATATATATATATATCGATAATGTTATATAAATTAGAAAACGGTTTAGAACACAAATACTGTCAACTTACTGTAAAAACTGTTTTACACAAGAAAATAATAGCTTGAAATTGTTAAACGGCGATACAAAGCAACACTGACAGTTTGTATATATTAGAAAACAGACCAAACCTATCTCACTCATTCACAATTGAGCCAGTCTTGAAACAGTTGGCCTGTACCTTTGTCCGCCAGTTCGCCTTTGAAGATCGTTCAACGTTCAACAGTCAAAACAGATGGCTCTGAACTGCAAGCTTCTATCCAAATTCCACTAAACTATATGAATACACAACAACTCAGTCTGGTGCCTTACACCTTGAACTGTGATGCATGTGTCAGGAATCCACGGACTGGTGGTGTTTTTCAAAGCTTGAGAATAACTTACCCCCTTTATAATCCACCTTTTGTGATCTTACAGCTTCAGCTGGTGCACTTTTGCCCGAACTGCTACATCAAGGAATACTTCCAGTAACTGCTGAACGATTGTCAACCCAACGTCAACTTGTCTTGTTTCCTTGATAATTAATTTGATTCCGGTCAATTCAATAAATTCAAAAGCTAACAGCCTAAATGATATCCCCGGATCCTACCAGCTGTGGCAGTTATAAAATGTGAAAAGCTTTAGATCACAAAATCTGTTACTTTATTTTAAAAATAGATAGAATAGAATAGAGAAGATACGAGTTGTCGAACGGCAATACAAAGAGTATTTATTTATTAGAAAACAGACCAAATTCTCTTACCGTGTTTGTTTTATTTTGTTTCTCATTTCTTTTAGTTTTTCACATTTTCATTTACCATAATCGTTCGACCTTTGGTTGTACTCGCCACCATACTTTCTCACTTTCCATCTCTCGCCATTATCTGTTTCTTGAATATGTCTGTCCTATCCTACACTTGTCACTCTCGGTGTATTTCTATGTCCTTTCTATGTATTTACCTGCCATTTTTTATGTTATCCATCTCATTTAGACAGATCCTATCTCTCAACTTTCTATCGTTTTTTAACTAGTAATTCTATCCATATCCTACTCCTTATTTGTCTCATTTCTATTTTAATAGCCCTATACTTTCCCCAAGTCATGCTATATCTCCACTTTCAACGATCTGATCATGTCCAACATTTTTCGTGTTTCTTTTAGTTACTTAATAATTGCAATTGTAAAATGCACAATGTTCTGTTTTCTCCTTGTGTTTATTTCTATTTTTTTTGTAAACATAGTTATAGGTTTGAAGGAAGAATTTCTTGTATTTTTACTATAATTTAAATTATACGTACTGTTCCAAAATAATTTTGGGGTCTTGATAAAGCCTAGATGTATAAATCAGGGCTAAATTAACACTCGTTTGTTTCTTTTAAGAGGTACTGAAGGTGCTTCATCGTTACTACGAGGAAATATTTTTTGTGTGGAAATTTTGTCATTAATATTTTAGCCATAGCAGGGTTTCAAGTACATATTTTTCTTGTAGTTAGTATCTTTATAGTTTTGCGATTTGTTTCAAGCTAACCCCTAATTTGATCGATGGATCATTTGATCCACAACAAACTCAGAAAAGTTGATAAGCTTGTTTTCACTGTAGGAATTGTTTTATTTTATAAACATGTCTGAATCTGAGGCTGCAGATGTTCTCGGCATTTTAAAACCATATATAAGATGAAATTTGATATAAAATGATGCTTAAGTGTATGATAAAAAATATTAGTCTAACAATATAAATAAGTAATAATAAAGTAGTGTGAATGAGTTTTTTAATTCTAAATTTGAAATAATCTAAAAATATAACATAAAATCTATGCTTATTAGCAATAAATGGAAAGCAGATATAGATTCGGTGGATTTTAATTAAGCAGTGTATTATTCTTTTTCCTTTAATAATATTTATGGAAACTAATGTTATATCATGCTATCAATGCGGTATATTTATGTTAGACTGGTGTGATAGGTGAGGCGTTTATATTAGAATACATTTTATTTGAAAGTTTCTTTTGTTTTAAACACTTTATAACTTAATCTTAGTGGGCGTTTTGACGACAGGATAATTTGGTATAAGGACTACAAAGCTTTTGTTGTCGGATTAAAATCTCACTTCATCCATCGCCAGTGAGACTTAATCCGTACCGAGTTTAGATAAACCCTAGTTGCTAAAAAGGCTTTAAAGTGTATTTATAAGACGATCTCCTCCATTATTTGTTATGTTATATAATTCTTCAGGACCATCAATAGTGAAGGTGACGTGGATATGTTTGAGCAAAAGATGTATGAACTAAAATACATTTATACTTTTTCTCAGTTAGAACTACTATTGAAGATAACCTCAAATATGCCATTTAAAAATTCAACTACCCATAGTTTACACTAATTAACGTTAATTTCGAAACAATAATATTTATAAACCGACTGTATCTCTCTTGTATGAGATAAGATTATAATGACCGATAAGCCGGCTCTATTACAAAATTGTTGAAGAAGTGAAAAATACGGGACTGTGTGTTTGCTGGTATGCGATATGCAGGAAACTTTGAATAGGAATTACCGGTTAGTTGAGCCGACACCGCTGTCAACAATGATAAAAGCGACAAACTCGAATGTTTTAGTGGCACGGCCGGATGGGGAAGAGACCATTATAATGAAACTAACGTTATTAAATGTTCGGTGAACATTCAACGGCAATTATTCGCGAAAGGTTAACGAATCTATATCGCTAGAACAGTTACGGGCTCACAAAAGCGTCCCTAACCATTGTATTATCATTGGGCCACATTCTAAAAGGATTTTAACATTTTATCAATGCCACTGAAGTGCACTTATGTTAATAATTTTGTTAGCGTTGTGTGGTAAACATAAGAGTAATCGTTTCTGACTAGAATAACAATTATATTTGTATAATATTAGTGCTAACACACGCAAATTACGATATATTATATAGAAATTATGTTTGTGACTTAATTTTAAAGGATTTGCTTATTTTAAATAATTCTTGAAAACAGGAAAAAAGTTATGTTTCTGTCAATCTGTATATGCCGATTGTACTCCTGTGATAAGATCAATTATTTGAATGATGAGACATCGCGTTATGTTGATTTCATGTAATTATTTTGTGCTGAATTAGTTTTTATAAAGGTTTGTCCATGTTACAAGAGGAAAGGTGATTTATAACTAACTATAACTTCAGATCGATTGTATCCACCAAACCGTTACCTGAGTTGCAGTAACATCGGCATGTTCTTGTAGTTTAAGGTAAAGCTACTGTTATATCAATTTTTATTGTTATTATTGTGTTCTTTTATTATAATTATTTTACTTTGTTATGAACTCTGCAGTTTTATGTTAGGCCAAAAACAAACAATAGAAGTTGTCGATCATCTGGTTCTTCGGTGATGGAATGGAACTAGTTCTTTATTCGTGTTATCGTTTAACATCTGTAAGAGCATGGCTAGGATTTGGACGTACTGGTTAATGAATTCTTGTCATCTTGAGTTCAATGATGGTCTTAGTCATCATGTTGTTTGCTACTTAAATGAGAACATTCGTGTTACGATATTGTGATTGTGTTAAGAGTAATCGTTTCTGATTGGAATAACAATTATATTTGTATAATATTATTGCTAATATACGCTTATTACGATATATTATATAGAAATTATGTTTGTGACTTAATTTTAAAGGATTTCCTATGAAAAATATATGAAATGATTCTTGAAAATAGGATAAAAGTTACGTTTCTGTCAATCTGTATATGCCGATTGTACTCCTGTGATTAAATCAATTATTGGAGTGATGAGGCATCGCGTTATGTTGATTTCATGTAATTATTCTGTGCTGAATTAGTTTTTATAAAGGTTTGTCCATGTTACAAGAGGAAAGGTGATTTATAACTAACTATAACTTCAGATCGATTGTATCCACCAAACCGTTACCTGAGTTGCAGTAACATCGGCATGTTCTTGTAGTTTAAGGTAAAGCTACTATTATATCAATTTTTATTGTTATTTTTGTGTTCTTTTATTATAATTATTTTATTTTGTTATGAACTCTGCAGTTTTATATTAGGCCAAAAACAAACAATAGAAGCTGTGGATCATCTGGTTCTTCGGTGATGGGATGGAACTAGTTCTTTATTCGTGTTATCGTTTAACATCTGTAAGAGCATGGCTAGGATTTGGACGTACTGGTTAATGATTTCTTGTCATCTTGAGTTCAATGATGGTCTTAGTCATCATGTTGTTTGCTACTTAAATGAGAACATTCGTGTTACGATATTGTGATTGTGTTAAGAGTAATCGTTTCTGATTGGAATAACAATTATATTTGTATAATGTTATTGCTAACAGACGAAAATTACGATATATTATATAGAAATTATGTTTGTGACTTAATTTTAAAGGATTTCCTATGAAAAATATATGAAATGGTTCTTGAAAACAGGAAAATAGTTATGTTTCTGTCAATCTGTATATGCTGATTGTACTCCTGTGATAAGATCAATTATTTGAGTGATGAGACATCGCGTTATGTTGATTTCATGTAATTATTCTGTGCTGAATTAGTTTTTATAAAGGTTTGTCCATTTTACAAGAGGAAGGGTGATTTATAGCTAAGTATAACTTCAGATGAATTGTATCCACCAAACCGTTACCTGAGTTGCAGTAACATTGGTACGTTCTTGTAGTTTAAGGTAGAGCTACTGTTATATCAATTTTTACTGTTACTATTGTGTTTTGTTATTATATTTATTTTACTTTATTATGAACTCTCCAGTTTTATATTGGGCCTATAAATTAGTTTTAAAGGATGTTTTGATTTGAAGTTTCTATTATGAAGAATCGGTACAATATATTTTATTCAAAATATTGTCGCTATCATCGATAACCGCTACTTATTCTTATCTTTCAGGCAATTTACGGATTCTATTTCAAAGGAATGATGTGTCTTTTGAGGCTATTCATAGATCGACCTATTTTAGGTATTTTCGTAAGAGGTGAAATACTACTTATATGTCGGACCAAGTAGTAATCAAAAGGAGCACTTCCGACTTTATGTTTCCGAGTTTTCACTGGTGTTAGTACATGAGGTCGAGCGATGTTATACTGAAGAATTTGTTGTATCTTTGCTCGTATTATGACTGTTTTTCGCGCTGTACTCGGCTCAAACGCATTAATTGTGGTCGATCGCGGTCCTCAATGATGGTTTTATCGAGTAACGTCTTCAAATCCTAGCATTCGATTGTTTTCGACTGTCCACAAAACTTTTTGTCTTAGGTGTCACAATCACTACGTTTAAAACGTAGAAACCAGTATTCACATGTTAAAATAAATGGAACACAGTTACTTAAAACTTCATGTAGTATCCGACGATCTTTAGTCGCCTATTTCTTCAAATTGAGGTAATAAAGTGAGACTTCCCGCAAATGCGAGTTACTCGGTAGAAATTCAGGCATTTTCAACACGTCGAAAGAAAGTTTGTTTACACTTCGACGAAATGACACTAAGGCCTGTTAATGAGGCTTCAACATGAAGGTAATACAGTAACACCATCTGTTGTAAATCCTTTAAAATTAATACATACCTCATACAAATATAATCTTAAAACTATATGATTCAAGAATAGGCCCAAAGTCTAAACGTAAATAATTTTTCTTAATGCTTATTAATATAGTTTCTTAATTTCTTATTATTAAAAATTGATGATATATGAGCTATTAACGAAATAATGCTTGATAAATGTGTTATTGTTATTGTACTTATCTTGTTATGCTACACAATACTTATAATGTTTTTTTTTAAATTTCAGGTAATGCTTTTATTCTTCTTCCCAAATCAACTTTGCAGCTACGTAAGTTTTTAGCCATAGCATATAATACAAACAGTAATTAACTAATAATAATTACATATTATTAGCGAACAAAAAAACATACTAACTTAATTTTGCTGGAAGCAGTGTGGTTAATTAATTGAAATTATGTAGAAATGATAATGTTACTTGTATGTATAAGTAATTATTCTATTAGAAAGTCGGAGTTATAATAGTCAATAAACACACATACGTGTCATTTCGAAATAATGTTAGACGGTGTTAAAACGTATTCATTATTTTTGGTCGATTTCTAACTGTTGACGAGAAATGGATTCATCCCATCACACCAGAGATCAAAGAACAGTTACAACAGTGGGTTTGTCGAGACGACATTGTACTAAAGATGGTTAAGAGGACGTATTATATGTATTGTGATTCACATCGATTATCTTGCAAACAATGAAACGATTAATGGATAATATTATATCAACTTATTAGATTGTTCGAACTATGTTTTAATTTGTCAAATAAAATAGCATGAGTTTGCATGCAAATTACTTTTATCCGTCATATTGGCCATATTCAGCGCCTAGTGATTATTTTCCAAAATCACCCCATGAATGTTGATATGTCCTACATTATTTTATTTTTTCAATGAAACGTACATATTGCATTTGTTGTTATGAGCAAACGTTCGTTGGGCGTGAATCCTTATTTTTCAACGGCAGCCGCTATTATAGTGCATATACCGTTCACACTGCATTCGTCGATTCCATTCATTTCTTTTGATGTTACCGACGCTCTACGGATTGCAAACGACTCCCAACAAACCTTCGTTGGCCGTCTTCAAACCATCCAAATAGAACTAAAAATATCCCAACAAACTCATTCGTTGGCTTTTGTTGGCCCTCCCTGTTTATACTCAGCATTACAAAACCCATGTGATAATTACCGATACACCTGTATATATTTTATACAATTAAAATATTGACTTGATGGTTTCAATTATTCTCTTAATTGATCAAAAATTAGAAAAAATTTAGATATAATTGATTTTATTTGACAAACGGTTTTGATTGAAAATTTAAGAAAATATTCTTTTTATATTATTTCTAAAATCTACAAGGAATCGTTGGACTTTTTTTCTTGTCAATGGGAGATACTTACATAATCCTCGTATTACTTACTATACACTAATGAGTTAAAATTTTAATATTTTCGTCTATAAACTTTAAAAAAACTAGTTTTAAGAACATTGTGGTGGAACATTAAGTGCCCGAAAAGTGTGGGCTAATAATATGATGATTAACAATAATACCGTTGTTCAACAATAAAAAAATCGCCCAGTGACGTTAAGCTGCCCGTTTTATATGTTGTTTTTTTTATTGTTTCGGTACAGTTCGATAGTTCAGTCACCGTTTTGTTTTTGGCCTGATGTATTAGTTAATTTGGTTTCGAGTTCTTGGAACTTCAGTGTATCATCTGATGGATGAAATATATCTCGTTTAAGGGGGCGTGTTTCTTATATCAGATTTGAAGTAGAACAAAAAAGATACAATAGAAGTTGTCGATCATCTGGTTCTTCGGTGATGGGATGGAACTAGTTCTTTTTAGTATTATCGTTTAATATCTTTAAGAGCATATGTACGATTTGGACTTCATATAATTGTCCTCTGTTGAATTGGTTTTTATAAAGGTTTGTCCACCTTACAAGAGGAAGGGTGATTTATAACAAACTATAACTTTGATTGTATTCACCAAATTACGTTTTTGTAGTTTAAAGTAAAGCTACTCTTATATCAATTTTTACTGTTATTATTGTGTTCTGTTATTATATTTATTTTACTTTCCTATGGACTCTGCAGTTTTATGTTAGGCCAAAACGAAACAATAGAGGTTGTCGATCAATTGGTTCTTCGGTGATGGGATGGAACTAATTCTTTATTCGTGTTATCGTTTAACATCTTTAAGAGCATGGCTAGGATTTGGACGTACTGGTTAATGAATTCTTGTCATCTTGAGTGCTGTGATGGTCTTAGTCTTCATGTTGTTTGCTACTTAAGTGAGAACATTCGTGTTACAATATTATGATTGTGTTAAGAGTAATCGTTTCTGATTGGAATAACAATTATATTTCTATAATATTATTGCTAATACACACATATTACGATATATTATATAGAAATTATGTCTGTGACTTAATTTTAAAGAATTTGCATGGAAGCGCTGCGTACAAAACACGGAAAGGGACAGAAAATAGGTGAAATGATTCATTGAAAGCAGGAAAAAGTTATGTTTCTGTCAATTTGTATATGCTGATTGTCCTTTGTCGCTGGGACGTTTGTTTATGGTATTCCTGGTGGATGAAATAATGTGTACTTTTTATGATTAGGTCAATTATTTGATTGGTGATATCGCGTTATGTTGATTTCATACAATTATTCTCTGCTGAATTGGTTTTTATAAAGGTTTGTCCATTATACAAGAGGAAGGGTAATTTATAACAAACTATAAATTTGATTGTATTCACCAAATTGAGTTACAGTAACATTGGCACGTTTTTGTAGTATAAAGTAGAGCTACTGTTATATATCAATTTTTACTGTTATTATTGTGTTCTTTTATTATAATTATTTTACTTTGTTATGAACTCTGCAGTTGTATGTTAGGCCTAAAAGAAACAATAGAAATTGTCGATCATCTGGTTCTTCTCTGATGGGATGGAACTAGTTCTTTATTCATGTTACCGTTTAACATATTCTAGAGCATGGCTAGGATTTGGATATATTGTGGATATATTTGTATATATGTGGTTAATTAATTTTGATCATCTTGAGTTAAGTATATATCAATATATATCAATATATCAATATTATCAGAGTATTCGTGTTAAAATATTATGATTGTGTTAAAAAGAGTATCTAAAGTTTAGTTTTGAATACTGTTTTATTTCACTCTTTGGTAGCTCATGAAGTTCGAAGTTACCATTGGATTCCTATCAATTAAACACTCTCTCTAATATTCTATGCCTTTTAACATTTATACTGCAGCTTGTATTACTCACCACAGCAAACTAATGTTTTCATCAGGACTATAAACTTTAAAAAAACTAGTTTTAAGAAAATTATAGTGGAACATTAAGTCCCGAAAAGTGTGGGCTAATAATATGATGATTAATAATAATACCGTTGGTTAACAATAAAATAATCGAGGTTATTGTGGAATTCTTCGTTGGTTATGTAGCGATAAGCATTGGTAATCAATTGAAAATCTTGTTTTTAACAGTGTTCGAGTACTTGTTGGTTTGATGTTTTAGTGCAACCCCATAACTCTAAATAGGCTTTATAGGTGACTGATAAGCCAGTGTCTTTGATTTTAGGTAAAGTTGGGAGTATGTTTCGACTAACCAGTATAGTTGTTTAATTTTAAATTTGACCATCTGTGCTTTTTGTATAATGTGATATAAAACTGTTAAACTGTGTACCAACAAGTACTAATAGAATGTAGGAATTATATTTTGGACTAAAATGTTCGTTTTAACTTAACTGTTACTACATTAATTGTTGAGTCTTACACTAATTATTGTGTTTTGGTATATTAAGTATAAATTTACTATATTTTTTATTTTCCCCTGTTTAGAATGGAGATTCAACATATTTTTAACTCATAAGAAATAATTTGCGTTATAAGCAGGTATTAGGGTTAAATTAAAACAGCAACAAGTACTAATAGATTGCTTTATTTAATAATATTTCACGGTAAAACAGTCGGCTTATATTAAGTGCAATACTACAGTAGTCAAGACGATAAAGTTGTCCTCTTGTTGATGAAATAATTCGTAAGTTTCTTTAAGATAATTGGTATGTTTGTTATTGTCTATAGACAGGAGTGTAAAATTTGATAAGGAATATAAGAGCTGCTGGTTGGTTATTTGAATTGAAAATAAAACTGTAGATCAGACAGACATGTGGAGAAGATTTAAAACATATGTTTTAATGTATTTTGTCTTGTCTTGTAATACACATCGTTCACATTGCGAGTGTTTTGTTTTATTTTCACTATTAAGAAAAATTCTGATAATTTTGGCATTTTTAGTCTACTGTATGTAGCGAA